>NC_059114.1:7409390-7712247 GCF_020740685.1 Jaculus jaculus | reverse complement strand
CTGCAGCTGTGGCATTGGAGTCCACTTCAATCCAGGCTGGCCTTGTCCTGTTTAATCACATCTGCAAAATAACACTTGTTTGTTCATTTGCAAGGAGAGAGAGAGAGCAAGAGAGAGAGAGAGAGAGAATTGTCACACCAGGGCCTCCAGCCACTGCAAGTGAACTCTAGACGCATGAGCCCCCTTGTGCATCTGGCTTTATAGGGGTCCTGGGGAACGGAACCCCTAGTTGTGAGGGCTTTGCAGGCAAGTGACTTAACCGGGAAGCCATCTCTCCAGCCCAAGGCCTTGTTTTGAGTCAAGACAAATTCTGAGGTTCCCACCTCAGGAGTGCACTCGACACTTTGAAAGACAGGTCACCAGCTGTGGAATCGATCACCCCTAGCAACCCCGGTAATATCTTAACCACCTGCCACGGGTCCCCTGTGCTCTGGTCACCTGCATGCAGCTTCCCCAGCAGCAGGCCTGTGGATGCCCATTTTACAGACGAGAGAATTAAAGTTGCAGGCGTAAAGCATGCCATGTCCAAGAACCACCCCTCACCCCCCCAAACTTATACAGATAGGAGGCCAGCACTATCCTCAGCCCTGGCCCTGCGGCCTTGCGCCCGGCTCTCCTATAGGAGCCCGGTCATTGCCGGGATGGGATGTGGGGGGTGGGGATGGGGGACGAGAATCAATGTCACCGTGTGGGGCTGCGGGGAGGGGCTTTGCCAGGCATATCTCCCATCTGCCCTGCCTGGGCCCTGCGCAGACCGCTCCACGTAAACAGAGTCTGAAACCCATTCTCATTAGGCTAATTTACGAATAAATTACCATATTCAATGGCCTTATTTTTACTGCTCGTTAACAGGCCTATGATAGGATGATAATTACGGGATTTTAAGTGGCTAATGGCAGCTGGGGCGTCAAAAGCAGTTTTTACGAATCTGTTTATGGCGGTGAAGGTGACAGGAGGGGAGGGACATTGAAATGTTGAAATCACACTTTGGGAGAGAAAAAAAAAGCTTTAATTGTTGGAGTATTTATTAGAGAGGAGGGAAGGCTGTAATTTAAAAAAATGAGACTCTGAAAAACAAAAGAGATTAATTAGTCTTCCCTGAGCACTGTGACCTTCAGGGGGTGTGGGCAAGGGGGGCGGGTGGTTGTTCTGGGAGTGGACATGAGCTAGGCTTCCGTGGCCCCCCTGAACTTGAAGTTCCTGATGTGGCTGAGAGGCTCTGCACTGGGACCCAGGGACCCACTCACAATAGGGGTGGCACGGGGTCCACCTCCACTCACAGCAGGGGTGGCACGGGGTCCACCTCCACTCACAGCAGGGGTGGCACGGGGTCCACCTCCACTCACAACAGGGACAGCATGGGCTCCACCTCCGCGACGGCACCAGGTTCACCTCAGTCCCAGCTGTCACCAGTCACCAGCTCTGTGTCAATTCGTGTCCCCGCTAAGTTCTAGGAGTGTTATTTCCCCTAGCCCCTGAGCCTACCATTCAGAGCTGACCATGACCTTGAGACTGACCAGACACTCAGGGCCTCCAACATCTCCACTCTCCACAGTGAGACAGTGACCCCCATCACTGGTGCCTGTCACCAATCCCCCCTCCCTTTTTTTATTTTTGAGCCCAGGCTGACCTGGAATTCACTATGTAGTTTCAGGCTGGCCTCGAACTCACAGTGATCCTCCTACCTCTGCCTCCTGAGTGCTGAGATTAAAGGCCGGCGTCACTACGCTTGGCTAAATTTTTGTTGTTGTTCTCTTTTTCTATCTTTTATGCTTGTCTGCTTTTTTGGAGACAGGATCTGACTCTAACCCAGGCTGACCCTGGCCTGGAACATACTCTGGTAGCCCAGGCTGGCCTTAAACTCATGGAGATTTTCTTATATTTTTATTTATTTATTTGAGAGAATGAGGCAGAGGACGAGAGAGAGAGAGAGAGAGAGAGAGAGAACGAATGGGTGCTCCAGGGTCTCCAACCACAGCAAACAAATTCCAGATGCATGCACCACCTTGTGCATCTGGCTTACGTGGGTCCTGGGGAATCGAACCGAGGTCCTTTGGCTTTTCAGGCAAGTGCCTTAACCCCTAAGCCATCTCTCCAGCCCTCATGGAGATTGTTCTACCTCAGCCTCTCCAGAGCGCTGGGACTCAGAGGCGTGCACACGCCACCATGCCTGACCTACCGGGTGCATTCCTAAGGAGGTTGGAACGGGGGTGCTAGGAAGGTTTGAGGCTCTGGCAATGTCATATGGCCAGAACAAGCCATTTCCCTTCTCACCTTTCTCTCCTTGGTTCACAGCAGGTGGGCTCCGCGGTCCAGAGGACAGATGAGACGCACAGATGAGAGGTCAAGCCATCTACCCGGGGGACATCTAGCCTGAGCTACAACATGAGTGTGATTCAGCCTCAACTGGCAGCGGCTTTGGAATGAGCCCGCTGAGCCTGGAGATGGACAGAGCATTCGATGGGGGGGGGGGGCGTTAGGGGCCTTGTGTGTGGCTCTGGGGCACCTGTCTGGGGCTCCCGGCTTCCTCTGCTCACTTGTCCTCCTTCTAGGCCAGTCGGCACACTTGTCCCGCCCTGTCGTCCCCATCTCCGGGCCCCATCACTCCGCCCGCCTCTCTCTCTCTCTCTCTCTCTCTCTCTCTCTCTCTCTCTCTCTCTCTCTCTCGTTTAGTATGCAGCTCTCGGAAAACAAGCCCTCGCAGCTGACAGTGGGAATAAATATCGCAGCGACGTTGGTTAGCATTTGATCCCAGCTGGGGCTCCGGGAGCTGAAGTGCTGGAATGTCTTGGCAGTTTTTTAATGCTGAATAATTTGATTAGATCAGTGACTGAGCTGCTGCTCCTGGGGAGATAAACCCTCCCCATGCTGGGGGGGTCGGGGGGGGGGGATGCGGGAGGATGTGGCCCCCAGACACCCTCCTCCCCTGCTGGCTGGCTCCGTCTCCCACCCTCTCCACCTCTCTCTCCCTTCTCTTCTCTCCATCCTTCTTCCTTTTCTTTCCTTCCTCCCTCCCTTCTCACCCACCCCAGACCCAACTCCTCTTATGAAGCCTTAAACACATCATGTAACCAACGCCGCTGCCTCAGTTTTCCACGCTTGACATCTCCAGTGTCTGATGACCAATGGACAGTGGGCAGGGGTGACAGGGCGCTGGGCCTTCTGTCCTGCTCTGGGCCTGTGTCTATCCCTCCAGCATCTTCCAAGTTCCTGGCACCTGCCTGTCACCAGGGGCACAAGTACCACAATGAAGCCTCGGTATCTAATCATTGCCAATTTGGAGGCAGAACTTTTCTTTGAGGACAGAAGCAGCCTTCGGTCAGAGGACAGCTTGGGATTTCAGAGATGATGGGCCATTGTCTACAAAGACATGGACTGGCCTCACTCTGGAAAACGACGCCCTTCCATATGAAGCTAGAACCCACACTCGAGGCCCTTCCCCCCAGATGGAGAGCCAGCTTCTCTGTTGAGAGCCACGAGCAGGCTCTGTGTGGGTCCTGCACTGCTGGGGGCTGAGCTAAGCGTGCACAAGGACCATCCTGGGCTTGTCATTGTGTGACCTGGACCGACTCACAGCCTCTCAGAACCAGGACTCCTTGCCACACAAGGAGACACTGTAAGTTCCCCTAGGCACTCCTCACGGGCAGGGGCAGAGGGCACAGAGACCAGGCTGGACCCCCTCTTGCCCTGTGATTTCCGCTGCTATAGTGACCCAGGCTATTGCAAGTCCTCAAGATACTAAGATACTCAGCCTTGCTGAGGTCTGGGGTTTTCCTCGAGTGCGGAGCCTGGCCTGGCCACGGGCCCTGACCCACAGGCAGCTGGTGAGGCCGGAACACTCTTGTTTGGCATCTGTGCTTCCCGCAGTTTCCACCTGTTGGCCATGGGGTGAACCTGCCCGAGGGCCAGCGACACACACGTCTGTGTGCCCGGTCCCGGCGCAACGACAGGGAAGCAAAGTAATGGAGGGAGGGAGAAGTGAATCAGTGAATGGGTAGATGGAGACAGGCAGGCAGGAAAGGATGAATTAATGCAGTAAAGAATAAGTGAGTGAAGGAGTGAATGATTGAAGGAGCGAATGGGTGAATGAATGCAGGAGTGAACGAATGAGTGAGCGAATGAGCTAGTGAATGAATGAATGAGTGAATGACCCGACCGTCCCTGGATAGGCCGAGGTCTCAGCACGTGCTGAGCAGGTACATGCGCCAGAGCCCCCAGCCCCCTAACAGCCCCCACGTTTCCGCGGCCCAGCCTTCCCTGTGGCTCTCTGAAGTCTTGAACACGGGAGCTCTCTGCCCCGCGAAGAGGACGGGGAAGCTCGTCCGGGCAGGTGTGCAGACTGCGAGCTAGGCGCCCAGGGCCCCGGCCTGCAGGCTCAGAAGCGGGTGAGCGGAAGGCCGCGGTGGCTGGCATCACCCGACCTTGGCAAAGCCACACAGCTCTCAAGGGCTCAGTGTGGCTCACTAACCTGCAGGCTCCATGGACCCCAAGAGGTGACTGCCACCACACAGGGCACCAGCCTGGCTGCTCCGCTGGGGCTCGGGACGCCGGATGCCCCGGTCACACGCCATCCTAGTGGGGTCCAGGGGCCGACAGCGCACTGGGCCCCCTACCCTGGACGCAAAGTAGGGACGCGTGGCTTATCAATCAGCTTGCTGCTCTGTGGGATATACAATGACACCCAAAGTAAGGGATGCGACACAACGGGGTGTCAGCGGACCTGCGGGAGGCCCTGACTGGACACTGGGCCCTGCTCTATGTGGTGGGGCAGCAGCGGGTGTGTCTCTCTGTGGCCAGCTGAGCTTGAGAAGTATTGACCGCGCTGATCTCCCTCCTGCCTTCCCCGCCCGTCCACCGGTCTGTCTACCCTTGCTTTCGTCCATCTAGCCAGCATCTCCTGAGCCCATCCATCCACCCCTGAACTGCTGTCCCCTATACCCCCTAATGACACGAAAAGGAAGCACCCCACCGCTCTCACCTCATGCTATTGTCTTGAGAATGAATCAAAGGAAACTGTGCAAAGATCTGTGAGGTCTCCGAGTGTGACGCGCACATACACAGCCACGCCAGCCCGGGAGCGCGGCCGCGCATGGGGCTCAATGAGTGTTAAATACAGACGTGTACAAGGAGCCACCTGATCGCGGGAGGATTGTTCCAGCCTCGGGGACTTTCTGGCTGGCACACTTCTGCTCCATCCACGAGGCCCCGCTCCCAGTGCCCTTTTTCAGGCAAGTCCACCTCCTCCGCACACCCGAAGGAAACGCGGTGGGCTCCTCTGTTTGCCTAGGGTTTCGATACTTCCTTCCCAGCCCATGAGTGGTCTCCCTTCTGCCCTGGACTGAGTACTCTTGTTTTTTATTATTATTAGTTTTGTACTCAGTGTCTACAGACAAGTTGGAACCATTGTTAGCCTCCTCCCTGTCCTCCCCCCTCTGCAGGGCCCCTCCTTGTTGTAGAATGTGGGTCGTGCATTGTGGGGTTAGCCATCAGTTAGGGGTAGGAGGCAATGTCTCTGTGTGTCATGACCCAACATGTGGCTCTGATGTTCTCTCTGCCCCCACCCTCTTCCTCAAATTTCCCTGAGCCATGTTGGGTTCATTTCAGATCTGCTTCAGTGATGAGGTCTTGGGAGCCTCAGTGTCTCTGGATATCAGGTTTGGTAGGAGTTGAGTGTTCTCTGTGTCTACCTCCTTCACCGTTGAGTACTCCTTTTTAAACAAACATTTTAAAAATTTATTTTGAGAGAGAGAGAGAGAGGATGGGCACACCAGGGCCTCCAGTCATTGCAAATGAACTCCAGATGTATGTGTCCCTTTGTGCATCTGGCTTCATGTGGATACTGGGGAATCAAACCCGAGTCATTAGGTTCTGCAGGCGACTGAGCCATCTCTCCAGCCCAGGACTTACTTTCTAAAGCTAGATGAATGAACGGCGTGCGCGACAGCTCCCTTTATTCAAGCGAGGGTGTCTGAAAGCGTGCGTGTGGTTCCGAGCTATAAATTGACTCGTATTTTTAAATGCGCTGGGGGGGGGGGCTATTTCTATTTAAAGGAAGCCTGATGCAAATCCTTTTTATAAAATGAAGACATCTTGAGTAATATGAATAATTGCTCCCTGACATATCTGTTTATAAATTGAGAAATTTTTTTTAAGGATCAAGAAGGCTGATGGGTTTTCTTTTAAATTCCATTTGGCAAAGATTGGTGCCGTGCACACAGGGCGGCAGGCTGAGAGGTGAGTTTTAGATGTGGGCAGGATGACAAGGTGGACCTGACCCTTCAGGACACACAAGTGCAGCGACCCTCATTAGTGAAGTGGTTCTCAGGGCCTGAGGACCCATGTGGAGTTGCTTAGGTAACTCTGTGCCTGTCCGCTTGTCCTAGCTGTATGTGCTGGGACCATTTACTTGACGTCTCTGAACCTTGACTGCTCTAAGATGTGACCAGACAGCCATGAAGATAAAAGATGGTCAGGTGTCCACCAACCGCTGGGAGACCTGCCTGGTTCCAAGCACATTGGACAAAGTGTCCATGTGGACACCAAGCCCTGGGAGATCCTTGGTTGTTGGAGCCTGGAAGTGGCTATGACTCATCAGAGCAGCCAAGGAGATTTTGTGCCTCAGTTTCCCCACCTGCCAAAGGAGGGCAGTCACACCTGTGCAGTGACCATATGCTGAACTCATACAATAAGGTGTAGGAGGGAGGGGCTAGAGAGATGGCTCAGAGGAGGTTAAAGCACTTGCTTGCAAAGCCTAACAACCTGGGTTTGGTTCCCTGGTGCCCATGTAAAGCCAGATGCACAAAGTGGCACATGCATCTGGAGTTTGTCTGTAGCAGCAAGAGGACCTGGCAAACCCATTCTCTCTCTCCTTGCAAATAAATTTTTTTTTTAAAAAAAAAAGCAAGGCAAGGTTGGGGAGATGGATCAGCAGTTAAGACACTTGCATGCAAAGCCAAAGGTCCCAAGTTTGATTCCCCAGTACCCATGTAAAGCCAGATGCACAAGGTGGCACATGCTTCTGGTGTTTCTTTGCAGTGGCTGGAGGCCCTGGTATGCCCATTCTCTCTCTTTCTCTCTTGCCTCTCTTTCTCTATCAAATAAATAAATAAAATATTTTTTTTAAAATGAAGGTCCTATTGCCACACCATTTCACAGCAGCATAAACTGAGTAAAAGAATTCTGTCCTTTCTCAGTTAATGGTATCAGGCCCTTCTTCCTAAATTATGTTTTTAATATTTTCTTTTTACTTGTTTATTAGAGAGAGAGAGAGAGAATGGGCATGCCGGGGCCTCTAGCCATTGCAAATGAACTCCAGATGCATGTGCCACCATGTGCATCTGGCTTATGTGGAACCTGGAGAATTGAACCTGGATCCTTAGGCTTCGCAGGCGTGTGCCTTAACCGCTAAGCCATCTCTCCAACCCTTCTTCCTAACGTCCATGTCATGCCCTGTGGCAGCTCAGGAACACAGAGCTGCTCCTGTTCGCTTCCTGACTCTACCCCTGTGTGTGCAGTCACAATCCCATGCTTAGCCATGCTTTTTAAAGAAGTATTTTTATTTACTTATGCAAGGAGAGAGAGAGGATGATAGACAGAGAGAATGGGAGTGCCAGGGCCTTTAGCCACTGCAAATGTGCTCCAGACGCATGCGCCTCCCTGTGCATCGGGCTTACAAGGGTTCTGGGGAATCAAACGTGGGTCCTTTGGCTTTGCTGGCAAGTGCCTTAACTGCTAAGCCATCTCTCCAACCCTAATAAGTTTTTGTTGTTTCTGTTTGTTTTGCTTTCTTTGGTAGGGTCTCACACTAGCCCAGGCTGACCTGAAATTCACTCTGCAGTCTCAGGGTGTCCTCAAACTCATGGTCATCCTCCTACCTCTGCCTCCTAAACGCTGGGATTAAAGTGTGTGCTGCCACGCCAGCTTTTTTTTTTTTTTTTTTTTAAACAAAGATATAGTGAACCTAAGACTCAGAACTTTCCCAGCCATCATGTGGGATAAGAAGTGTCTTTGAGGAGATAGATTTAAGGCCCAGGGAGATGGTTTGGTAGGTGAGAACATGACTTCACTCTCCAATACCCACATAGAAAGCCGAGGATGGCCACACGTGCTTGTAACCCCAGGCCTGAGAGGGACAGAGACAGGAGGATCGCTGGAAGTCACTGGTCGCTCAGTGTGACCAAAACACAGAGAATTCCAGGTTCAGAGAGAGAGAGAGAGAGAGAGAGAGAGAGACTGGGAAATAAGGCAGAGTGACAGAGGACAACACTTGACACTTGCTCTGGCTTCCTTCCACACACATGTGCACCGACATGCTCATCTGCACGTGTTCACACATGCACAAACTGCACATTTGGGCACTGATGATCTAGGGGGGGCTGAGCCACTCACTTAAGGGCTCAGGGGCAGTGGGTCACTTGGGGAAAATGAAAAAACAAAAGAAAAGATCTTTGGAACACCTGCCATCTTGAACTCTCTCACCCCATTCAGCTCAAAACCCACTTAGCCACCAGCTTTTTAGAAAGACCAGCAAGAGACTTGACACAGACATAAACCCAGGTTCCAGATGCACAAAACAGCTGTGACCGGTTGGGATTTTATTATTAGTTTTTATTAGGGGGCTTATGCCTTCAATTCCAGAAAGGGTTACAATCCCCGAGCAAGGCTTCTCCATAAGTACAAAGAACTAATATTAGCAGATTGGGGGGGGGGGGGGCGAGGGGGGGTTATCTGTAAATATTCATTGTAATCTGTGACTTGGTGAGTTTCGGATGCCACCCTCCCTTCAAGCTGCACAGTTATAACTTGTGAAGTCATGAATATTTACGAATTCACACAATCATCAACCGATAAATTATCTCATCTGACAGCTCGCACAAGCTCTGCCTGACTTGGTGAAGTTCTCATCAAATCTCGCGTAAACTTCCCCCAGTGACAGGTGGAGGAGGGACATGGTCCGCGCCGCCGCCAGGTCTAAGGATTCCGGTGGGTCAGCGGTGATATTTACAACAATGACGACAGCCCAGGCAAGGGAGGCTGTGTGAAGTGGGTGCGTGGCCAGATGTTCCCAGAAAGCGTACAAGTATTTATAGAGAAGCGTCTCTCAAAGTGTCAACAGTGGAGGGACGACATGACTGTGCTGTGGAAGGGACAGGTGCCCGAGAGCTGGCAGGATTGAGGGCGTCTAGGGGCTCCCCGAGTCTCCCATCGGGGGGATAAAAGCGCTCTCCTATGACAAGGATGGGGTTCAACTGATGTCCCAGCCCAGGTCTGCCCTGCATCAGGTCACCTGTCACCTGAGCTTTCTTTTTCTTTTTAAACTATTTATTTAATTATGAGAGAGAGAGAGAGGCAGATAGAATGGGCGTGCCAGGGCCTCTAGCCACTGCAAAGAATTCCAGACGCACAAGCCACTCCGTGCATCTGGCTTTACATGGGTACTGGGGAATCAAACCCAGGTCCTTAGGCTTTGCAGGTAAGTGCCTTAACTGCTGAGCCATCTCTCCAGCACCCCACCACCTGGGCTTGCTTAACAACACAGCAGATAGCAGCCTGAACCATCACACGGTGTCCCATGACCGTGAACGCTTTTCCCGCATCTGTCTGTGCTTGAGAGGGTCATGAGAGATATTTCTGTGTCTGTGGTTTCAGGTTGGTACGCCCCCCTTGAAACATAGGGCAGCTTAAGGGTCACCCTGCCCGCTGGCACGGTGCTGCTACCTAGTGCCCGTTTGCAGAGACCGGTAACATTTGCCCCATGGACTCCGTTCAGGGGTTGGCCGTCTTCTGGTGAATGAGAACTCGCCCCTGGGTGAGCTGGAGTGAGCTTCCAGCAGCACCCACCAAGGTGACGGGGCCGATTCTCTCCTCTCTTCCAGTTACCTTTGAATTTTGACTCCCCCCCTCTCTGCCCCCGCTGGCTGGTGGCGAAGGCCATGCCACACCACGCTGTTTCGTTGCTTCTGAGTGCTGGAGTCCCCTGGTCCCGTCCTTGGTTCTCTAGTCCCCGACTCCCTGCATTTCACAACCAAACCCCCGCTCCCTCCTACCCCAGGACTCTGCAGCTGCGGTGCCCTTTGCCTAGAATGCCCTTCCATCTACGCCACACCTGTGCCAACCTGTCCCCTCCTGGCCACCTCCTCTGACATCGTTCCTCACCCTTTGTCTCACCAGTAAGGTCTTCTTACCCCCAAGCCATTCTTGTCATGAAGTACTCTGGCGTAAACGACGTGGTTTCTATTTCCTTCTCATTTTCCACCTCTGTCCATGACATTGACAACCTGACCCAGGGCTGCAACTCCTTCCAAGAACAGCACCTGGTATACACTAAATGCTTAATAGCTGCTGGTCCAATTGAGCAAATAAACAAATGTAGCTGCAAAGGGGTCGGGTGGCAAATTTAAATCAGCGAGAGGCAGAGTCTAGGCTCTGTCACTTCTTAGCTTTGTGTCTTGGGTGACTTATACCCTAGCAGGCCCTCATTTGTTATAAGTATATATATCATATATAATATATTTATATAAGTTACATTACATAAATATATAATATTTATGTATGGATATGTGTGTGTGTGATACACACACACACACACACACACATGCACATATGTACAGTAATGGAATTGACAGGGTCCATCATGCATGGCCTCTGGGGCACACAGTGCCCGGTGCACAGAGGCCCACACATGGCCTGCCGGTAACTCCGTCCTGAGGGCAAAGTGAAGGCTACATAACTGATGGAGCCCGAGCTGTGTGGATATTCACGGCACAAAGATGTCACAGCGGCTGAACACCATTGGACAGCTCCTTCATGCCAGGCTTCCAGCACCTTCCAAGCCTGTGTCTGGGGAACCCCTGGCAGAGTTCCAAAAAGATAAGAACCACATGATTGCAAGTTCCTTATAGCAAAAGACCACAGAGATGTCCCGGTACTATGGATGTGTGTGTGTGTGTGTCGGAGCTGGGGGGGTCACTGGGGAGACGCTGATGCGGGCTGGGGCTGAGACCACATGCTGGGGGAAGGGGTGACCTCTGAGTTGAAGTTTTGCAATGCGTGCTTTCCTAGCCGCAGACACAGCCTGGCATTCCACGTGCACGTGTACATGCGCCGTGTTTCAGCAAGGACGTACACGCACGCACATGCAAGTGCAAGAACTAACACGTGTGTGTGTGCACACGCGAGCCTGTCTGTGTGTGGAGGGGACCTTTTCCCATGTCAATTTTAGGACCAATTAAGATTAAAAGTCTGGGCTGGAGAGATGGCTTAGCAGTTAAGCACTTGCCTGTGAAGCCTAAGGACCCCGGTTCGAGGCTCGGTTCCCCAGGACCCACGTTAGCCAGATGCACAAGGGGGCGCACGCGTCTGGAGTTCGTTTGCAGTGGCTGGAGGCCCTGGCGCACCCATTCTCTCTCTCTTTCTCTGTCTCCCTGTCTGTCTGTCGCTCTCAAATAAATAAATAAAAACAAACAAACAAAAATTAAAAGTCTGCTTCCACCTAATTTTTTTTTTTCCTTTGGTTTTGGTTTCTCAGTGCAGGTTTTCACTGTAGCTCAGGCTGACCTGGAACTCACTATGTAGTCTCAGTGTGGCCTCGAACTCATGGCCTCATGCCGATCCTCCTACCTCTGCCTCCCGAGTGCTGGGATCAAAGGCGTGCGCCACCACGTCCAGCTCTCTTCCTAAATGTTTGTAACTTCAGCATCTGCTCATTGGGTCAATGGGACAAAGTTCATCTCTTTTGTCTTCTCTTTTCTTTATTTCTTTTTCTTTTTCTTTTTTCCCAGAAATTCTGTGAGGAGTGTGTTTAAGCGTGCTGGCTGACAGTGCACACGCGTCTGCAGCCAGGGAGCAGTCGGCCCCGTCGCCAACTTGTTAGACAGCAAGTAGATTACAATCATAAATAAATGATTTGCTGTCGCCCCGCATTCAGGCTTGTAGCTTTTAAAGTGTGTCTGTCATCATGGAATCAGATCTAGTCAAATGCTGTGTAACTGCAAAATTATCCTATCCTTACCTTTTTATTCTCCTTATAATGGACAGTTAAATTGGATTTTCAAATTTGAAGTGCATATGTTTTCCAAATCCCCAGAGGCTGTCTATTTTTTCATTTCTAAAGCAACTCACTAATGTTTATCATTACCACACAGAAATATTACAATTCTTAAGGGGCGCCTGACGAAATCAGCGCAGGAGAAATGTGCTTTATCGTCTCAAAATGAAACCAATTTCTCAGCTGATTTGCAATTTATTTACATGTTAGCATTTGATTTCCGGCTGATTTATAACCCACATGGCTCCGTCTCGGGGTTTATTTAGGAAGCAGACAGCGGTGGCTGGGGAAGTCTGCCGAAGGCCGCGGCATGGGATGTCTGCTGCTCCAAGCTGGGGCGAGAGTCTCTCCCAGCTTCCTGGGTTTATGTTTCCCTCCAGGGACTCCGGTGGCCCGTGCACACTTGCATGGCTGGTCAGCCCCTACCTGGAGCGGGTGTGTGCATGCGTGTGCAGACAGAAGCACTGAACAGTGTGGGGGAGAGAGCAGGGAGGAGGAGCAGGGAGGGAGGGACAGAGGGCATGATGAACTTGTACCGCCCCGGTAGATCCGTGGGCCTCTGATGGGAAGTGCAACGCCAGGACTCGGGAAGTGCAGGAACGGACGGTGAGAACTCTCCTGGGGCTCTTGCCGCACCTGTCTGACCATGTGCTCATTGATCCGTTTCTGCACTCATCCCACTAGCTGTCCCTCTGGGTTCCACCCATGCTTCCTTTACATGTGTTTTCTCAATCCATCCATCCATCCACCCATCCATATTCACCTCATCCAGCCACTTCCCCATCTTCCTGTCTACCAACTAATTCATCCACCCGTCCACTCACTCAGCTCACCCAGTTCCCATCCACCCCCTTCCAACGCAACCACCAGTCCATTCCCATCTCTATCCATGTAACTTCCAACCCATCCACACGTTTTCCCATGCTCCTCTCTACCTCCCAGCTTATCTACTTTACTCACTCACCCACTGCCAGTCCATGCACCCACCCACCCACCATCCACCCATCCAACCACCCTTCTACCCATGCATCCCTCTGTCCATCCAACTGGAACTTAGAAATGACCAAAAACACCTCACACAGTGCTCACAAAGCTTTGAGGCCGAGCAGTGGAAAAAAACCCAAACAAGTCAAATAACTAGATTCATATGAAAGCTCTTCATGAACGTCCACGCTCAGCCAGGACACCATGCTTGCAGAATGTACCTGCTTAGAGCTTCCAGTCTACCCTCAGCTAACCAAGGCGGCCACAGGCGGGCAGCGGAATGAATGCAGTATGTTCTGCCATCTATGCAATGGAACAGTGACATTGGGAATGCTGCCCGGAACTCAGGGACAGTGAGGAATCTGATGCCACAGCCCACCTCAAAAACTCATCACTGGGCTGGAGAAATGCCTTAGTGGCTCAGGCACTTGCCTGAGAAGCTCACGGACCCAGGCTCGATTCCTCGGTATCCACATTAAGCAGCTGCACAAGGTGGCGCATAACATCTGGAGTTTGTTTGCTATGTCTGGAGGCCCTGATGCGCCCATTCTCTCTTTCTCTTTCTCCCTCTTTATCTCTCTCAAATAAGTAAGACAAATAAAAAAAAATTTTTAAAAAGCAAACAATAAAACTCCTCAGCACTGAGGCATTAGCTACCCTTTGACAAGCCTCCTCCCTCTCCTTCTCCTCTTCACCCCTCACTGTTAGGAATGTGGAGGGTGAGAAGTGACTTCTGAGCGGATCTATGGAAAAGTGATGCCTTCCATAGGGGCAGAGTGGACCAGCCCGTGGGCACAGAGGGCGGCTCCCACAAAGCCTGTACCCCTGCACCCCAGAGGGCAACCAAAGGGGTTCCAGGGGAGGGTGCTGGGAGTGGAACGCAGAACCCATGGGCACGGACAGAATGGGCTCATCTGTGGCCCTGCAGGCCTTGGGTATGTATGAGGCCATAGATCTAGCTTTCTAGCTTTGTGTTTGGGGCACAAGCAGACGTAAGAGCTCGGTCAAGGCCACCGGCCCTACCAGTTTGACACCTCACAAGTCCTGCTGGCCGAGAACAAATACAGAGGGAGCCGGAGCCAGGTGGGCCTAGGGAGGTGCTCACAGACACAAAGGGAGGCCCCTCGGTGCCCTGCACATGGGGCTGGAGAAGGCTCAGCTTCCTGAGGTCTGGGGGAGATTGAGAGTCAACAGGGCTCAGGGATGACCAGGTGGAGGGAAGAAAGAGGGACAGGGAGAGGCTGGCAGACACTTCCAGGAGCTGCAGCCCCCCCCCCCCCACACACACACACGTCAGGGCAAAGTCCCTGAGTCTGAGCTTCTCCTCACCAAGCTTGGATCTGCCTGCAGCTCACAGCCTCACGGAATAAATTTGCATGCTTTTATGCAGCTAGCAGAGCAGCCAGCGCTAAAAGGAGCATCTACCCCTCCCCTCCTCCCTCCCTCCCTTCCTCTCTCTCTCTCTCTCTCTCTCTCTCTCTTTCCCTCCCTCCTCCGCTCTCTGTTTGAAGTTCACATCCCACAAGATCCCCCCTCTGCTGCAGAGTCAGGCGCGGGAACTTCAGAGAGAGACCTCCTGTGTGAGCTTCAACACGTCTCTGCCCCTGGTGTCCGGGCTGGATAAACTGTGGTGGGTCTGTCACTCCAGGCCGTCATCCAAGGACAGTGCACTCGCCTGCTCCCATCAGTGAGGACAATTCATGTTGCCAGGAATGGGAAACATGCCTCAAATTAACTTCTCTCTTGCTTGCTTCCTTCCTGCCTTCCTTTCTCTCTTTCTCCCTCCTTCCCCCTCATTTTCTTTCTTCTTTCCTTCTCTCTCTCTCTCTCTCTCTTCTTATTTTTTTTTAATTTTTTGCTTTTTTGAGGTAGGTTCTTGCTCTAGCCCAGGCTTACTTGGAATTAGTTCCAGGCTGGCCTTGAATTCATGGTGATCCTCCTACCTCAATCTCCCCAGGGCTAGAATTAAAGGTGTACGCCACCTCACCTGGCCAGATTAGCTTTCAAATGAAGACTCTGGACTCTGGGGACCAGAAAAATCTAGAGGTTCCAGCTCTCAGGTGAGGCTCCATTCAACAACCCCACCATGTCACTCATTCAGGATCTGTCCTGTCTCTCACCTGTCTCCCCGGGGTCAACTTCCTTTGAAGTCTCCTTGGCTTGGAGAGGGGGTGCTGACCCACCACCAAGGAAAGAGGGTCTTAGCATGGGCACTGCCCACAGAGAGATGGGCTCTGATTGGACAATTCCATTCTCACGCCCACCTCTGAACCAATCACTGTGGTCAGGGGGCGGGGACATGCTAATAGATTGCTCCTGGGTCATCTGGTAAGTCATCATGGACTCCACATGCAGGGGAAGGTGAGGCCACAGGCATGCTTAAGTCGAGGAGTTTAAGGGGACAGGGACGTAGAAGTCAAGACAGCGAGCTTTCTCCTAGCAGTCTCTGGTCTGTGCTGTCCACTCCATCACCCAGCCCAGAGCACCACATGTATCTGCCTTCAGATGCTGTGGATTTGGAATCAGCAAACAGGAGCTTCCCCTCCCCCAACCAAGGCATCAGGAAGGGTTAGCTCAATGTCAGTTTGGTGACACTGGACTGGATAAGTCAAGTTCAGCTGCAGTAACAAAAGCCACTCCCCAGATCTTACTAACCCAACACACTCAATGTCTACTTTTTAAAAGAATATTTTAAATTTTTATTTATTTATTTGACAGAGAGGAGGAGAAAAAGAAAGGGAGAAAGCGAAAGAGAATGGGGAATGGGTTCACCAGGGCCTCCAGCAATTGCAAATGAACTCCAGACACACGCACCACCTTGTGCATATGGCTAACATGGATCCTGGGGAATCAAACCGAGGTCCTTTGGCTTTGCAGGCAAACGCCTCAATCGCTAAGTCATCCCTCCAGCCTTCGATGTCTACTTTTGATTCTCACATGACTCATGGGAAGCTTAGGTGGCTGTCAGGGAAGCCTGCAGGCCCTCCACGGGGACACTGCAGTCTCAGACGCACACGCTCCCACGGTGAGGGCAGAAAGGAGCCAGGTGTCCGTCTGTTCATTTTCTCCTGCCATGACGTGACAGGAGACCACTGCCAACTTCCTGGGACCCTTTTGTGGCCTGTGCAGGAGATGTGAGTTAGAGGAGGGGCCGGGAGGAAGTAGGGATATCTGTCTGGAGATGACAAGGAGCTCGGTGTCTGATGGCATGCCACACAGTGTGAATATCATGTTCACCACGGAGGTGAGATGGGAATGAACAGTGTCCCCATCTGGTCTCTACCTGATGGTTGAGTTCAAAAGATGCGAGGAGGGTGGACAGATGGCTTAGCCGTTAAGGCACTTGCCTGCGAAGCCTAAGGACTTGGTTCGGATCTCCAGAACCCTTGTAAGCCAGATGCACAAGGCAGCACATTCATCTGGAGTCCGAGTGCAGTGGCTGGAGGCCCTGGCGTGCCCATTCTCTCTCTCTCAAATAAATTAAATTAAATTTTAAAAACATGGGAGGGAAGCAAAGAGAAGTTTAGAACCCGCTGTTTCGTGGGTTTTTGTGAGGGTAAATACAAGTGGTTATTACTATTCTTCAGGCTCATGGGTGCAAAGTGACCCTCTGAAGCCCAACCAGTGGTGGCAACCTAGTGATCGAGTGGCTGTCAGGTCCTGTTCTGGGTCCCCCCACATATGTATTCTCTCTTCCCTTGCCCTGCCGGGATACAAGACGCCATCTAGACTCTTCTGGGGGTTCCCCAACCAGCTCCAGCACCAGGTCCTGTGACACACTGATAGCTGTTAAGCCTTGGGGGACTTCAGATGTGCTCCAAAAAATTTCCTGCTCTGGGATTCTTCCCGCCCTCCCCCCAACCCCTTTAGTAGGTCATCAGGGCATTTGCCACTTCAAGATGATGAAGGACATGCCAGCCCGTTGCACAATGGAAGCTGCCTTAGAAATTTCCGGGGCCACCTGTCACATTCCGAGATGATGCAGCTGCGGTGGTTTGAATCGGATGTCCCCTGTAAACTCGTGTGCTCTGAATGCTGGTTTCCACAGCCGGTGGAGTTCTCTTGCTCTTTAAAGTTGGCTTTCTGGGCTGGAGAGATGGCTTAGCGGTTAAGTGCTTGCCTGTGAAGCCTAAGGACCCCGGTTCGAGGCTTGTTTCCCCAGGACCCATGTTAGCAAGATGCACAAGGGGGCGCATGCATCTGGAGTTCGTTTGCAGAGGCTGGAAGCCCTGGCGCATCCATTTCCTCTCTATCTGTCTCTTTCTCTCCCTCTCTCTCTGTCACTTTCAAATAAATAAATAAATAAATGAACAAAAAATTAAAATAAATAAAGTTGGCTTTCTCCCCCCGTCCACACCTGGATTAACAATTTGGAAACCCACCAAGTTCTATAAACTATGACAAATTTGTAAAGAAAGGAGGGCTACTGGATGTGCAACTTGGTTTTGAGGGTTTTTTTTGTTTGTTTGTTCATTTGTTTTTGTTTTTGTTTTTTGGAAATGGCTGCTGGGCAATGTGAAACAGGCCTGCTGGATTCTCTGGGTGGAGGCTCGATGGAGCCATGGCGTGGACAAGCCGTGGTTTGCAGTGTAGACCTGGGCTGTTTTGGATATACCAGGACTGTAGGATGAACTGTATATGCCAGGACTACAGGAGCGCTGCCAGGCTGGGGTTGAGTTTTCCACAGGCTGAGGACAGCCCAGCTGGAGGGGTGGAACTGGAACTCCAGAGACCTTGTCACTGATTAGAAATGTCAGACTTGGAGCTACAGGATTTGATATTTGCCCTGTTTGTTTTTAGATTCATTGGCTTAATCTTTCCTTGCTATGCCCTTGTTTGCAGTGTGAATGTTTAATCTGTGCCATTGTGTTCTTGAGATGTTGGACTCCGGGGATGATTGAATAGTGTTGGGATTGGCACAAACTAAGCGGACTTTTAAAGTTGGGCTGAATGCATTGTATTTTACCTCATGTATGGTTTCCAGTTTATGGGGAGCCAGGGGCAGAGTGTGGTGGTTCAAATGCTAGGTCCCAAGATGGTGGTACTTTGGCAATTGGAGCCTTGCTGGAGAAAGTCTATTGTTGAGAGCAGGTTTATGGGTGCCAGTCTTTGGATAAAAATGCCTGATTTAAGCTCAGTGGGTAATTACACTACAAATGCCCTTGTTATGTGAGGACTCAGGACATCCACCCTCATCACCTCCATCTTCCAGATGGACGAAGAGCTTGGATCCCTGGGCCAGCTCTGCGGTCTGAGCTACTTTGGGCCACATACATCTGGGTGACTATTTTTCCTACCTAGAGAACATTTGTTTGTGAGAAGGAGTTAATATGTCTCTGGATTTAAAAAAAGAAAGAAAGAAAGAAAGAAAGAAAGAAAGAAAGAAAGAAAGAAAGAAAGAAAGGAAAAGAAAAGAAAAGAAAAGAAAAACAGAGCCTGAGAGATGGCTCAACAGTTAAGGCTCTTGCCTGCAGAACCTAATGACCTGACTAATAACCTGGATTTGACTCCCCAGGACCCACGTAAAGCCAGATGCATAAAGCGGCACATGTATCTAGAGTTCATTTGCAGCAGTTGGAGGCCCTGGTGTGCCCATTCTCTCAGTCTCTCTTCTCTCTATCCTCTCTGCTTGCAAATAAATAATATTTTGTTGTTGTTTGCTTTTATTTATTTGAGAGCAACACAGAGAGAAAGAGAGAGAGAGACAGGAAGGGGGGAGAGAATGGGTGTATCAGGGCCTCCAGCCACTGCAAATGAACTCCTGACACATGTGCCACCTTGTGCATCTGGCTTACGTTGGTCCTGGGGAATTGAGCCTTGAACCAGGATCCTTAGGCTTCACAGGCAAGTGCTTAACTGCTAAGCCATCTCTCCAGCCCAATAAATAATATTTTTATATAAATTTTCCAACCTTTTTGGCACATGGAATAGCTGCCTACTAATTGGTAAGGAGAAGTTAAGAAGCTTCCAGAAGAGCTCCCTTACAAAGTAGGCATGGTAAGGGAACCCTTCCTCTTGTCGCCATCAGCCTCTCCCTTTCTCTCACTCTGGATGGTGGATGTCGTGGCTGGAGCTCTGGCAGTCATTTTGAGCATGTTGAGAATGTGTGGCCCAGATTAAGGATGGCTACACCACAGCTTCAAAGAAGCAATGGTGTCTGATGACACCATGGAGCTGGCCACCTCCTGACCCCTTTTAAGAGGGGACAGGATTCTCTGCCTGGTTTATGTTATTTATAGTTGGCCACTTGGTTGCACACATGCACACATACAGCCTGCATTAACAGACCACTGTAGAACTCACTTGTGTTTTTTTTTTTTTGGAGACCATGAAGCAGCTCTGTTAGAGGGGTGATAAGGAGGAAGGAAGCATTAGATGTTTTCCAGTCATGTGACCAGTGGCAAGGGATCGACCTCTCCGAGCTCAACTGTTCTCATCTGTAAGATGGGGATGGTCTTGAAGATCCCCAAGGGGCCTCTTGTGGATTCGCTGAGCTGACATGCTGAGTTCCCAGTGTGTGGCGCACAGTAGGTGTTCAGTAAACAGCAGAGCTGAGAGCTCCCACTATTTCCTTTCCCCACATCGGCCTTGGATCCCACAGCAGCTCTTCCTGTGAGCCACTCCACAGTCCATCGTGGGCATGAGTCCCAAGTAGAACCTGTTCGTGTCATGGGCAACGATGCATCAACAAAATCACTAAGGACCAACGACCAACGCCTGCATCAAGGTGAGGCGAAGTTTCTTTATGTAGAAGTTTGTCCTGAGTGGGTCGCAGATCTGTCCACGTGAGGTTGGATGGTTCTGTGTGGCAGTATGAACAGAGCGCCCGAGGGAGCTGTGAAGGACCTGGACGTGGGCGTCAAGTGGCTGGGTGGGGAGTGAGTGTGTGCACCCAGCTTGGTGGAGCTGGACCGTCACTCGGTGTTGGGAACTTGCCTCCTGTGTCTGGGCCCTTTTCCTTTAGTAAATCTGTTTTGAAGGATGGAGTCACAGGACCACAGGGAATCATGATGACCCCCATGAAAGGCCAAGAACACAGAGCCTTCTGGCAAGTGCTGTCTGAATGGAGCCATGGTGAGCGCAGCCAGTGCCATCTAGAATGACCCGGAATGTCTCCACAGGGTCCCTGGTCACCTGGACCCACCTCGGGCTCTGTGCACCGGGTGATGTTGGCAATAGGGCTCCTCCAGCCACCAGCCAGTATCTTGGCATGTCCATTGCCAGTTCCAGCTCTTCCCACACACCCTAGGCCGAGCTGGAATGTGAGAGAACTTCTGTCCTTTAGTGCCCAGTGCCAATGCAATGGAGGCACCAGAGAAGGGACATGGGAGGGAGAGACAGGGAGGCAGGGGGGCGTATGGCAAATCATTTCTTCATCCAACAACCCGCTCATGGGATCCCGTTCATATGTCAATCTGTGCTGGCTGCCAGGGGGCTGAGAGGTGATTAAATCTCTCAACTTGCCCTTTGAACATGCAATGTGGTTGAGGAGGAGAAGTTGGTCCCATGGTACTGAGCTCACAGGCAGTGTGAAGATCATGTGGTTTGAAGGGAAAGTGACAGGGCCATCCACCCTGCAGGACTTGAGAGGAAGGGGGCGTTTGGACTGGTCAGAGGTCATCCAGTGAGAGGGAACCATACAAGCCAACGACTTCTTTACCTAGTGTCCAAGGCAGACATTACTAATCCATCCCAGAGCACTAAACTTCAATATGGGGGCCATGCTGAGCCAGGAAATACAGATAAGAAGAAGGTAGCATGTCCATAGGATGAGGCAAGTTGAGAACATGGGTAGGATTTAGCATGGTACCTCATTCCCCCCTCCATGTAGCTCCTCACTTGGTCCCTCTCCCATATGCCTGACAAAACTGAGGTCACATGACCACCCCACTGGGGTCATAAGCTCCTTCTTTCTAATCTAGAAGTCACTATTATTTCAGATCTGATCTGCATGTGGCTGCCTGGGAGACGTAGGTGGCCATATTGGGGTTGAGTGCTCTGAATGGATTAGTAATGTCTGCCATGGGCACTGGGTAAGGAAGCAGTGGTAGGCTTGCTCAGGTCTCTGTGAGTCTGGGTTCTTTTTCTTTTTTGTTTTTTGAGGTAGGGTCTTGTGCTAGTCCAGGCTGACCTGGAATTCACTATATAGTCTCAGGGTGACCTCAAACTCACTGCGATCCTCCTACCTCTGCCTCCTGAGTGCTGGGACTAAAGGTGTGCACTACCACACTTAGCAAGTCTGGGTTCATGAATATATTTCCTTTATCCCTGAGCTTGTAGGACAAAATTTATTTGTTTTTATTTATTTATTCAGGGGGAGAGAGAGAGGTGCACCAGGGCCTCTAGGCACTGCAAACAAACTCTAGACACATGTACCACTACATGCATCTGGATTATATGAGTACTGGGGAATTGAACCTGGGTCCTTTGGTTTCATAGGCAAGCCTTGTAACTGCTGAGCCTTCTTTCCACCCTGACCCTTCTTGTATGAAGAATCTCACACATCCCACAGTCCTGTGTCTGCTGGGAGGCAGTGGGTGTGAACCAGACACAAAAAAATCCCAGGCCCTACCCACACCCCTCAAGGCATCTTTGCTATTTTTCTGGGAGCCGGGGATCGCTGAGAAAGCTATCTCAAATCCCATTGCATCTCAGACCTCCCAACGCCTGTCTGGCTCTATACCCCAAGTGGCAAACCAGCACACACGCAACACCCCCTGCCAGAAAAAAAATCATAACAAGACATTAATAGATAAATAAAAATAGCTTCCACGGGGAACGATGAAGAGTCGCACAATGAAATGATTCCGTTCTGCACACATTAACTCGTGGGGAATCAAGTCACGCTGTCCCCAAATGAGCAGGCTCATCCCACTGTCCTCCTGGAAGGTCACCTCCAAGCTCAGTGGCCCAGTGGCTCGCCCCCTCATGCTTTGTCCCCTCCCAGGACCCCCCGCCACTCCCTTCCAGGGAAGACATCCATTCCTGGAGCTATGGAGACGTGAAGAAAATCTGAATGAAAGGCCAGGCCCGTTCTCATGAATTGCCAAGCAGGAAGGAATGCTGGATAAGACATGGGGGGAGGGGGGTCCCCAGGCCATGGCTTTGTGAAGAGACCGGAGCTGGCTTCAAGCTTCTTTGCTTTCACATTGTAACCTACCAGCTGCTTCAAGAAGCAAGACGATCGTCCCTGCCTTTTTTCTTCTTCGTCCTTTAAAAAAAAAAAAAAAGAAAAAGATGATTTATTTATTTTATTTTATTTTTTTATTTTTCCCTCATGTGTTAAGGGAGGAAACGGTGACAGGGACAAGTGACAGCTCGCTAATTATTCCCTTACTGCCACTGCTGTTCTGGCTCTGGACTCACTGCTCATTTCTCCCGTCTTCGCGCTGAATAATGCATGGGCCCCATCCGCACGCACGCGGGCGGCGCCTCCCGGGACTGCAGTCTAACTAGCTGATAACTGATTCGGTTTGTAAGCAGGACCACTGGGACTTGCAGAGGAAAGTAGCCAAGAACAAATCCAACACCTCTCTCTCTCTCTTTCTCTCTGGTTTCTGGCAAACATCAAGGAGAGGCAGGTTGCAGTAGCAGTGGGTGGATCGGTGGGTGGAGGGTCGTGTAGGGCCCCAGGAGGGCCCTTGACCTCATGGGAGGAAAAGGGGACACCTTGGCTTTGGCTGTAGGAGAGGGTGAGATGAGAGAAAGGATGTTAAGAATCAGAAACGGGGGCTGGAGAGGTGGCTTAATGGCTTGTCTGTGAAGCCTGAGGACCCAGGTGCGACTGCCTTCCCAGAACCCACGTAAACCAGATGCATCTGGTGGCACATGTGTCTGGAGTTCATTTGCAGGGGCTAGAGGCCCTGGTGCACCTATTCCCTCTCTGTCTCTATGTCTCGCTTGTAAATAAATTTAAAAAAAAAAAGAATAATAAATGGGGATTACAAAATCTCATACAGTCAGGTAGCTATTCAAATTTTCTATGATATGGACATGATAGATTACTCAAACCTAGACAGCCACAGTGTCTCAGGTAACGCCATCTTCTGCGACTATCACTGTTTATCTAGTCCATCACTGGGTCACTGCATAATGGATGTATCAGCTAGCCATGCCTGTGCTGCTGCCGGGTAACAAACGGGTTCTTCATTAGGGCACTCACTGTGGCACTTACTGATTTTTCTTGCTCAGGATGGCAGTCTTGTGCCCATCCTGGTCAGCTCTGCCCCATGCTGTCACTACTGGCCCCAGGTGGGAAGGTGGGGCAAAGGGTTTGCAGAAATACAAGCACATCTCTGGCTTCTGCCTAGGGTGTGTCTGCTAACGGCCCTGTCTGTCAAAGCAAATCACATGACCAAGTCCAGCATGGAGGGAGAGAGGAGGGAGCTCCGGTCCCCTTCAGTCTGGGGCCAACTTGTGGATTCCTATACTACAGAGGAGTGACGGCTTAGATACCAAGAAGAGCCCTTCTGGGGAATGGGCACCTCATTCCCGAGCACTGCCATGACGTCTCTGGCCTCGGTGGCACGTTCTAGGATGTGCTGTGCAATCAAAGACCGTCTCCCCACGGCCAGGTGGACCCAGCCTTCTTGGAGGACCACAGGCCTCTGGGTCAACGCTTGGCTTTCCATCATCCAAAACCACCCCAGCTTCAGCCTACTGGGGACCACCACGCTTCACTGTACCACACCCACCAGGGGTGGCAGCGCAGCCACTAAGCCAGCTCGTCCTCAGGAAGCAGAGGGACTCTGGGAACGGAATGCTACTTTAAGGTCACGCGATCCACGATTGGGTCTTCTCGGAAAAATGGGACTTAAGCCGTTAACCAGGAGCCCAGGCTGCTCGGACACAGTGTCACCGTAGAGGCCCAGGGTGTTCCCTTGCCCTGTTCTCCAGCTGGGTGTATGAGCGGAGGAACCGATGAATGAATCCTATGTAAAGCCGGATGCACAAGGTGGCGCATGTGTCTGGAGTTCGTTTGCAATGACTAGAGGCCCTGGCAAGCCCAGTCTCCCTCTCTCTCTCATAAATATAAAATAAAGTAAAATAAAATAAAATAAAATAAAATAAAATAAAATAAAATAAAATAAAATAAAATAGAATGAATACTTTATGGACAAGAAACAGGCTCAGAG
Organism: Jaculus jaculus; assembly: GCF_020740685.1. Taxonomy (NCBI): domain Eukaryota; kingdom Metazoa; phylum Chordata; class Mammalia; order Rodentia; family Dipodidae; genus Jaculus; species Jaculus jaculus. The sequence goes on along the minus strand of NC_059114.1, from coordinate 7,688,082 downwards.
GAGCAAAGTAGTATGGGAAGGTCTCCTTCCTGGATGCCAACTCACTCGGCCCCTACGGTCTGGCGTCTGTGGCCCAACAAGTCCCTGTCATGATGACAGATGGGGAGGCCGAGAAGAGGTCGAGGTCAGGGGAGATACCGCGTCAGGCACCTCTCACACTAGGCCTCCTGAGGTCCTCCCGCCTCCACGGGCCGCAGGCTCCATCACTGCTCGCTCATTTCCCAGGGAGCGATCGAGGGCTCCAAGGAGAGCCGGGCCTCACCGTGGTCACCCTGAGAGGACCCGAGCCCAGGTCCCATGTCTGCGGTCACGTGTCTGTACAAGGAAGCGGGCAGCGGTCAGGGAGGCTGGGCACGAGGGAGGAAAGGAGCTTGAGTCCTCCAGCTGCCCGCCTACCCCAGGGCTTCCTGTCGGGAGTTACATGCCAGGGCGGCAGTGGGGGCGGCAGGCAGACTTGGCAGGTGGCTCACACTAGCAGCCTGGTGTCTTCCCAGGGAGCTGATGCCCAGCCCCTCCGCTACCCCTCCATGACGAGAGAGGAGATGAGGTGCCCACATTACTTCTTCACTGCTTGGAAGGCAGGCTCCAAGCTCCGGGACTTTCCTGAGCAGTCCCTCCTGACTCTGCCCCCCAGGCTCATCCCCGTTGCCATTCGAGGTCTTTGCTGGGGCTGATCGCTGCCCTGAGCACCCACCCAGCGGTACTCTTCTTCAGCAGGAGCCCGAGTAATGCCAGATGGGGCTGAAGATATGGCTTAATGGTTAAGGCACTTGTCTGCCAAGCCTACAGACACAGGTTCGACTCCCCAGAACCCACGTGAGCCGGATGCACAAGATGGCACATGCATCTGGAGTTCATTTGCAGCAGCTGAAGGCCCTGGAGCGTCCGTTCTCTCTCTTTCTTTCTCTTTCTCTATTTCTTTCTCGCTCTCCCTCTTCCTCTTTCTTTCTCAAATAAATAAAATAAGTAAAAATTAAAAAAAGAAACAGAACCGGACAAATGGAGCCTGTTTGGGATTCTTCCTACCAGTTCCTGCTGACTGGACGGGCTGCCAGTAAGGTGTTAGGTGACGTTTGCTCAAGTGGGTAAGGGAGACGGCTGGCATGTAGTTCAGAACTCCCCCAGCTGCACATGTGGCAGACATTGCTAATCGACTACAGCACCTTTCCCAATTCACGAGCCTCCAGGTAGCCACAGGCAGTCTCCTGGAGTTGCTATCAAGTTGGCGGCTTCCTGGGGCCTCACTGCCGAGTGTCATTACCTTGAGGCTTTAGATAAATGGCCCTGGAAGTGTATCTTCATTGCTGTCCTGGCCAGCAGCCTGAGAGAGGATTCAGAGGGCAGAACCCAGGGCTCCCAAACTATGGGCTCCAGGGATGGAAGCCAAAGACCACATCCAGGTGCATAGACACAGGGGCCAGGCCAGTCACAGGATGGCAAGACCAAGGCTGGACCAGGATGCATCAGGAGTGTTCAGGGACATTTCCCACCCTGCAGGACCACGGGGAGTGTGCTGGGATGAACTCCCAGTGGAGACTGGGGAGTGGGTGTGGGGTTGGCATCACAGTACTTACAGGATTTTCTCAAGGAGACGACGACCAAGCCCCAGAGCTTCCCCCATGTCAGCCTAGGAGGTCCTTATTCCTGGGAGAGGTGTGCCAAGGAGACAGAACCTCATGGCTCCAGGGTCACCATGTTCCACAAGGCTGCTGAGACCAGAGACCCCATTAAACGAGCCTGCTCTCACAGGGTAGGAGTCGAGGGGGTCTCGGCCCAGCAGCCGTGGGTCGGAGTGGCGTGAATGACTCTGCGCAGAGCCACCCCGTCTTTCTGGGGGCCGTGTCCCCAGTGATGGGCCACCCCCGCCTTCTTTCCTGGCTCATCCCCCACCTTGGGTTTCTTTGAACCTCATCGGAGGGAGCCTGCAGCCTAGCTGTGGACACGGAGCATGGTCCGATGCGTTCTGGAAGAGGGAGCTGAGGTTGGGGGCCACCTCACGGAGGGTTGCCACGCCTCAGCTTTGCAGTGTTCAACTGCAGGTGGGAGGAGAAGATTCACACCTTGACGTCTGGATCCAACTGACGTGCACTGAGCACCCACTGCAGTCAGCCAGGTGGGGAAAGCCTGGGAGGGGCCCCTGGCCGACAGGCTGCAGAATCAGCAGACCCTCTTGTGGCATGGGGCTCTGTCCCCCCCCCCCCATGGGATGGAGGCCCAAGGCCGGTCCAGTTCAGCTGGTCACTCTCCAGCCTCCGCATCTCATCTTGCTCAGCTTCTTGGACCCGGCTGCTCTCAGCCAGGCTGAAGGATGGGAACTGATCAGTATAAACACCTTCCAGCATGAGCCATGTGGGGGAATCACACCACAGCGGCTGCCCCAGACCCTGTGACTGGAGTAGTCCCCCGTGGCCCCCTCCCCACAACAGCTCCCCGCCCCGTGTGACAGAGTTGCAAAGCCCCAGCAGGTAGGAGTGTATCAGTCACCGTGTGCTGCAGAACAAGAGAACCCCAGAGTCATCGGGGCCCCGCCAGCAACTTGCTGACTTGCTCTTTGTTGGGTGCCCCTGGCGCCTGCAACTCCACCAGGAGCCCTGGGCTTGTCTGGTGGGGTGGTGGGGAGGGTTACCCTGGATGGGCCTGGGGTGGGCTCCTGCTTCCCAGCCTCCCTTCCCAGGAAAGAAGAAGGCCATAGCCAAGAAGCGTGTCTACAAGAACTGTTAGGATCGGTGAACACACACTTGATAGGTAAATTTAAGAGGGGCAGAACGGGGAGAGAGCAGACTGGTTTGGGGAGAGGCACCCAAGATGTTTACTCTTCCAGGACAAAAGCTGCCTTAAGAGAGTCACAGCATCATGCCACAGGCTGGGTGGGCAGGGTCTGAAGCCAGAGAGGAGGAGGGAAGAAGAAGAGGAGGAGGATGAGGGTGGGGAGGGAGGGAGGGAAAGAAAGAGACCAGAAATTCCAAGAGCAAAGGAGGTGGTCCTTTTTATGAGTTTTTGGGGGAGGGGGAGAGTTCCACATAGACTCCGCCTATGTGCTAGAAACCACGGGGAAGGCCAGACGTGGTGGTGGCTCATGCCTTTAATCCCAGCACTCAGGAGACAGAGGTAGGAGGATTGCTGTGAGTTCGAGGCTAGCCTGAGATGACATAGTGAATTCCAGGTCAGCCTGGGAAAGACCCTACCTCGAAAAACCAAAAAATAAAAAATAAAAAATAAAAGCAAGAAAGAAGCCCTGGGGAGTGGAAGAAGTAAGGGTCTCTCTGGTGAGCACGCACACGATGTGGTAGAAGCTACGAGAAACCCTGATAAAGAATCTATGCTGCTGTCCAGCTAAATGCATCTACTGTGCTCATCACACTGCCCAGTAAGCACTGCTCCTCATGTTCACAGCCACATATCAATGCCGCTCTCACTTTGGGTAGAGAAGCTTTTCTTTTCAGATGGCAGTGACTTTGGGATGACTCAGAAGGCTCCATGGTGCTAGAAAGAAGTGACCGGAGTGCTCAGCACTGAAACATCTCTATCACACCTTCCAAGGCTCAGGGTCCATTGTGGAAGAGGTGGCAGAAAGAATGTAAGAGCCAAAGGAAGGGTAGGACTCCTTACAACATTCTCCTCTAGACATAAAATGGCCTGGATATCCATGACCTCACAGTGCCTGACACTACCTATACAAGACCATCATAAGAGGAGGAAAAGATGATGACATCAAAATAAAAGAGAGACTGATTGAGAGGGGGAAGGGATATAATGGAGAATGGAGATTCAAAGGGGTAAGTGGGGGGAGGGAGGGTATTAGCATGGGATATTGTTTACAATCATGGAAGTTGTCAATAAAAATTAAATTAATTATAAAATAAAGAATCTGGGAGGGGTCCTATTCTACTCCAGCTCAGAGTATGGCGGGGTCGGGAGCATCAAGAAAGCACAGAAATTAGAGAACAGTTACAATTCGAGGGTCGTTTCAGCTCTGGTAGCAGGGCCCCTTAAAGTGACCACATCTGTGTTCTACCAAATCCCTATGATCATATGAGTTTCTGACAGGGAGGCTGAGGCTGGGTCAAAGATACACCATCCTGGTCCATGGTACAAGAGACACCCAAGACGCAGCCCATCAGCTATAAACGTCCCCACTCAGATTGGCAAGTCCCAGTACCCAGATGGTGTGGCTCGAGTCTGGGTCCCCTTTTCCAATGGACAAGACTCTACCCAGGTCCACTTTACCAGAGCCCACCCCAATCCCCAGCAGTTCCTCCCATGACTCTCCAATCAGGGCTAGAGAGGAGCTGGCTGTCTGCTCGGTGAGAGGAGTGAGGCACGGACGACAGCAAGGCGTTCCCAAAGGAATATGTCAGCAAAAAGGGAGAGCAGAACCATACCCAGGGCAGGGGCATCTCTCTGCTCCTTGTTAACCTGCCTTGGATGTTTGATGCTGGCACTTTTTAAAAAAAAAATGAATTTTATGTATTTATTTATTCGAGAGAGAAAGAGACAGAGAAAGAATGGGCACGCCAGAGCTACCAGCCACTGCAACAAACTCCAGACACATGCGCCACCTTGGCATCTGGCTTATATGGGTGCTGGGGAATCGAACCTGTGTCCTTCGGTTTCATCGGCAAGTGCCTTAACAGCTAAGCTATCTCTCTAGCTCAGATGGTAGTAATGTGCCTAATGGAGGAGACAAGGCCATCATCAGGCAAGAACTTGAGCTTTGACTCCACCTTCCTGGAGTGATGGCCCTCAGCAGAATGGGAGTGGCTCAAGTTGGAATAGATGAGACGTCATGGAGAAACCTTCACTCAGTCATCTCATGGCAACTGGGTGGCTCCGTATGAGTTCTTTGCTTCCAAAGAGGTCCCAGCGGCCCGGGAGACCCTCTACTAGGTCCTGCCTGAGCTACAGGCCTTTTTCACTTACACAAAGCGCCTCACATTGCTCTCTGAAAGAGGCACCAGGCAGATTGGGGCTGGGCCCACAGAGACACCCAGCTCTGAGCAGTCCTGCTCCAGGCACAGGACAGGCATGTGGTCCCAAGCGCACCCCTGCCTCGTGCTGTGTGAAGCCCCGCACCGCGCTGCCAGCAAGAAGGCCAGCGCCACAGCTGCTCAGGGTTGTCTGTCAGCCTTCCATGACTGTGACAGGACACCTGAGGTAAACAGTTGTAAAGAAGAAAGGCTGAGAGCTGGAGAGATGGCTTGGCAGTTAAGACGTTTGCATGCAAAGCCAAAGGACCCAGGTTCAATTCCCCAGGACCCATGTAAGCCAGATGCACAAGGGGGCTCATGCATATGGAGTTTGTTTGCAATGGCTGGAGGCCCTGGCGTGCCCATTTTCTCTGCGTCCTGTTTCTCTTCTCTCTCTCTCTCTCTGCTTGCAAATAAATAAATTAACAAACAAAACTAAAGAAGAAAGGTTGAGTTTTGGCTCATAGCTCCAGAGGTTTCTGTCCATGGTTACTTGTCCCTGTGGTGGCCTGGGACATCACGGCAGTGAGCACATGGCAAAGGAAACAGTTCAACTCATGGTGGCCAGGGAACAGAAAGAGGGCAAAGGTTGGAGTCCCAACATCCTCTGAAGGGTGTACTCCCAATGACCTAACTTCCCCGCAGGGGCGGAGAGGCCCACCTTCTCAAGGAGCCAGCACCTTCCAGGAGCACCAATCTGGGAACTCAGCCTTCAACACGTGGCCTTCGGGGCTCGGTCCAGTTCTACACTACAGCAGCATCTTTTCTTTATAAAGTTGCCCAACCTCATGTGTGTTGTCACAGTAGCAAGAATGACAAAAATGGCTGCTTTTGGTCCTGTGGTTTGTCCCAGCCATGAGAAGGTAACACCCAACTTTGTGATCGTCTCATGGACTGTTGTCATTCCTTGGTACTTCTTGGCACTCTGCAGGAGTCTGGAGCTGAGGCGGGTGCTCCTGAGCACGACAGGAAGGAGAATGAAGGCCAGGGCTGCAACTGCAGAGGGTGGGCACCACCATGTCTGTACCACCGTGGCTTCCTAAAAATCAACTTGGTTGTGGGAATGCTTGGAGGAGGTCAGTGCAGCCGCGGGCAGCGGAGCCTGAACGTGCAACATACACATGGGATCCAAACCTATAATGCCTGAAAAAGACACCCAAGACCTTCTCTGAGACTTCTGGGAGAAGATTCTAGAACCTTCTAGAGCTTTGTGCTTCATACCTCCAGCTGAGCACCACAGATGCCTGGAGGAAGCGCAGCCGATGGGAGGAGAGGGTTTCCTTCTGCTTATAGTCTCAGGGGAAGCTCCAGGATGGCAGGGCATGAGCAGAGGCTGGACGTCACCTCTGCCACAGCAGGTGGACAACCGCAGCAGGAGGGTGAGATGAGCTCTAGCAAAAGGGAACCGACTATAACACCCCGAAATCCACCCCCCTCCCAAACAGCAGACTTCCTCCAGCAAGGCTCTACCTCTCAAATTGCTATAAGCCGGGGCTCGGCTTCAGAATACAAGAGTTTCTGGGGAACATCTGACTCAAGCAACCGCACCCCCTGAAAAAATCTGGAGTTTCCTAGTACAGTTTGAGAAGCCAGGCTTTGGCACGCCCTCTTCCTAATCCTGAACATTCAAATAACCAGCGTGACTGTGGTGGTGCTGTCTTTCCTAGGGAGACTTGAACAAACATCAATTCACTCTCAGATATGACAAAGAAAAGGTTCCACCTGTGTGTAGCTTGGTGAACCACTGAGTTGATAGCGGTGACTTACAGAAACGTGGGTGATCCCAGGGGTTCCTGCAACACTGAGACACTCAACATGGGTGACAGCTCATGAAAGACGCATCCCTGGAGCTCCTTAGGTGACTTTCTGGCAACTGCCGCTAAGTCCTTGCTCCTACATGACTTTGGAAAGAGGGCCTCTGAATCTTGCAAGTTTCTGAGCCTCCCAAGTCTCATCGTTGACTTCATCAGTTTCCTGAGCCTCCCTCCAAGAGGCTGGCTTTTATCTTACTTTATTTTTGGTTTTTATTATTATTATTATTATTATTTATTTTTATTTTTTAAGCTTTTTAAATTTTTTTTTGTTTATTTTTATTTATTTATTTATTTGAGAGTGACAGACACAGAGAGAAAGAGGCAGAGAGAGAGAGAGAGGAGAGTGGGCCCGCCAGGGCTTCCAGCCACTGCAAACGAATTCCAGACACGTGCGCGCCCTTGCACATCTGGCTAATGTGGGTCCTGGGGAATCGAGCCTCGAACCTGGGTCCTTAGGCTTCACAGGCAAGTGCTTAACCACTAAGCCATCTCTCCAGCCCATTATTATTATTTTTTAAGGTAGAGTCTCACTCTAGCCCAGGCTGACCTTGAACTCAGGGTGATCCTCCTACCTCTGCCTCCCGAGTGCTGGTATTAAAGGCGTGCAGCATCACGCCAATAGGAAGTTTTATTTCTCAGGTCATAGGACACTGTCTGCATGCCACGTTGTGTCCTGAGCTGGACGAGCCTAGAGGTGGCCGTATGGGCTGCTGGTGGAGTCAGAAGAGGGTCTCATCCTGCCTGGGCCTAGAGGAGAATCTGGGAGATACAGAAGCATATGACTTCTGGGGTAGAGGTAGGAGATGATGGGAAGGAGAGGACCTGGGTCAGTGTTCTCACTGCAAGGGTTTGGAGCATCAAAGACACCCCAAGGAGCAACATGATGATCACGGCAAGAGAGGTGTAATGAGGTCCCCTACTGACGTGTGCAGGTCATGGTTGTTACTGCTGTGTGACCATCCCCACTGTGCCCACAGGGCTCCTGCGCATCAGTGATGCTGGACCCACTAAACAATGACTCCCAAGTCTCACCTCCCCAGGCCCCTGGCCACACCCACTCCTACTGTCCACCTCTGGTTCTCCATTCTAGACAACGACATATAAGTGGAACCAAATGATATTTGTCCTTTGGGGATCTGCTTACTTCATTCACCATAATATCTTCAGATCATCCATGGTGTGATATTTCAGAAGGCCCATCCTTTCCTTTTAAAGGCCGTTTGATATTCCACCTCACAAACACGTCACCATTTCTCCTTCCATTTACCTGTTACAGTGGTTTGAATGTAAAATGCCTCCCATAGCCTTAGGTGTTTATGATTGAGTCTTATACTTAATCCCCAGCTTGGGAGCCTTGGGAGTTGAGGCCTTGCTGGAGGAGGTGTGTCATTGCGAGGGGGAGGGCTGGAGGTGTTATTGCTCAGCCGTGCTTGCTGCACTGAGCTCGTTCTTGCTGTTCCCTCCACGATCACGATGATACGATGATGTGATGCCTAACTGTCTTCTCTTGCCTCACTTTCCACTCTGTGATAAAAATAAAACACTTCCCACTGAAACCATAAGCCCAAACAAAACAAAACAGAAAAACTTTCCTCCGAGCAGCTGCTTCTGGTTAGGTGTTTTGTCCAAGCAATGAGAATGTAACTGCTACAGAATGTTGACATCAAGAAGTAGGGCACACCAGGACTAGATGGTAAGATCCTATCGCTGAAGACTCCACATGCTTGGGCTGCAAGGTCACTGAGAAATTAAACTGGAGCTGAGCTGAAAACCTCCTTCCTGTAGACTAGCTGACAGAAAGCTGGAAATACAAAAAGCTATGTTGCATACAGTCCTATGGGAGAAAGAAGTCATCAGCAGTGATAAACAACAGGGGACCCTGCAAGCCTTAAGTTAGGTCAGCCAGGCTATACGTGCAAACTGGTGCAATGGTGGTATGTCTGCTATGGGGGAAACCAACTGCTGTTTGATTGGACTGGAAACCCGTTCCATGGGAGGGAATGCATGCCTGGTACTGAAAAACTAGTCAAAAGGTTATGGTGGAGGAGGTCACGAGCCCTAGGGGAGTAACGCCTGCTGGTGTCTGGATAACTGCATATATGTATGCTCACCAAAATGCCCAATAAGCACTTTTCTTAATGCTCATACCCATATACTAACGCTACTCTCCCTTTTGGTTAGAGAAGCTTCTCTTTTCAGATAGCAGTGACCACTAGGGTGATGCAAAAGCCTCCACAGTGCTGAGAAGAGGTGACAGAGGAGTGCTCAGCGCTGGGACATCTCTATCACATCTTCCAAGGCTCAGGATCCACTGCGGAAGAGGGGGCGGAAAGACTGCAAGAACCAAAGGAAGAGTAGGGTCCTCACAACGCAATCTTCCAGACACAGAATGGCCTGGATATCCATGAGCTCACAGTGTCTGGCACTCGCTACACAAAACATGCATAGCGGAAGGAAAAAGTGATGACATCAAAATAGAAGGGAAACTAATTGGAAGGGGGAGGGGATTCATTATAGGGTGGATCTGAGGGGGGGATGAGTGTGGAGGGAGGGAATTATCATGGTTTTATTGTCTCTACTTATGGAAACTCTTAATAAAAAGTTAAAAATAAAAAGAAGTGAGGTCACCGATGCGATAAACCTGGCAATGTGGTTTCTAGTCTTTTTGAATTGGTTTGCAGGAGGAACGTGGAAGGAGTTGAAACCCTGAATCTGAGAAACTTTACAACAGAGCTTGACAGACCATTCTTGTGGGAGCTTGAAAGAGCACAGGGTCAGAGTGTGGACTAGGGAGGATCAGCTTACAAGGTGGGCTGGAGAGATGGCTTAGCAGTTAAGGTGCTTGCCTGCAAAGCCAAAGGACCTTGGTTTGATTCCCCAGGACCCACGTAAACCAGATGTACAAAGTGGCACATGCGTCTGGAGTTCGTTTGCAGTGGCTGGAGGCCCTGGCATGCCCATTCCCTCCCTCTCCCTCTCTCTGCCACTTTCTCTCTCTCTCTCAGATAAATAAATAAAAATAAGGTTTAAAAAAGGAGATTGGCTATGTTCAGAGTACTTAAATAAAGCTTGATTTAAAAGTAATAGATTGGGGACTGGAGAGATGGCTCAGCAGTTAAGGTGTTTGCCTGTGAAGCCTAAAAACCCAGGTTCAACTCCCCAGGACCCATGTAAGCCCAATGCACAAGGTGGCTCATGCATCTGGAATTTGTTTGCAATGGTGAAAGTCCTGGTGTGCCCTCTCTCTCTGTCTGCCTCTTTCTTTCTCTCCTTCTAATAAATAAATAAATAATATATTTTTTAAGTAGTAGATCAGTGTGTTTGGTGGAGTCAAATATAGAGTGAAAGGATATAAAAACTTCAAGATTTGGCATAGGAAGAGAAATGTGGACAAGCTTCAGATCCCAGGCCCGTCAGCGGCAGCCAATTCAGCTGCAGTTGTTAAACTGATTGCCACCACTGTAGGTGGGACAGCTGTTCTGCATCAAGGCAATGGGAAGGATGCCTTGGGGTCAACGACCAACCCACTGAAGGCTCCAACTTGTGGGAATGCCAAGTTCTTTTGAAGGGAAGTAGGTCTGGAGGAAGAACAAGGAAGGAGCCCCTTGCTCCTCAAGGTCAGACTTCATTCCCACCTGGCAGAGAGCTTGGCAGTCCTACCCACATGGCGCTGGTTTGGGAGTCGTGAGGAAGGCGGGTGAGAGTCACGGGTTGTGGCACAGTCCCAGAGAGCCGCCGAGCTGGGCAACGTGAGGCAGGGCTGAGGTCCCTGTTGGGAGGCCATCGTGGGTTGTGGTGGAACCCCTGAGAGGTTGGAAATACCAAGTGCACGGTACCTCTGCTGGGAAGAGCTGCTGACGTAGGATAGATCCTGATTAAGAGGGGGCTTCAGGGAGTACAACGGCCCGAGCCTTTCACAGCCCAGAGGATTTCATCACCAGTCCCAGGTGCTGGACATCGTGTGGCAGGATTGCATGTTCACCCTGTAAACATCCTTTCTTTTTCTCATTTTTTTTTCATTTTTTCCAGTCTTTCCTTGCTATTCTCTCATTCCTCCTTTTGTGTGTGTGTGTGTGTGTATGTTTGTTCTGTGCCATTGTGTGTTAGGAGTCTGTAATTTGTGTTTTATTTTTATTTTTTAAATTTTTTTGTTATTTTTATTTATTTATTTGAGAGTGACTTTAATTTGTGTTTTAATTTTACGGGGCTCATAGTTAAGAGTGTCTTGAGTCTCAGATGAGACTGGACTTCTGAACAGTGTTGGGGCTCATAGAGACTGTGGGGACTTGGGAAGTTGAACTGGGTGCATTTTGCATCATGAGTTGACCAAGAGTCTGTGGGGGCGTGATGGGTAAGTTTGTTGTCAGCTTGATCTGTTTAGGAAACCACAGACATTCTTGAGTGGGTCCCTGAGGTTGCTTCCAGGAAGGATTGCCTGAAGGAGGACGCCCGTCCACAAGGGCTTTATCTAAGCTCTGAGAGAAAAAAAATCCCCTGTGCTACCTGGCTTCCGGTGCTGCTGGCTGCCTTCCAGCTCAGGCTGGAGACCATTGTGGACTGAAGAGCAGCGTGGGCTGACGAGCAGCTCTCCAGGAAGCCTCCAGGCCCTCAGTGCCAGATCGGGACAGCTGAGGCATCCAACCTCGTGGACCGAGCAGCTACCGGGTTCCTTGACTCTCAGGCCTGCAGACTGCTATTGTGGGGCTGCCATAAACTAATCCAACAAATTCCCTTTGAATACAACTCATTCTGTTGGTTCTGCTCCTCTAGAGAACCCTGACGAATACAGGACGTCAGTCAGGGCAGAATGTGGTAGTTTGAATGTAAATGTTCACCATAGACTCACGTGTTTGGGATTAAAGCCACATTCACAGTTTCCAACTGGTGGAGACTTTGGGAAGTGGAGCCTTACTGGAGGAGGCGTGTCACTGGGGGTGGACTTTGGGGTTTTATAGTCTAGCCTGGCTTGCCACCCTTTGGTTGCTCTCCTTCCTCCCTTCTGACGACAGATGTGACTCCCAGCTCTCTGCTTCTACCACGCTTCCCCCACCATGGTGAGACTTCCTTTTCCATCTGAAAGCTGAAATAAACCCTGAAATAAGCTGCTTCCGGTCAGGTGTTCTGTCCCAGCAATAAGAAGGTAGATACACACCTGGGTATCGCGACCTTTTTAAATATTTAGTTCATTCATTTATTTGAGAGAGGGAGGGAGAGAAAGAGGCAGAGAGAGAGAGAGAGAGAGAGAATGGGCACACCAGAGCCTCCAGCCACTGCAAACAAACTCCAGACGCATGCGCCACCTTGTACATCTGGCTTACGTGGGTCCTGGGGAATTGGACCTGAGTCCTTAGGCTTTGCAGGCAAGTGCCGTAACCGCTAAGCCACCTCTCCAGCCCTCCCATCTTTTGCTTATGTTTAAACGTAAGCCTCAGGCATCAGAAGGCGGTATTAATATCCATGGTCATCGGGCAATGACGTGCTATTGGAAATGCTTAAAGACCAGACCCCTGTATTCCCAAACAGCCACTGACATCCGATAGCTGTGTGACCTCAGGTGGGTCAACTGGACTCTAGGAGACCTCATTTCTTCTCCACCTTTAAGAGGAAGAAGCACTCATCTTGTGCTCCAGGGGAAGGTCTGAGTCCTGAGGGCCTTGGCTGGCACGGAGCTGCTGCTCAAGAACGTGCTAGGTCACTCTTACTCCTGTCTAAAACTACACAGTCCAGGAAGTCCACATACCGATAGGAACCCATGAGCCACGCTGTCTGCCAGAGGGTTCCCCCTGTGCCATGACGCAAAGGTGCCCAGCTGCCAGCATGGCTGTCTATGGCCGTTTGACTCAGTTGCCCCCCCCCCATAAACTCTTGTGTTGTGGTTGCTTGGTTCCCAGCTGATGACAATGTAGGAGGTGGAGCCTCGCTGGAGGAGGCGTGTTGTTGGGGGCGTGCTTAGGGCTGGTCTAGCCAGCTCCTTTTTGCCAGAGCTCAGCTCACTCTCCTGTTGCTGTTTCCCACCTGCTGTGGCAGAGGTGACGTCCAGCCTCTGCTCATGCCACGCTGCCCCCTACCGTCGTGGAGCTTCCCCTGGAGACCATGAGCCAGAATAAAAACTTTCCTTCCAGCAACTTCTTTTGGTCAGCTGCTGTGTGCCGGCAACGAGAAGGTAACCACAGCAGTGGCCGGAGGGTCAATCAACACGGGTACACTGGCTCTCTCCTTCTAGACAGATGAAGGCTGATGGAGCGCAGAGAGGTTCATTCACCTGTCCACGGCCACACAGCAGTGTTGGGACTCCCTTTGAGTGTGAGACCCTGTTTCCGGGATTAAGGACACAAAGCAGTTTCCAGCCAGGAGGCGGGGCAGAGGTTTTCAGGAATGGGGGCTACCCTATAGCCGCTTTCCATCTCTTCTCATTACAAAACGGAACTGAAATTAAAAAACAAAAAGGGAAAGCCCCCCCCCTCCCCGACGCCCTCCAGTTGCTCAAGCACAGGCCCCGTGCAGGGAGGTAGATCCAGGACCCTGTGTTGGGCATACGCCACCCACCCCCTCCCCTGCCTGCCTGACCCCTTCCGTGCCTATGTTTCAGACAGCGGAGCTGGCCGCCAGACTATTTAGTCTGGGTTTGGTGACCCTGTGACTGTGGTGGGAAGGGGGCTCAGGTTACAGGCCCCTCTGCAATCATTGCAGCAGCCCCCCCCTTCCCCCCCCCCCGCTTTCCTTCCCCATCGACTTCTGGGTCTTACACAAACACCTTCGGCACGGGGATTTCATGCCACGTGGGCTACCGAGAGACCCAGCTGCGGCGTCCGGGAATGACTGCGCTTTGTTAACAAGGTCCTCTCCCTGCTCCTCGCCAAGCGTGGCTCCATCCCAGCGGCCCTCCACCCCCCAAATCCTGGAAATCCCGAGCTCACTGAAAGAAGAGAAGTGGGGTGTGAATTCACACCATTTTTCCTGGCTGTGCAGTACATGAATTACCTCATGTTGCTTAAGATGGGGTGGGGGGGGGGAAACTGAGGCTCCAAGGAGAAAAAGGGGCAGAGGAGCTGAAGTCACTTCTGGGCTCAGCAACTTCTCGGCCTCTGCCCAGAATGTAAAGGGAGTATAGCAAGGAGACGTTGGCATCACATTCAGTCAAGTCCCTTGAAGCCCAGGGTCAGCTGCCAAGGCTGTGCTCGTGACTGACTGCTGAACTGAAGTGTGGACTGGCTGGCATCACTGGACAAAAACATTTTTGTTAAATACCCCTTTAGGCAATGATCTCCAGAGAGTCAGGGACATAGTATAGACCCTTTCTTTTTTCAAGTGAAGAAACCAAGGCCCAGAGAGGGTAAGGGAGTTGGGGACAGTCAAGGCCAGCAAACCCAGGAGCTGGAAAATTATGGCTTAAAAACCTAAGACTCTCCCCCAGTGGGGTCTTTGTTCCTCCGCACACACAGTTTAGCAAATGCTAATATATATTCTGCCCTAATTTTATGCGGCTCTCCAAGCCATCCATGTTTACAATATTCTGATTTTTAAAAATCAATAGGAAATGTAAATGCTTTTGTGATAGGGAAGGGAATAAAGATATTAAAAATTAAACCACATTTTAAAACATCTCGGGGTTGCTGGCATGTTGAAAGTCGCAAAGTTCTGTTCTGGAGAAGTTCTGCGAGGGCAGAGCCACGTCCACACAGAGTCGCCTCGTGGAGGAGGGGTCGGACTCCGGTCCTCTGCGCCCCGTCCTCCCCTCCCCCGCCCATGGTGCTCCGTCCATCGCCGCCGACTCAGCAAAAACTGCAACCGCCTCCTGCTGCACCGAGGGCGGCCTGCTAGCCAATTAATTCCGGTTTAATTGTCAGCTCAGAGGCACGCTCCCCCCCCCCACCAAACTAATTCAGTGGAGGGAGGCCTGCCCGGCAGATGCTGGCCACCAGCCCAGGGACTCTGGGAGAAGAGTGTCCTTGTGGTCCTTTCCACTCAGGATCCTCCCTCCCCTGGCTCAGATCGGTCTGCATCCTCCCCCAGCCCCCGTCCCACCATCAAGGTTCCCAGGAACCATGGGGTCGGGTTCCTCCTGTCCCCAACCTCCCTCTGTCCATCTCTGGCCTGTCCCTTCGGTGCCCAGTCTCCCCCCCTGGCCTTCCCTGACCTGTCCCTGGGCCTCACCCCTGTCCATCCTCTGGTCTCTCTACTGTCCTTTCCTGGCCTGTCCCTCCTGAGTCCGGCCTCTACCTGTCCAGCCCTGGCCTCCCTGCCTGCCCAGGCCCTCCTGGAGGAGCACAAGTGTCTGGGCTCACTTAGCCCAGCTCCCAGGCCACAGCGTCCCACCCCATGCTCCTGCGCCCAGCCGTGAAGGGGGCTGCAGGTGCCCAGGCAGCCGGTACCCAGAGGCAGCGGGCAGGGTGGAGACAGCCCACTGAGGTACAGGAGGGAAAGGAAGGGGAGATGAGGTAGATGAATGCAGCTTGCAACACAGCAAGGCAGCAAACTAAGGGTGACAAGAGAAGGGAGTCAAGGGGGCACCAGGCTGGGGAAGCTTCTAGAACGTCATGGGTCCTTCCAGGGGTGAGCGGGCACTGCACCCCTGCAAGCCCCACCCCGCTCCTCAGCCTGGTACATACGCATGCCCCTGAGGCTCAGGATGCTGCCCCCTCTGACTGGCCAGTGGGGCAGGCCAAAACACGGTAGCCAAGCCCACAGGCCTCTGCTTCTGGAGGAGGCAGAGGCCTCTGAGAACCTAGCCTGGCTTCTGGAATGTTCCAGCCACGCCGGCGCTCCCCTCCTCCCCACCACCTAGAAAGCTGTCCAAGCGGAACAGCCAGTACAATAAACACCTCAGCAACCTGGCTCTCATTTGCATATTAGCAGCCTTAATTCGGAGGAAATATGCAAATGTATGCAAAATGAAATCCATCTCATAATGACACAAGGCGATTAAACAATTTTTATGCTTAAATATTCTGTTTAATGAAATCAAACAGACCTGCACTTGTGACAAGTCCTCCACAGCATGGAGCATTGAGGGAGGTTTTGTGTGTGTGTGTGTGTGTGTGTGTGTGTGTGTGAGAGAGAGAGAGAGAGAGAGAGAGAGAGAGAGAGAGAGAGAGAGATGTTTTTGATAACCAAACAAACTGAAAATTATATTACTGAAAACTGCTAAAAGAAGTTAGACCCTACCTGTCTTTTGTTTCCAGCACCACAAGGCCATGAGGTAGCTCTCCATTCTCTGTTGGCTGGAGGAAGGACGCATGGGCAGCAGGGGCTCCTTGACGGGGGACCCAAGCTCAGGACCCAGGAAATGGACCGTGGAGCCCTCTGCGCCCTATCCCCAGGGGCCTGGCCCGCAGCGTCCTTCCCTACAACTCCTTGCGAGCAGCCGAGCAAGACATGTTCTTACACCCGCCACGTAAGAGATCATGGGAGGCCATCTTTGTACAAAAGGAGGGAAAGAAGATGAGGAAGGCAAGGAGGAGGAGCAGAAAGAAGCGGAAGGAGTGGAGAGGCAGAGAGAGGAGGATGAAGATAAAGGCATTTAAGAATGTAGAAAAGGGGGCTGGAGAGATGGCTTAGCGGTTAAGCGCTTGCCTGTGAAGCCTAAGGACCCCGGTTTGAGGCTCGGTTCCCCAGGTCCCACGTCAGCCAGATGCACAAGGGGGCGCACGCGTCTGGAGTTCGTTTGCAGAGGCTGGAAGCCCTGGCGCGCCCATTCTCTCTCTCTCCCTCTATCTGTCTTTCTCTCTGTGTCTGTTGCTCTCAAATAAATAAATAAATAAATAAATAAATAAATAAATAAATAAAATTTAAAAAAAAAAGAATATAGAAAAGGCTGGGCATGGTGGTGCACATGCCTTTAATCCCAGCACTCGGGAGGCAGAGGTAGGAGGATCGCCGTGAGTTCGAGGCCACCCTGACACTCCATAGTGAATTCCAGGTCAGCCCGAGCTAGGAAAAGCCACCCAGGACCACAGCTCCCAGCTGTGTTAATATAACCTGTCCCCCGAGCCCAGCCTCTGTGCAGACAGGGAAGCTGAGGCTCAGAGAAGCTCGGGAGCCACAGAGCACAGACCTGTGGACGTCCCACCTATAGGCACGAAGTCGAGCTGGTGGGGAACTCAAAGGGTCAGAGAAAGAAATGGCAGACTGCTGTCCAAAAGGTGGTGTGTGTTTGGGGGTGGGTGCAGGTTTGGAGTCTACAAACTCACCTGGGGATTGGGGATACCTGATCAAGAGTTAGCTTGCACATGGAATGCTAGGGCTCCTGGGAAGACCTGCATGGGGTGAGGAGGCTTTCTGCACCTGTCCAAGGTGGCATAAACTGTGTTCTCATCTGAAGAGAACCACAGTGACCTGTCTGTCACACCCCTCCTCCCCCATTTCCTCACCCCAGAAGGCAGGGCCGAACTGTGGCCAGTGTCTGCAGGCACTCGGCTCTCCAGTGCCCCAGGAACCGTTCATTCCTCTTTTACTTATCTTCTCCCTCAGCAGCAAAAGCTCCTCCCAGGTGGCTCTGAGAACTTCCTGCGATGCCCCGAGTCCCTCAGTCCAGGCCGAGGAAGACGTCAAAGCCGAGACCTTTGCTGAGGAACAAAGTGGCTGTCGGCAGCCTGCCCCAGCGAGTGTTGCAGAAAGATGTGGGCGAAGGCTGCCAGCGTCCGGGCTGGGAGCGTGAGGCAGGCCCTCAGCACCTTTGGCTCACCTGGGCACTCTCAGCAAATGTCGCGATGGCTGTGAGCCTGTTTCCCTTGCTGAGCACTGGGAAGAAGCCTTCTTGGGATGCCTATGATTTCTTTAGGTTCTAATAGTTTAAAACCCCTATTTTATTTAAAATTTTTTATTTATTATTTATTTGCAAGCAGAGAGAGAGAGAAAGAGATTGAGAGAGGGAGAGGGAGAGAGAGAGGAAGGAGAGGAGGGAGAGGGACAGAGAACGAATATGAATGTACCAGGTCCTCTTGCCATTGAAAATGAAATCCAGATGCATACTCCACTTTGTGCATCTGGCTTTACATAGACACTGGGGAATCGAATCTGGGCAGTTAAGACTTTGCGTGCAAGCTCCTTTAACCACTGAGCCATCAATCCAGCTCCACAACCTTCATTTTAGATTCCCCAACAAATAAACAACATTTTTTAAAAAAATAAAAGGGTCATAGGGCTGGAGAGATGGCTTAGCAGTTAAGGTGCTTGCTTGCAAAGCCAAAGGACCCAGGTTCAATTCCCCAGAACCCACGTAAGCCAGATGCACAAGGTGGAGCATGCATCTGGAGTTTGTTTGCAGTGGCTAGAGGCCCTAGCATGCCCATTCCCCACGTCCTCTGCAATAAATGAATAAAAGAATAAAAACATATTTTTGATTTTTATTTATTTATTTGAGAGAGGGAGAGATAATGGGCACACCAGAGCATCTAGACACTGCAAATGAACTCCAGACGCAGGCACCACCTTGTGCATCTGGCTTACGTGGGTTCTGGGGAACTGAACCTGGGTCCTTTGGCTTTGCAAACAAGCACCTTAACTGCTAAGCCATCTCTCCAGCCCCAACCCCCACTGACAAAAATTTAAAGGATCATAAAATTTGCAACTACCCAGCATTCCCCAAGTATCCTCCATTATCCTCCACATTCTCACCTCACTGAACTCACACCCAGTCCTGGATACGGAAGGAAGCGGGCTCTGAAGCTTCCAGCTGTGGTGTGATGCCACCCAGCTGGTTAAGCCTTTCGGGCAAAATCAGGGCTCCGACGATCCAGTGGGAATAAGGACAACCATGCTGTCACTGGTGGTTGTGTCCCGTGCTGACAGGGCCCAGCAGTGCTCTGAGGCCCACAGTGCTCCGGCCCAAAGCCACATGGCCAGTCACCAGCTGCAAGGACAGGTGTCTGGGCACCCTGGCTCCAGGCCAACATCTGGGAAGCCGCTTCAGGTCTGTGAAGCAATTTCTGGGGATCCTTGGTGATATTTATCATCTCAGTCTCTTCCTGGTTCCAAGGTTAATGGATTTGAGACAAGGGCATTTCATTAGAAAGTATAAGAAATATTTATAATCAATGATAAAATACATGGTGAGGGCTGGAGACATGGCTTAGCGGTTGAGGGGCTTACCTGCAAAGCTAAAGGACCCAGATTCCATTCTCCAGGACCCATGTAAGTCACACCCAAGATGGAACATGTGTCTGGAGTTCATTTGTAGTGGCTAAAGGCCCTTGAGCTCCCATTCTCTCTTTTAAATATAATTTTAAGGGCTGAAGAGATGGCAGAAGTGGTTAAGGCACTTGCCTGCAAAGCCTAAGGACCCATGTTCTACTTTCCAGATCGCATGTAAGCCAGGAGCACAAAGATGAAGCAAATGCAAGGTCACACATGCCCACTAGGTGGCGCGAGCATCTGGAGTTCAATTATAGTGGCTGAGGCCCTGGCAAACCAATTCTCTCTTTTTTTCTCTCTTTCTAAAAAAAATTAAATTAAAATAATAAATTACCAAAAAAAGGCATGGTGGGAAGCTGTTGGCTTCATCCTGCTGCAGGAAGAGAAGACATGTCACTTCTGAAGATGGAAGAATGGGGTGTACCCTTCTCATTGGCTCCAGGGGTGCACATTACACTGGAATGAAGTGTTCTGTGACCCTAGGGTCCTGGCTGAGCATCTCTAAGCCCAGGTATCACTTGTTTCCCCCTCCCCCCCTCCTCTCTCTCTCTCTTTCATTTTTCTTTTTTCTTTGTTTGGTTTTTTGAGGTAGGGTCTTGCTCTAGCTCAGGCTGACCTGGAATTTACTATATAGTCTCAGGGTGGCCTCGAAATCATGGCAGTCCTTCCACCTCTGCCTCCCAAGTGCCAAGTGCTGAAATTAAGGGTATGCACCACCATGCCTGCCTTGTTCCTGTCTCTTTCTAGAAGGATTTGCAGCTTGGGTCTTTGGTTGCCATTCAAGCTGGAATTAGGAGACTACACGCTCAAATTCACTATTTATTCACCCACTCAACACTACTTACCTGTGCTGAGCTCTCGGGAAGTCACATGAATGGGGCAAAGAAGCCACTGGCGATGTGACCTGGTTACAACACTAAATGTAAATGGCACAAATTCATTGTGGCTCCTTCGTGTTGGGACAAGTAGGTCAACAAATACAAACTTGGACTTGCCTGAAATGGAGGAGAACTTCCAAGTCAAGGGCAGAGTCCGGGAGATACCATGGAAATAAAGGGCATAAGGCGCAGAGCTCCGGGGCAGGAAGAGGGCATCAGGCTAAGCCCTGGAGAAGAGCTGTGGGGATGCAGACAGATGGCTGAGCACTGAGACCATACACAGCACATCTGCATGTCGTCCTTCCCCTGCCCCTGAGTCTCCATGGGGAACCCTGGGAGAACCTTCCTCTCCCAGAGCCATGGTGAAGGCAAGTCAGGTCAGGCCTATTGTGAGCCCAGAGAGCCTGGTGAAGTCAGTCCTGGATGCCTTTGCCCTCTGTGGCTGACTGCATGGCTCTGACTCTTAAGTAGAAGAGGGTCACTGGAGACAAAAGCCCTGATGAGGCTTAGCATCCGGATGCCAACTGGTCTTTACAGGGAGCAGGACTCAGTGACGTCAGCTGGAGACCAGAGCTGTGCCTGCCTTCCATCAGCCTGCCACTCTCTGGCCCCAGTGTTATCTATGAACCCTCAACCATGTTTTCCCTCTCCACAACTCCAAGGCCATGGGAAGGGGACACAGAGATACAGGTATAGGGGCACAGCCCTCTACCTTGGAGCACAGTGCTGGCTCCTGGGAGGAGGGAGGGCATATTCTGGGGGCCTGCTTCCCTCTCTGTGGTATGGCACATTTCCCAAGCAGCTGGATGTGGGTGGGGCTGAGGGCCGAGGATCCTCCTGGAAGCACCCCCGAGGGGACCATGTTTTCTCCATAGGTGTATCTTTGTCCCTCAGCTGAGACCCTGGAGGACAGGTGGGATAAAACATTGTCCCCCTTCTCCAGGGAGTAGCTCGTCAGGAGTCACTAAAGCATGCTGTTTTCTTCTTCCCTGTGCATTATCATGCCTCCCTGTTATTCTTTCTCCCTTTACTGACATAACCGGGACGCATCACTTTTACATTCACAGATAACTAAACAACAGAGCTATTTAAGACGCAATATCCAGAATTGCCCAAACTTGGGATGTCTTTGTTCCCCAAACACCCATCACCTGATGGCGTAGGGCAGTGAGGACCCTCAGCCCCTGGCTGGTGAGCACCCAGCTCTCTTTCTGTTCCTGTACCCCCAGCAGCCAGCAGCACCCCCATTCTTGGACTCCTGGACCCCATGACCCCCACACCTGCAAAGCGACCACACAACCAGAAGAACCACGGAAACCATCCTGAAGAACCCTCCCTCACGACCTGGAAGAGACGCGAGGGGATCTGAATAGAGTCCCTCTTTGGCTGCGGCCCACCCAGTCCTTCTATCCCAGCCTTTCATTTCAGGTCATTTGAGAATGCAGTTTTTCCTCTGGAATGGAGAAAGAAAAATGTCAGTAAAAAAAAAAAAAAAAAAAAACAAAACTCCAGAAAGACCCTGATTCCCCACCATTTGTGCTGTTGCTGCTGCTGCTCACCATGAAGAGGACAAGCAGAGAAACTCGATCCTGGGCTTCATGGGCCAAGCCAACCCCCGGGGAGTGCCCCGAGGAAAGCAGGACCCCAGGCTCCGCTCCTGCCAGCACAGCGGGCTTAATGACTTGTGCAGACCTGCAGCCTTCCAGCAGGAGCCAGGAATCCCGCGCGCTGAGTCCAGGCTAGAACTCCACCCCACCAGAGCCCCCCCCCCCCCGCCCTGTGTCTCTTGCATTCCTTGCTGCTGCCTGCCCTCACCCCCCCCCCACACACAATCCCTCCATGATATCCAAGAAGCATGAGAAAGCCCAGGCGGACATGATCACTTTACCAGGACTTAATTCATTTGGCATCCTAGGCCGAGCTGCTGGAGGTGTCATTCAGGGCTTGCGAGACAGAAAGGCTCTTGGTTGCCTGCAGCTCAGGTCTGATAGGGTGTAGTGACCACTGCCCTGACTCTCGCTTCTGCAGCCCAGGTTCTACTCCAGTCCCCTTAGACTCTTTTTCACTCAGAATACCAGGCTGCATTTACATCCTCCTTGTCTCTGCACCATCTGCCCACACAACATTCTCCACTCTCCCCACAGAACGTTCTCCACCCATAGCATCTTTTATTTCTCTGTTCTCTCTCCACACAACGTTCTCCACCCACAGCGTCCTCCATGTCTCTCCACTATCTCTCCATGCAACGTTCTCCACCCATAGCGTCCTCCATGTCTCTCCACCATCTCTCCACACAACGTTCTCCACCCATAGCATCCTCCATGTTTCTCCACCATCTCCCCACACAACGTTCTCCATCCATAGCGTCCTCCATGTCTCTCCACCATCTCTCCACGCAACGTTCTCCACCCATAGCGTCCTCCATGTCTCTCCACCATCTCTCCACGCAACTTTCTCACACAACGTTCTCCATCCATAGCGTCCTCCATGTCTCTCCACCATCTCTCCACACAACATTCTCCACCCATAGCGTCCTCCATGTCTCTCTACCATCTCCCCAGGCAATGATCTCCACCCATAGCGTCCTCCATGTCTCTCCACCATCTCTCCACGCAACGTTCTCCACCCATAGCGTCCTCCATGTCTCTCCACCATCTCTCCACACAACATTCTCCACCCATAGCGTCCTCCATGTCTCTCTACCATCTCCCCAGGCAATGATCTCCACCCATAGCATCCTCCATGTCTCTCCACCATCTCTCCATGCAACGTTCTCCACCCATAGCGTCCTCCATGTCTCTCCACCATCTCTCCACACAACGTTCTCCACCCATAGCATCCTCCATGTCTCTCCACCATCTCCCCACGCAACGTTCTCCACCCATAGCGTCCTCCATGTCTCTCCATCATCTCTCCACGCAATGTTCTCCACCCATAGCGTCCTCCATGTCTCTCCACCATCTCTCCACGCAACGTTCTCCACCCATAGCGTCCTCCATGTCTCTCCACCATCTCTCCACACAACATTCTCCACCCATAGCGTCCTCCATGTCTCTCCACCATCTCTCCACGCAACTTTCTCACACAACGTTCTCCATCCATAGCGTCCTCCATGTCTCTCCACCATCTCTCCACACAACATTCTCCACCCATAGCGTCCTCCATGTCTCTCCACCATCTCTCCACACAACGTTCTCCACCCATAGCGTCCTCCATGTCTCTCCACCATCTCTCCACACAACATTCTCCACCCATAGCGTCCTCCATGTCTCTCTACCATCTCCCCAGGCAATGATCTCCACCCATAGCGTCCTCCATGTCTCTCCACCATCTCCCCACGCAACGTTCTCCACCCATAGCATCCTCCATGTCTCTCCACCATCTCTCCACGCAACGTTCTCCACCCATAGCGTCCTCCATGTCTCTCCACCATCTCTCCACACAACTTTCTCCATCCATAGCGTCCTCCATGTCTCTCCACCATCTCTCCACACAACGTTCTCCACCCATAGCGTCCTCCATGTCTCTCCACCATCTCCCCACGCAACGTTCTCCACCCATAGCGTCCTCCATGTCTCTCCACCATCTCTCCACGCAACGTTCTCCACCCATAGCGTCCTCCATGTCTCTCCACCATCTCCCCACGCAACGTTCTCCACCCATAGTGTCCTCCATGTCTCTCCACCATCTTCCTACACAACATTCTTCACCTATAGCATCCTCTGTGTCTCTCCACTCTCACCAGCACAATGTTCTCCACCTATAGCATCCTTATGTCTCTCCACCCTCTCCTCACACACATTCTCCACCCACAGCATTCTTACGTCTCCCTGCCCTCTCCCAGCCACAGATAGCTTTTCCACTCTCAGCAAACTAGGAACCACCTCAGGGCTTTTGCACCTGCTGTTCCCTTTCGCCTATAAAAACATTTCTCTGACGGTCTCTGCATGGCTGTCTCCTGGTTACTGAAGATCTAGCTGAACCTCATCCAAAATAGTCTGTGTCATAAAGCTCCCCCCCAGTAATTATCTCCTCCTATCAGAAGCACCTTGGTGTAATCGCTCCTCTTCAGAGAGAGTATCCTTTGACTCCTTACTGACCAATGACTATGGCACAGGTAGAACAAAGAGAAAGTGGAACATGATGGGCTGGAGAGATGGCTTAGCAGTTAAGGTACTTGTCTACAAAAGTTAATGACCCAAGTTCCATTCCCCGGTATCCATGTAATGCCAGATGCACAAGGTGGCACATACATCTGGAGTTTGTTTTCAGTGGCTGGAGGCCCTGGTGTGCCCATTCTCTCTTTCTCTATCCTTGCAAATTAATAAAATACATATTTTTTAAAAGAAGTGGAACATGACACTTGTGAACTGCTTCTATTGTGTAGCTATGGTGAAATCATTTTGGGTAGGCCTGGCTCATGAAGTCTCTCTTGAAAGGGACTTGAGAGATGGCTCAGCAGTTGAAGGCACTTGCTTGCAAAGCCTGATGGCTCAAGTTCAACTTCCCAGTTCCCATGTAAAGCCAGATACACAAAGGAGAGCATGCATCTGGTGTTCATTGTCAGTGGCAGGAAGCCCTGGTACTCCCATTCTCCCTCCCATCTGCCTCTTTCTCTCTGTGTCTGTCAAATAAATAATAAAAATAAAAAAATATAGATATAGATGTGTTAAAACATAAGGACTGGGTTCTTCAAGGGAGGAGAATCTTAGTGTGATTTCTGTTTGCCACAATGCAATATTCAGAGCTTATAAAGAAAATGGGTTTATTTAATGCCCATTCTTAGAGATTGAAAAATCCAAAACTGGGGTGGGTCGCATTGGTTCAGCCCGTTATGTGGACCTTGGGTCAGATGGTGTCATGTTGGGTGGCTTCCTGTCATATGGAGCGGTGGCAGGCGGAGTTACGGTAGCTGGGCCCTGCTATGTAGGTGGGTTACTGTGGTGGTGGTGGTGGTGGTGGTGTATGGCATCCTGGCAGATGGATACATGGCGGGTGGCACATTGGTTCACACAGCAGTGGAGCATCGTGGGCCAGATAATGTGGAGGCAGTAAGCTAGGAAGGGTGTGTGGGGAGTGGAGGGTCAGGCTTGCTCTTCCATAATGGCTCACTCTTGGGGTGTCATTAAAAACCTCATTAGGGCTGGAGAGATGGGTTAGCCATTAAGCGCTTGTCTGTGAAGCCTAAGGACCCTGGTTTGAGGCTCAATTCCCCAGGACCCATGTTAGCCAGATGCACAAGGGGGCGCACGCATCTGGAGTTCGTTTGCAGTGGCTGGAGGCCCTGGCGCGCCCATTCTCTCTCTCTCTCTGTCTGCCTATTTCTCTGTTGCTTTCAAATAAATAAATAGATAAAATATTTTTTTTAAAAAATGCATTAATTCTTTCCAAGGGTGGAACCCCAATGGCTCAGTCACCTCCCACTGGACTCTGGTCCCAACACCACTGCTCTGAGGAGCAAGTTTGCCATCTGAGACGATGGAGATGACCCAGGCCATACCCAAACCGTGACAGAGAGAGAAGCCATCTTGGGCTGACAGCCAGAAAGAAGCTGGGGTCTTCACTGTGAGGGCCTCGAGGACATGAGCATGGTCAATCACTTCAAGGTACTCAGCAGCTGGTTGCTCAGCACTGACTGAGCGAGGCTTCTTGACATACTATGGGAGGCTGTGAGGAGCCACGTCACCCGGCCTCTGGACCAGGAAGCCGGCCTCCCCGGGAAAGGGCGCCACTCGCAGCCTACGTAGCAGATGCTGTTGGCTGAGTGGCAGCCCACGCGACTGCTCTCTTCTCTCCTGCCTCCTGGGTTTGGTTTCCTGCCACTCTGCAAGAGTCTGAGGGTGATTGATGTGATCCAACCCCTCCTCTCTTCCCTGGACATCCTGGCCTGCAGGAGAGCACTTTTCATCTGTCCTGATTAGTCCTGCATTCCTGAAAGTACAATATATGTGTATCTATATCTATATCTATATCTATATCTATATCTATATCTATATCTATATCTACACACACACACACACACACACACATATATATATATATTGGTTTTTTGAGGTAGGGTCTCACTCTAGTCCAGGCTGACCTGGAATGCACTATGGAGTCTCAGGGTGGCCTCAAACTCATGGCAATTTCTCCTACCTCTGTCTCTAGAGTGCTGGGGTTAAAGGCGTGTGCCACCACACCCGGCACAATAAATATATTTTTTTTAAACTTTTATTTATTTATTTATTTGAGAACGACAGACACAGAGAGAAAGACAGATAGAGGGAAAGAGAGAGAATGGGCGCGCCAGGGCTTCCAGCCTCTGCAAACGAACTCCAGACGCGTGCGCCCCCTTGTGCATCTGGCTAACGTGGGACCTGGGGAACCGAGCCTCGAACCGGGATCCTTAGGCTTCACAGGCAAGCGCTTAACCGCTAAGCCATCTCTCCAGCCCAATAAATATTTTTAACTGTACAGTGAATGAGTAAATAATGGCATAACCTCATGAACCAGAAATACTGAGAGAATCTTTTCACATTCGACAGAGTTTATATGTCTCTGTGTGTGTATGTGTGTGTAAAATCCATGATGTATATATCAGGTAAAACCTATGCAAAAAATTTTGAAGACAGACTTGTGAAATGAGCTCTGAAATGCCTATCACCAAAAGAGTCTATGTGTGTTACCTTAGAGATCAGCAGTTCAGAGGCTGGAGAGATGGCTCAGCGGTTAAGGCACCTGCATGCACAGTCTAACGGCCCTGGGTGTCATTCCACAGTAACTCCATAAAGCCAGGTGCGCAAGGTAGTCCATGCGTCTGGAGTTCATTTGCAGCGGCCAGAGGCCCTGGAGTGCCCATTCTCTATTTTCTCTCTCCCCTTCTCTCTCTCTCTCCTTGCAAAGAAAGAAAGGAAGGAAGAAGAAAAGAAAGAAAGAAGCAGTACAACTGGAATCAGAAAGCCCCCAATGTAGGTAAAAAACGCCCCCTGATGCAGGGATGAGAGAAGCTCATCACCACCACACCTGGAGCCGGCTTGCCTGCCGTCCAGGCGGAAATGGGCAGTGGCGTGACGCGTGTGGATGAGGGTGCTGGGAGCAGGGTCCTTACCACAGGGAGAAGCAAGCAGCGTGACAGCGTGGGGCAACGGAAAGGGCTAGGCAGACCCCGGTGCCCCATCTCACGCGGCCGGTGTCTGCCTGGGACCTTGCCTCCACCCCTCCCGTTCCCCCACCCCACCCCCCCGCCTGGCTTCTTCAATCTCTCTCCTTCCTGCCTAGCTGCTCTCAACTGAGATAGTCTGGTCGCCTAATTGCAAACTGCAGCGCATCAATAAGAGACCACAGTGGACCTGGGGCTGTCTCCCCCTATGGTGACACCCCGGCGGTCCTCGGGCATGCCGAAGGACGGCCATTGGCTTGAGCGGACATGGGTTCCAATGGTGGCTGTATATTTGACTAACGGTGCAATGAGCCAGATGCATGCCCTGGCCGGAACTCAGCTGTGCACAAAATGTGGATGCTAGGGAGCTGGAGAGATGGCTCAGCGGTTAAGGTGCTTGCATGCAAAGCCAAAGGATCCAGCTTCGATTCCCCAGTACCCACGGAAGCGGGATGCGGATGCGTAGAGTGACACTTACATCTGGAGTTCGTCTGCAGCAGCCGGGGGCCCTGGTGTGCCCATTCTCTCCTCTTCTCTATCTTCCCCTCTCTCTCATAAATAAATAAATGTGGATGCAGGACATTGGCTCTGAGGCTTCTCCAAGCTGGAACCGCTCTATGGTCAGCTCTGGGCCACTGAGTTTCAGACCAAGGCAGCTATATTGGAATGGGGCTGGGGGATCCTCACCGGGTAAATCAAAAAAATGTTCATAGGGAACTCCATCTATGCAGCTGTGGGGAAATCATCTGTGCTGAGGTGGGACCTTATGGTGGGGAAGCTGTGCTCAGATAGCCAGTTTGGTGAGGGGCCGAAGAGAATTCAGTACCTGATCCAGTCCACTCTCATCCCTCAGCGACAGTGCCCTCCTAGGAGTACAAAATTAATCAAGCAATTAATTAATTTTTAAACTGTTGTCAGCTTGCCACATCCTTTTGCTGTCTGAAGGTGGAACCATCCAGGAGGAGCGACTTTAAGTTAACCCTCAGGAGCACCGAGGTTACACTGGGGAAACTGAACCAGTGGGCAGAGTCCTGGTATAAAAGTTCAGGAAAAGCTTAGTGCTAGGTCAGGACAAAATGGAGTCACTGAGGACAGCAGAAGGGTCACAGAGACATAAGGAAGTGGGTCACCCACATTCCTCAAGAAACTGCCCGGCCTCCTTACAATGTGCTCCCTCCAGACACGCTGCAGGACCTATGGCTGGAGAGAGCAGATTCCCCGGTACCCACGTTAAGCCAGCTGTTCAGGGTGGTGCTTCTGGCTATGACATGCCTGAGAAATTAACGTGAATTACACTCAGGGACAAAGGCTTAGGTCTTTCAGGTTGAAATTCTTCTCTGCTGTCTTGGCTTTTGGCCATTAGCTTGGCTGTTAAGACAAGGATGCTGGGGAGCTACGGTGAAGTCCTGGGTCACGTGACCCCTCTGTTGGGGCACAACCTCCACACACATGCGCCGTTTCCTTTGTGTGTCTGTCCATCTGCTGTAGGGTTTCCCCTTGTTCTTTGGGTTCACTCCATCCTGTTGGCTTGGCTCTGCTCGTGAGAGTCTCCCCTCTGTTACCCTCCAGCTTTGGGGTGAGCCAAGTAGGAAATGCAAGAGTGAGGGGTCAGAAGCAGATTAGAGGGTCCCACTCCTCCCTCCTGGGCCCCACTGTGGCAGTCACTGGGTTTTAAAAAATATATTATTTAGGGAGGGAGTGATAGCTTAGCAGTTAAAGCACTTGCCTGTGAAGCCCAAGGACCCAGGTTCGAATCCCCAGTGCCCACATAAAGCCAGATGCACAAGGTGGCACATGCATATGGAGTTCATTTGCAGTGAGTGGCTGGAGGCCCTGGTGCAGCCATTCTCTCTCTCTCCCTCTATCTGCCCCTCTCTCTCTCAAATAAATAAATGTAGATTATATATATATGTGTGTGTGTGTGTGTGTGTGTGTGTGTGTGTGTGTGTGTGTATGTATACATACACATAATTTATTTGAGAGAGAGAAAGAGGCAGGGAGAGAGGAGCATGGGCACATTAGGGCCTCCTGCCACTACAAATGAACTCCAGACACATGTGCCACTTTGTGCATCTGGCTTTATGTGGGCACTGGGGAACCTAACACAGACTATCAGGCTTTGCAAGCAAGCGCCTTTAAGTTCTGGACCATCTCTCCAGCCCAGACACTGGGCTTTCTACCTGTCCATCATAGATCTCACAGGCGCCAGGGCGGGTTCTGGAACTCTTCCCCTCCCCCATTCCTCAAGACCAGGAGCACCAGCTGCTCACCCTGCTGCCCGTCCTGGCACGTTAGCTTCCGTGGTGGTTTGCTAACCCCTGGCAGGCCTCAAATGGAATCACTCGGAGATACTGGCGGCGATAGTTCACGCTGACGGTCCATCTCACGGGCCCGAGAAGCGGCTAGAAGTACCGAAGCACACTCACCTCTGGGTGTCTGTGAGCGCGGTTCCTGGGAAGTGAACTAAGAGGGGGGGACCCTCCCTGAGTGTGGGCAGCACCATCCCACAGGCTGGGGCCCTGATGAAATCCAAGAGGGAAAAGGAGAAAGCCCAGAGTGCAGACTTCTCTCCCCGCTCCTCCTGCATGACAGCAGCTTCCTGGGCCGAGCGCACAGGCCGCCCATCCTGATGCCCTGACTTGGCTCAGGCCCGAAGCAAAGGTGCCTGCCTTAACTAAACACTCTGATACCACGAACCGACACAAATCCTCTCTTCCCTAAATTGTTATGCATCCCCGTCACAGCAATGAAAACGGACTAACACTTACTTCCCGCCGGGTCTCTGAAACACCATCCATCCACTCTTATGTCTACCACCCACTGATCAATATGTCCACTCGTTCATAGATCTGTCAGTCATCTCTGCAGCTACACACCTGTCCGTCCATCCATCCATGCATCCATCCATCTGTCCTTCTACCCATCCACCCACCACCTCCCCAGTAATGTAAACATGCATTTGTGTCTCCACACACCCATTCACCTGTCCATCATTCACCCACTTGCTCACCCATTCATCCAGAATCCGCTCATCAATGAATGATTCCATCTGTCTACCCACCCACCCCATCCACTTGTCCATCCACCCGTCCATTGATCGACCATCCAACGCACGTGCAGGCGGTACCTGCTAAACAATGCGGTGAGCGCTTTACATAGTGACCTGGTTAAAGCCTGACAATCCCTTGAACCTTCAACTGCCATTATCTCACTTGCCACTTGTCAAAGAGATCTCCCCCAGATCCCCAAGCTTCAGGCAGCATTTCTGTCCTGTCATCGTCTCCCCTTGCTCGCATCTTTCTTTTAACCGAGACCACATTGCCTCTGGCATTTCTTCATTGCCCTACTTGCTGCCCACCACGCACCTTGGGTGGGCCGTCAGGACTCCCTGACACAATCTCTAGATCCCAGGCTGCCTTTGGGTGCCCAGCCGGTGTTTAAGAAGGTGCGGGGAGAGAACCAGGATGCGAAAGGGAATGCTGAGTTTCCAGAGGGAAGCCGCCTGCTTTGATGATCGCACATGAGATTAGAACACGGGTCTGCCGTGAGCCGCTCCGTTCTAGCATCCGGGGCCTTTCTGAGAAGCTGACTGGTCCCAACTTCCCGCGGGTGCAGTCTGCATTTCCTGTCTTGCCACAAGCTGAGCTTCAATAGATTCCCCGCCTCCCTTTTTAGTCTTTTTCATTTCTCTGAAATTATGCCATGTCTGGAATCCTCTGACCAGGGAAGGAACGTTCATGGAACATGCCCCACCACCACACACACGCACGCACACGCACACACACACACACACACACACACACACACACACACACACACACTTCAAGACCAGTGTGCTGATTCATGTGCCAGCTTCGTGGGGAGAGTGGTGTGTTAGGCACCATGACGCTGCCCACGGCACAGGTGATACGGCACCTGAGTGTTGGGGCAGCACCAGGGCTGAGTTCTGGCTGCTTGCAGAGCACCA
The DNA here is from genome assembly GCF_020740685.1 of Jaculus jaculus. NCBI lineage: Eukaryota > Metazoa > Chordata > Mammalia > Rodentia > Dipodidae > Jaculus > Jaculus jaculus. Next base: position 7,657,183 of record NC_059114.1, on the reverse strand, counting down.
CACTGTTTCTGTTGAGACTCCAGATGCAAGGAAGAGGCTGTTAATCAATGAAACCAGAGTGACTGCCAGGCCCTGGGAGTTCCCGGCCCAGGCGCTGCGCTAAGCATTTTATGGACAGCTACTCCATCCATCTACAGAGGTCCTGGCCCACTAATCCAAGCCACTGTCGTTAACTCATAACCACCCCCCAGCCACCTCTTCTCCCAGGACATCACTGCCAAGGCCGTGGGCTGGTGTGCCGAGCAGTGGCCCCAGTCAGTGTCAGCACATGGCTTGGGACAAACCCAAGAGCCTTTCCAGCAGCTAAAAGATAAGCGTCCAGAGGACTGTATGACCTTGGGCTGGGGGCGCTGGACCGTGGAAAGCCTTTGACAAAACCTTTTTGCCTCCGGGGGCTGAGCCACATTATAGGCGGCTATGGACACTTGGCTAGACTCCCCCCGCCCGCCCCCCGCTCAGACTTCAAGTTCTCATGCCGAGCCTGGGGATGAACAGCTCTCCTTACTTGCAGGTTCCAGCTCCCTGAAGAGCCAGGGGGACCCCAAGTTTCCTGCCAATCCCTTGGTCCTCCCTACTTTCTTAGCGCAGCGCACTTAAAGATCTAACCACGCGGGCACAATGCCCATCAGCTGTGCGGGTGTCAGGAACCCAGGCTATGCCAGCGCACTGAATCTCCCCACCACTGTAGAGGGAAATGTACCCATTTCCCAGGGAGAAAACAGAGGCATGGGGAGTCTCTGGGACAGCAACGCATTTCCCTTGAGGAGCGGAGCATGAGGGCTCAGCAGCATCCACCGGGCCCAGGCACTTTAGTGTAAAAGCAGCCACGGCCACCCAGATGCATATCTGCGTTCCAATAAAGTTTTATTGTCAAAAAAAATAAAAGAGAGTTGGCTCTTCAGGCCAACGCACACTGATCCTGGCTTATGAGACCTGCCCACATGCTCCCGTGGTACGGAAGTGACAGACACACTTACCATCGAGTCCTGGGAATGCCGCACGTACCTCGCTGGTGTACCCTACATATGGTTAATGTCACCTTTTTTGGTCAACTGCATGTGAGTCTGGGAAGATGTTTCTGGATAAGATGAGTACTCCTGGCCGATCATATCGGCAAGTAGGTCAAACCTTCCTGTGGGTCGCATTGCCCCCTGTGCAGCACAGCCCCCTGTGGACCACAGCCCCAGGGAGACGACAGCACCAAGCATCACACTTTGAGGTGGATCACACCCCCTGGTGGGCCACAGCCACATCTGGACAGCATCTGCAAGTGGACCGAAAGCCACACCCTCAGGTATACCACCTCCCCCACTGGACCACATCCAAGTTGCTTCCTTTTCCTTTTTTTTTTTAAAGTATTTATTTGAGAGAGAAAGGCAGATGGAGAGAAAGAGAATGGGTGCATCAGGACCTCTATCCAAGCAAACGAACTGCAGGCACGTGCGCCACCTTGTGCATCCGGCTTTACGTGGGTACTAGGGGATGGAACCTGGGTCCTTCGGCTTTGTAGACCAGCGCCTTAACCGCTGAGCCGTCTCTTTGGCCTGCCTCGTTGCTTCTTTATTTAGTACCGAAAGTGAGCTCAGGGCTTCGTTTCTGCTAGCCAAGTGCTGAGCTACATGCCCACCCCGCCCCAACGCCATCGACTCTGTCGAGAGCCTGGATCCGATGAAAGCGTGGGGAGGAAAGAATTCCTTCCCTTCCTGACTTTGAGTCAAGACGTCAGTCTCTGGCCGTTGAACTTGGACTTGGTGAGCCTGTTGGTTTCTAGCTTGCAGATGTGGGGGGGCTCGTTAGCCGCATAACCACTTGACCAAGTCCTTCACAGAAGCCCTTCTACATACGCCCGAGCACACATAGGTTGTTCCTCTGAAGAACCAGTGCCCTCGTTCTTGTTTCTGCGCCCTCCTGCAGGGGGTGGGGGGAAACTGAGGCTTGGGCTGTGGAGGCCACTCTACAGTACCGGCTGCTGGCAAAGAAACCCCAGCGCCGGCACCACGGCCCCGTGGCAGGGCACCTCTGGAGGGTCACACAGGCGTGTTCACCAGGGAGGGGACCTCAGCGTGGCTTTCCACGTCCTCCCCACAGTGGCTTCAAGTACTTCTCCCGTCTTGTCCCTTGCTGACACGGCTGTCTCGGCCCCACGCGTCCCCGTCTCTCACCTCCTGCTCTGGCTTCTACGGTTCCTGGCATCCTCCTCCTCATCTCCTTTCTTTCGGGAGTGGGTTGTATCTCTTCCCCAGAATCCTCTGCTTCTCCGGAGCTGCCTGTGCTGCTCTGCATGCATCTACCTCACGCTCACACCCCTCTTCCTGAGGGAGGGCCCGGGGACACATGCAGCATTTATTCATGCAGGACTGAGCTGCCACACGCCAGGTCCTCCAGACGCCAGGTTGCGTCCTGCCTGGGTGGACTGGGCAGAGTCTGATCGAGGACCAAGCCAGACATGCCAGGCTCAGCCTGTAGGGTACACAGGGCCCAGGACCTCTGTGAGCTCCTGTCTTAGTGAAAGCCGCTAGCCCTGGTCCTCCTGGATAGCCAGGCACCCCAAGGTGTGTATGTGCGTGTGCGCACGTGTGTGTTTGTGTGTGTGTGCGTGTGCGTGTATAAGACACAAGGGGGCATTTTATAGTAAAACAGTGTGGCAGTGTGAATGGATGTCCCCCAATAGATACAGGAGTTCATTAACGTCTGTAATTTAGATCTGCAGCCACCTGGCCAGAGGAGGTGTCACTGTGGGCGGATCTTAGGGTCCAGCCCTAAGGCGGGTCTGAATTCCAGCCTAAACTATGCAAAGTGCCCTGGTTCTTCCCCCATTCCTGAAGCGCACTTGCCTGTGGTGGCTTTCTGCTTTTCTCTCTGCTTAGATCTGTGAAAAGGGGGTGGGAGGGGAGATAGCCTTTCCTGCCGTTACAGAACTTTCCCCAGATCTGTAATTTTCAACTAAATGCCTTCCTCCATAACTGTGCCTGGTCTGGAAGTTCATCTCAGTCACCTGAACCTGACTGCTACCAACAGTGACTGTGGACCCCTCACCCCTGGGAAAGGCTGATCCTGGCCTGTGGACCCCTGGAGACAAGAGGCCAGAACGGAGAAGAGAAAGGCGGAGGAGAGAAGGGCTTTCCTCCCAGGGGACTGCGTGGCTTGCCCCGCAAGGGAAGCCACTTGGGGCAGTCACACAGGCAGCTAGGAAGGGCAGGATTCAAATTCCTGTGTGTCCTAGAATGGAGCTGACAGACACCATATTCCCGGGGGTGGGGGGAGAATTAGAACTCTCCAGCACACAGGAGAGAACAGGCTTGTGGCATCCCATAGTCGCCACTCAAACCAAGCTGAGTGAGTTAACGAAGGATCCGAGCCTCTCTACCCTTCTCCGGATTCCATTAGGACCCCGTTACTCCCCTCCCCCCCTTACAATAGAAGACTCTAAAGCCCGGAGAGGTTGAGTTTCTTGCCCGAGGTCACACAGCCAAGTAGGGGCAAGCTGAAGTTTGAACCAGAGTCTGCATTCCCATCTGCCATGCCTCTGGTGCCCCCACGGAAGCCCAAAGCCGGGGCGGTGGCCGTTGTTCAGAACTTCAGCCCATCTGCTGGGAGGCTTAAGCTTGTTTCCTGAACTCCAGCCCCATGATTGTCCCCCCCCCCCCGCCCTCTGGTCTTGGGGTGGGCGGCAACTGTGGAAACTCAGGGACCTGCCTTTTTATTTTACTATTATTATTATTTTTGAGGTTGGGTCTCCCTCTAGCCCAGACAGAACTGGAATTCACTATGTAGTCCCAGGCTGGCCTCAAATTCACAGCGGCCCTCCCACTTCTGCCTCCAGAGAGCTGGGATTAAAGAGGTGTACCCCCAGACCTGGCCAGATCTGCCTTTTGTCAGTTCCCTGCGTGACCTTGGAAAAGTTAACTTAGTCATTTGGCCCTTGCTCTCCTCATCTGTTACCAGTGATAATACCTTGTCAAGGAACGCTCCGAGGGGCCCTGGAGCTATCTGGGGGCTTGGGGGGGGGGGGAGGATGAGCAGGGCAAGGCTTCCTGGAGGGCAGACCCGGAGTTAACTAACTGCGGGACAAGGTGAGCGGAGGGCGGGGGTGGGGGGGCCTGAGAGATAGCAGATGGGTTCTAGGGTGGCCCTCTTCTTCCTCACTAGGAGGGACAGGGATGTGTCTTAAGTTCTAGGTGGGAGGACGATCACCTTCGATGACCAGACCCTCTCAACGGGGCCTCTCTCCCTGAAGCTTGGAAAGACAGTGTTGGAGGTTTCTGGAACAAGGGTTCATGACTGACTTTGGGGCCCTCCGGAGGCCACTCCAGCGTGGGGGTTAGGCTCGAGGGGGGACCTGCTCAGGCATTCCATGCAGCTGCCTCCCCAGAGCATCACTGGCCAGGAATGTGGGGGCAAAAAGAGGTCAAGCTTATCGCTCTCCCCAGCAAGAGCCGGCTCCCCTCGGCTGTCTGTCCAGATGGGCCCTAAATCAGCGGCTCTTCCTCCTTCGGTCACATCTACACGGAGCCTGGACCTCTGCCAACACCGACGCCTGGGAGCCCAGATTCTAAGCAACCCACCCCCCAGACTCTCGGCCCTCCAAGAGTGGCCAGGGCCGGCTGGGCAAGAGGACGGTGTGGAGGTGGACAGGCATGGGTTGGAGTTGACTGTGGTGGCCTGCCTCAGCTTCCTCGGCTGTAAAACGGAATAGTAACAGCATTCACCTCCCAGCAGCAGCGAGGAGTGAATGCAGAAATTGCTACTGCTTCATGTAATGGGGGGGGGGGCTGGTGGTGTCCCCTCTTTCTGCTCTCCTGAATCATTCACTGGCACCCATCAGAGCTTAAAGGCTGGCTGTGGGCTCAGGGCAGCCGCCCAGTACAGAACAGCTTTTTATTCCTCCCACAGCCCCGTCAACCCAGTGCTTCTCCTTACACACTATGATTTCAGTTTATCTTCAAGATAAGCTGGTTTGACCTTAGCCAGTTTATCTTGAGATCTGCCTCTAGATCAAGAGGAAGGTCCCATCCTTACTTTTTGTTGTTTTTCAAAATATTATTTGTGGGCTGGAGAGATGGCTTAGCGGTTAAACACTTGCCTATGAAGCCTAAGGACCCCGGTTTAAGGCTCGATTCTCCAGGACCCACGTTAGCCAGATGCACAAGGGGGCGCACGCGTCTGGAGTTCGTTTGCAGTGGCCAGAGGCCCTGGTGTGCCCATTCTCTCTATATATATCTGCCTCTTTCTCTGTGTCCATCGCTTTCAAATAAATAAAAATAAGCAATATATATATATATATACATACATATATATATATACATACATACATACATACATACACACACACACACACACACACACACACACACATATATATATATAAATAATTTATTTATTTGCAAGCAGAGAAAGAGACGGAGACAGGCAGAGAGAATGGGCGCACTAGGGCCTCCAGCCACTGCAAATGAACTCCAGAGGCATGCGCCGCTTTGTGCATCTGGCTTTACATGGTCCTGGGGAATCGAACCTGGGTCCCTGGGCTTTGCAGGCAAGCGCCTTATCTGCTGAGCCATCTCTCCAGCCCCACCACCCTCGTTCTTGAATTATAGCGGCAGGTCTTCCAGTCGCTTCAGCCTGATTTCACAGCCCCATGGAACATGGAGTTATAAATAACACACCATAGAATATGCTGGAAGGTGACAAGTGCTCTGGAAAAGAAGCAAGCAGGGGAGGGTGAGGGAGGCTGGGTGGTGGGGGCGGGGGGGGGGCGGGCGGGGTGCTGGGATTTTCATAGAATCTCTACATACAGTGGAGCTCTTCCTCTAAAACCTCCCACCTTAGCATCTGTTTGTAATGAACATAACCCGTGAACACAGTGATATCGTGTACATGCTTCCTAAGCGTGTATACATGCGTGCATGTGCACTTGGACACATGTGTGTATTCTGTGTGTGAAGGGATCTGGGGGGTGTAATGCACACAAGTACACATACCCTCCACCATGACCCTGGGGTGGGGAGACCTGTCAGGCCCTTGCACTAATTGCTCCTCACAGCGGTCTTAGATATCAGCTTGTGCCCCCAAATTTTGCAAATTCTGCTGAAGGACAACCTCTTTATTGACCAACGGAGAAACCAACAGAGGCTGTGAGTGGAGCCAAAACTCACCCAAGGGTAGATGGCTAGTGGGCAGCCTGGCAGCAGGGGTAGGGGCAAATCAAGACAGCCCGGGGTCTTTCCCCAAGTTTGGACACTGAGCAATGCCATAGCAACGCAGCTGAGAGCCGGGCTCTGGAAATGCAGGGGGACCAGGGTTGAAGTCTTTCCCAGTCTCTCCCGCCCGCCTGCCCCAGAGGCCACTTAAGCGGTGCATAACTGCCCTGTGATGTATCGAGCCCTCTCGCTGCGCATAAATGCAGAGGGTCAACCGCCAGGCAGGCACGCCACATCTATTTTCTCCCATTACATGAAATATGCCCTTAATTTGGCCAGGGGTTTTGTTTTATTAGACCTGTGGCAGTGAAGGGCCCCACTTTAGCAGAACCTTCTGTAGATCGCTCAGTTCTCTGGCGAACACTGAGGGCCCTATACAGCCAGGGAAGAAAATGCTGTGCTCTGTTATTTTCCTCAAGACCACGGCGGGTGGGGAGTTTCGGGAAAATGAAGGATGCTCTCCCAGCTTTCCTTTATCCACAGATGGTTGTCTTGAGCACCTGTTCGCCCCTCTCGGGGCCTCAATTTCTCTATCTGTAAAATGGAGCTTGTAACCAAACTTCCCTCAGAAATCTGCTTCGAAAATTCAACAAGGGGCTGGAGAGAAGGCTCAGTGGTTGAAGGTGCTTACTTGCAAAGCTTAATGGCCCCAGCTTGATTCCCTCCATATGCATGTAAAGCCAGATGTACAAAGTCATGCATGCACCTGGAGTTTGCAGTAGCAGGAGGTTCCGACAAGTCCATACACACTCTCTCTGTTTGTCTCTCTCAAATGACTGAAGATATTTTTACAAAGATAATTAAATAAGATTTTTTAAAAAATTCTTATTTGAGAGAGAGAGAAAAAAATGGGTGCACCAGAGCCCCCTGCTGCTGCAAACAAACTCCAGACACATGGGCCACATTTTGCATCTGGCTCTATTTGGGACATTGGGGAATCAAACCCAGGCCACTAGGCTTTGCAAGCAAGTGCCTTCAACCAATGAGCCATCTCTCCAGCCCTTAAATAGGATTTAAAACAAAAAAAAAAAGTTTGTGTGTGGCCTTGGTGCCCCCAGGAGGCCACTTACCATCCTTTTCTTGTAAATGTAATTTTTGCACAGAAGTAGATATTTTGATCTCTTTGGAGGATCATATCAGCGAATTGTGCTGGGTCAAGATAGTGAGGCTTTGGACTGGGGGGATGGCTTGGTCTGTGCAAAGCTTGCTGTGTGAGCTTGAGGACCCGAGTTCAGATCCCCAGGAGCCACATAAAAAATCAGCCGTAGCGGCATTTCTACGAGCCCGGCACCGGAGAGGCGGAAGCAAGAGGATGTCTTGGGCTCGGTGGCTAGATGGGTGACTAGATGAATCGGTGAGCTGCGGGTTCAGTGAGCGACCCCGTCTCAAAGAACACGGGACAGAATAGCTGCAGAAAATCGTCGGTGTCAACCTCTGGCGTCCACACACGTGCGTGCACACGGATGTGCCTGTGCCCCTGCACACACGTTTGCACATGCAAAGTAGATTTTGGTCCGTGCCCTGAAGTGGCTTTTGTTAGCCCACGAACCCTGCCCCATGGCTGCATGCTCCCTAGGCCATCGTAAGGAGTGGCCAAGGAGAGTGGGAGCCCAGAAGACAGACCCCCCTGGTCAGCAAAGGGGGGTTGGAGCCAGACTGGACCTAGGTTCAAATCCAGCCCCGAGTGGCTCCCTCACTCCACCTCTCACCTCCCTAGATCTTGGCATTTATGTGACATGGGCTGTGGTAAAAACGCCCATTGGGAGGCTTATAGGGCGCTCTGCCCTGTGCCTGGCACCCGGGGTGCACAGGAAGAAGCGGGGTCATGTCTAGACCAAAGGTCCTGCAGACTACGTCATTTCCTGTTTCAGCAGCGGACGGAAGTGGGGAGGATTCAGACAGATGTTCCAACCTGATGCCTCTCCATTTTGTCTCCACTTACCTGACTCTAAGTTTTACCAGGGACTTAATGTTCTTGGGATGTGAAAGTCTGGAGCTCAAAGTCCTTTCTTTCCTTTTTTTTTTTTTTTTTTTTTTTTGAGGTAGGGGGTCTCACTCTAGCTCAGGCTAACCTGGAATATACTATGGAGTCTCAGGGTGGCCTCGAACTCACAGTGATCCTCCTACCTTTGCCTCTAAGTGCTGGGATTAAAGGTGTGCGCCACCACGCCCGGCGCTTTCTTTCCCTTTTAAGCTTCAAAAACTGAAGCTGCCAATCTTTCCATCATTGCCCAGCTTATTTATATCTGGGCTTGGGCCCACTCTCCTTTTTTTTTTGTTTTGTTTTTTGAGGTAGGGTCTCACTCTAGCCCAGGCTGACCTGGAACTCACTATGTAGTCTCTGCTGGCTTCAAACTCCCAGCAATCCTCCTCCCTCTGCTTCCCAAGTGCTGGGCTTAAAAGTGTGCGTCACCAGCCCGGCCTCCTTTCTCCTTTTAGGAGATGGGAGACAGACAGCAGACAAAGGGGGGAAGATAGTATGCGGGGAACCAGCTTTGGAGACTGGGCCTGGGGCGTGTGCTCATTGCTAATCACCCTCCAGCCTTAGAGACGCCATTGGCTGCCCTGGGCCTCAGCTGCCCCGGCTACGAAACACCGTTGCTTTTGCCCGTGTTGGGCTCTGCAAAGGTTTCCAAACCCCACCTCAGGAGATGGTCTCCACAAAGACGCTGTCTTTAAACCGCAGATTCTCTGGCATCCACCTATGCCCACGCCCTGCCCACCTGGGTCAGTGGCCCCGTCAGTGCATCAAGCATTTCCACAGTGGATGGCTCCAACAACAACAAAAGTACTGGGTGTGGTGGTACACCCTTGTGACCCCAGCGCTGGGGAAGGGGTGACAGTGGGAAATCTGGGGGTTCACTGGCCAACCTGTCTAGCCTAGCTGGTGAGTTGCAGGTCAGTGAGAGACCCTATCTCAAAAAAATGTGGGCAATGTTCCTGAGGGCAGGCACCTGAGGCTGACCTCTGGCCTTCACCCATGTGCACATACTTGCATGTACGCAGACACACATGCATACATATGAAAAAAAATTTTAATAGGTTTTACCCTTTTAAGCCATTCCACATTAGGGTGTTCTGCCAAACCGTAGCTGCTCCGGTTCTAACCACATGAAAAGGGGGTTCGTTAATGTAACCTTGGAATCCAGTTCTCTAACCCCCCCTTTTTAATGGAATTTATACCCCACGGGCAGCAAAAGCTGCCAGGGGGTCTTTGACCTTGGTGAGGTGTTCATTACAGATGGAGGAAAGGGAAGGTCGAAAGAGAGCGAGGGTGATGGGGTCACTCTCTTAATCCGGGTCAGCTCCTGTGTCTGAAGCCATTTCCTGTCACTCTGTTGACCCCCGGCAAGGTCCCCATCCCAACCTGGTTACACACCTTGTTCGTGGGCACACGTTGCCCTTTCAGATGTTTATTTCAGACCCTCAAGTAGGACCCCCACCCCACCCCCACACAGTGGGTGGGGTATCTGAAGAGCTGGAGGAGAGAATCCAGAAGCGAAATTTCCCCTGCCAGCCCCTCCTCCTCTCGTCTCCCCCCAGGACTTCCTGGCAAATTCAGGGCTGTTATTTCTTCCGGAATTACTGGAATCTCACTGTCTCTTGTCGGCCTCTCAGCCCTCCCCTGGGTCTCCTCTGTTGATGAGACAGGAGTGGAGGAATGGATGGTCCTCCCAGCTCTCGTGGGCACCCACGGCCTGCTTGCCCACACTCCCTGCTTGCACCCCCCTACCCCCCTGCTGCCTTGGGGGGAGTCTCTCTCTCTCTCTTATTTTTTTCCCCCCTCAGTCTGTCAATTTGATTTCTTGTTCTTGGTTGTTTGCACGTGTGTATTTATAGGTGTTAGTACACATGTATGTGGGTGTCTATGCATGTGTGTGGTCAGAAGACCACCTCAGATGTCATTGTCAGCTATACCCTCTCTCTCTCTCTCTCTCTCTCTCTCTCTCTCTCTCTCTCTCTCTCTTTCTTTTTGTGTTTTTCCGAGGTAGGGTCTGGCTGTAGCCCAGGCTGTAACCCAGGCTGACCTGAAATTCACTATGTAGTCTCAGGGTGGCCTCGAACTCATGACAATCCTCCTACCTCTGCCTCCCAAGTGCTGGGATTAAAGGCGTGGGCTATGGCAAAGGCCACGGAAGCTTTCTTCTTCTTCTCTTTTTTTTTTTTTTTTTTTTTTTTTTAAATATAGGGCCTCTCATTGGCTCCACTTAGGCTAAACTAGCTAGCCAGTGCTGGGGTGGGATTTGTGCCACTGCCCTGGGCATTTTCCGTGGGTTCTGGGGATCAGATGCCTGTCCTCATGTTGTAAGGCACTTTACTGACTGCTCTCTCTCCCCAGCTCCATCCCTCCCTCTTAGCCTATCTCTCCTCTGCTGCCCTTTGTCCCTGCACCCCTTCTTCTGTTCCTCCCCCACCCAACCCCCATCTCTGTTAGCCTTTCTCTTTTTTAAAAATTTATTTATTTATTAGAGACGGAGAGAGGGAGAGAGACAGAGAGTGAGAATGGGCACGCCAGGCCCTCTAACCACTGCAAACGAACTCCAGATGCATGCAACCACCTTGTACATACATATGGCTTACGTGGGTACTGGGGAATCGAACCTGGGTCATTAGGCTTGGCAGGTCTTAACCACTAAGCCATCTCTCCAGCCCCTTTCTCCCTCCCTCCCTCTCTCTCTTTCTCTCTCTCTCTCTCTCTTTGTAATCACCAGGTATTCTTGGCCTCAGTTTCCCTAACTGTACAATAGTATTCCTCTGCAGGATGTCAGGGCTGTTGTTAACTTTGGACTTGGAGCAGGTCTGAGCTCAGGCTAGAAGGGAAGCGTGTGCGTCCTTAACTTCTGTGGGAGCCAGCATCCCCTTTTCTCTTGCAGGAGTCTCAGCCGAATCATATCTGAGGTTACTGGAGTCGAGACCCTAAGGTCTCAGGCTGGCTAGAACCCATACTCACAGCTGGTCTCCTGTACTGGCTCCCTGCTTCCTTGCTGGTTCCAGGCTCCTGCCCTACACAACACACTGCCCTCCCATCCCCACCCCAACTGACAGGACAGGACGCCGTCCTTTCTGACCTGATCTCTGGTGGCTCTTCCTGCAGACTTGGGACACCAGCCACTAGCCACATCACCCACTTATCCATCCATCCATCCATCCATCCATCTATCCACCCACCCACTCACCCATCTATCTACCCACTTATCCATCCATCCATTCATTCACCCACCCACTCATCCATCCACCACCCATCTATTCTTCATTCTATCTTTTTACCTTTTCTTCCTCCCATTCACTTATTCAAGCTTACTCCCATTTGCCCAAGCCTCCATCCACTCATCCATCATTTTAAGTAGCTAAGAGTGCCACCTCCTTGGGAAGGAGGGAGTTCTTGTCAAGGCCCATCAGCAGAGTGAACTGATATACCCTTACACACTTCCTCTTCCCGGCCCAATATCCCCAGAACCCCAGCTCTCTAAGCTTGGGTACGCCTTCCAAATTCCCTATCTAACAACCTCTGTAGCTCAGATGCCTCTAAGAACATGGCTGGCTTTTAATTCCTTCTTCACACTCGGCTGTGTCCCCCGCCTCTCCAGTCCAAGACAGGTTGTTTGGCTTCTCAGAACTTCCGTTCCCTTAGGAGTACTTCCACGGCTGCTGTTGGGAACCACTGTAGCACACGCAGTGTGGGGGTCTGGTAGAGGTTGGAGAGATTTTACCTTCCTTCTTTACTTCCTTTCTTTCTTTTCTGTTTTTGGTTTTTAGATACAGTTTTCCCCTAGGCCAGGCTGACCTGAATTCACTATGGAGTCTCAGGGTGGCCTCAGCCTCATGGCGATCCTCCTACCTCTGCCTCCCGAGTTCTGGGCAGCACTGGATGCTACCTTTCTTGAATGATGGTGCAAATCAGCAGGCGGAGGCCCCGATCCTTCCCAGAGCCCGGGGGTTCCAGGTGTGCCTTCTTTCCTGCCCTGTACTGGGCACCTCACACTAGTGGCTGTGATCACTTTCCTGTTTCCCTGGCAGGCTCCGGCCTCCGCCTTCTTCCACCTCTGCCTCACCCATGACTTTGGGTTGCTGCACCCAGTTCTTCCTGGTTGCATCCAGAGCCCTGGTTAGAGGGGGCTGATCATAGACCCCCTTCTCAGAGGAGGCAGCCTGAATAGGGGAGGGGAGTTGTCAGAATGAATGAGAGGCCAGGCTGGGGACGGAACGGGACCCTGCAGCCATGAATCCCACCTCCATGTGGTCCATCCCTAGACTTGACCTTGGTGCCAATCTCGGCAGGTTGCAGCTGAGAGAAAACGGCATCCTCAGGAAAGTCTCCGGGGCCATGCATGGATCAGGTGACCAGGTCCCAGGGCTCAGGTCCCGCGAGGCCAGGCTTGCCTGGGTCGCTGTCATCCTTGTAGATTCTTTTCCATTCACACTTGGCTTAGAAGCTCCCTACAGTCGCCCAGCACCAGTCTGCCTTGGATTTAAGTCCTGTTCCCACCACAGCCGGGGCCCAGGAACTCAACCTAGGTACCCCTGCCAAAGCAGGCAGTCAGCCCGGGAGCTGGAGAGACATTGGCGTGTCCACAGAGGAGTCTGGGCTCCCGAGGGGAGGAGAAAACAGGCCTGCGGCAGGGGGTGGGGGGCCTGCACAGCCCACGGTGGCCTCACACGAGTCATCTCAGCCGGCCAGGACAACCCAATCCAAGAAAACGCCCATCCTCTGCCCACAGCGGCACATGTGGGAAGTGACTGGGCGCAGGACCCAGGCCCAGGGTCCCTGCTGGGTGGCTCGCAGCTCCCAAGATTCACTCAGTTGGGCCTCATCTGTTCCAGGGTGCGCAGTTAGATTTGAGCGTATGCTGAGCAATGAGCAGTCCTTTTCAGCATCTTTCCTCAGGTGGTATCTGGGGTATACGTATCCCAAAGCTTTCTTTCTTTGTTTTAAAAAATACTTTTATTGTTGGACATGGTGGCACATGTCTTTAAACCCAGCACTTGGGAGGCCAAAGTAGGAAGATTGCTGTGTGTTTGAAGCCAGTCTGAGATAACATGAGTGAATTCCAAGTCAGCCTGGACTAGAGTAAGACTCTACCTCAAAAATCCAAAAAAGAAAAAAAAAAAAAACTTTTACTTATCTATGAGAGAGAGAGAGAGAGCAAGAGAGTTAAGGCCTCTTGCCATTGCAAACAAACTCCAGATACCTTTGCCACTTTGTGCATCTGGCTTTAGGTAGGGACTGGGGAATCAAAACTCAGATGGCAGGCTTTGCAAGCAAATGCTTTTAACCACTGAGCCATCTCCCAGCCCATGGCTTATCTTTTTTGTAATTTTTGGGTAGGGTTGTGCTATAGCCCAGGCTGACCTGGAATTCACTATGTAGTCTTAGGGTGACCTCAAACTCACAGAGAACCTCTTACCTCTGCCTCCCAAGTGTTAGGATTAAAGACGTGCTCCCGAGGCTGGAGAGATGGCTTAGCAGTTAAAGTGCTTGCCTGCGAAGCCTAAGGATCCGTGTTTGACTCTCCAGATCCCATGTAAGCCAGATGCCCAAAGGTGAGGCAAGCACAAGGTCACACATGCCCATTAGGTGGCGCAGTGTCTGGAATTCGATATCAGTGGCTGAGGCCCTGGCGTACCAATTCTTTCTCTCTATGTCTGTCTCCCTAAAAAAATTTTTTTTTAAATAAATAAGATGTGTACCTGACTAAGCTTATCTTTTGATTTTCTGAAATGCAGATGTAGCAGGGCATCCTGCATTGGATTTGCTGCACACTGTAGTTTTCATAGTTGTCGAGACAATAAGATCCTATCCTTAGCATTCCCTCCTGCAAGTTCCTTGTACCCAACCCGAGACAATCCTAATGTATCCCCAGTGACCTATGCTCACTGTCCACTAGAGGCGGTCATCCTAGGCAGAGAAAGGGATTACTACTCTGCCCATTTTATAGGCAAGAAGATGTGAAGGACTGAGTAGCAAGTCCAAAGTCACACAGCTAGGAAGTGTGAGAACTTCCCTGTTGGAAGCAGGGCCAGAGGTGCTTGAGCTCCTTCAGGGGCCCTGAGCACGCAGCTCTGGGATTCCAACATCATTTGTCTTGAAGCCCTTCCCTGTGTACAGTGACAAAGGCTCCTCCCCATCAGAAGTAGGATGGTGGCGGTTTTTCTCTCAAGGCCATGGGTGGTGTGTGGCAGGGGGACAGGAATGCAGCTGAGGACAGCGTCTGTGGATGTTCACCCCAGGCCTGCGACCCAGTCAGCTTCCCCCATACGGAGACACACTTTTCTATGTGGCTGATGGAAAAGACCAGGGTAAGCCCGCGCCTTTAATCCCACGGGCGGCAGAGGTAGGAGGATCACCGTGAGTTAGAGACTACGTGAAGACCAGGGTAGAGACGGAGCCAGGAGGGCTGAAGCCCAGATGCCTTCTGCCCCAATCTGAAGCCTCCTTCTCGAACTCTGATGAGCCCTCTATACTTATGCAAAGCTTATGCCTCAGTTTCTCTGCTTGCAACAATGAGGTCTACGGTGGACTTGTTTCTGCCAGGGATATGGGGACAGGGATTCGTGCCCTGTTCTTCTGTCTGTGGCCGAAAGGGTGGCACACGTTCAGTGTGCCCTGCCCTATGGGCCAGAGGGAGTCCCAGGTCATAGCAGTTGTGGGACGCAGAGACCCAGCATCAAGCAGACATGGGCCGGATGCCACCAACATCCACGCAGCATCTCCAGAAGAGCTTGCTGACGTGCAGAAAGAACCACCCTGCTGCTCAGACCCTGACAAAGATGACAGCAGTGGTGACAGTCACCACCCAGGCTCAAAACTCTGGGACATGACTTCATCCAGGGAACCCCTCCCCACCAAGGCCCATTGCTCCCCTTGAAGCTGACAGCAGGTGCCTGGCTGTCCAGAGAAGCACCCCAAATCTCCCTGTGCACCAAGGAGGTTGTGAGGTGGCTGTCTGGGTTCTGGAAACTGGTGCCATGGAGAGGAGGAGACCACCCTTCAGCCCGCGACCCTGCTGAGGCTGGGGCGCTAATTGCAGAGGCAAGAGTGTCCATAAAACATGCTGGGCAGCTGCCGGCCAGGACTAGGCGGGCCTTTGATTTAGCACCGAAAGGAGGCTGACATGGAGAGAGAGACCAGCGGGCAGTGCAAACACACCCTGCTGAGTGGCTGGGCCATGAGTTGGATTGTCACCAGGGGATAAAGAGAGAGAATTACTGTTGAGATTACCGTTTAGGGCACCTCCCTATTTCTGAGGCTTCATCTGACTTGTCCAATTGTGGCTCCAAACTCAGCCACCTAAGGTAGTGCTCTTTTCTACCTCAATTTTTAAATTTTTCTGTATTTGAGAGAAGAGGCAGGGTGGGGGGAGAGAATGGGCATGACAGGACCTTCAGCCCCTGCAAACGAACTCCAGACACATGTGCATCTGGCTTATGTGGGTCCTGGGGAATTGAATCTGGGTCCTTTAGCTTTGCAGGCAAGTGCTTTAAACACTAAGCCATCTCTCAAGCCCCTTTTACCTCAATTAAAAATATTTTCAGAAATATTTTATTTGTTTATCTGAGAGAGAGAGAGAAAGAGAGAGAGAGAGAGAGAGAGAGAGAGAGAGAGAGAGAGAATGAGAGAGGGACACCAGGGCCTCTAACCAAAGCAAATGAACTCCAGATGCATGTGCCACCCTGTGCATTTATGTAGGTATTGGGGAATAGAACCTGGGTCTTTAGGCTTCACAGGCAAGCGCCTTAACCACTAAGCCATCACTCCAGTCCTTAAAAAAATATTTTATTTGTTTATTTGAAAGCAGAGAGAGAGAGAGAGAAAGTAAGTACACCAGGGCTTCCTGCCACTGCAAACCCTAGACACATGCCCCACTTTGGGCATCTGGCTTTATGTGGGTACTGGGGAATCAAACCCAGGCAGTTAGGTTTTGCAAGCGCCTTTTAACAGTGGAGCCATTTCTCTCACCCGGTTTAGCTCAGTTTCCAAGAGGAGCAAGCAAAGGGGCTCGAGAGGACAAGCACCTTGCCTGTGGCCGCACAGCGAGGCCTTCCTTAGTAAGGCAGAGTTGAGAGGAGAACCTGGAGCCCAAGCTGGTGTCGAGCAGTAAGCGGCCCTTTCAGGTGTGCCGTGTTGGTAATAGGAAGAAAAGGCGCTGGTGGGGGGCGGAGTTTGGTGTAGGGGGAGCAACAAGGACCTCTGGAGTCACATAACCAGCCTCATCTGTCAGTCCTCTCCAGCCGTGTGGCTTTAGCCGAGCAGCGTGGCTTTCGGTGTCCTCATGACGTCTGAAGGATGCAGACAAGAGGACCGCTGGCCGCCGAGGATGGAGCCGGGATGCCGTGACGGTGATGAGCAGTTGACCAATGCTTCTTCGTAAGACAGCCCATCCCCTCAGGGCGCTATGCTTTGCAGGGGGCTGCTGGAGGCAGGAAACTAAAGAGCTTCCAATGGTATGAGCTCAGCCACTGCTCCAGGCAGAATGAAGAGGCCAAGTGAGCTGTCCGCAGGCCTCCATACCTTCCTTTCTTCTTCAGAGCTCAGTGGGGTTCATGGCATGCATGGAACCCTGGGTCCCAACCGTAAGCATTGAAAAAATAATAATAAAACAAATATAAAAGCCTGCCTACCCCATTCAGAGGCCTCCCTGCTCTACAGCTGTACAGTGGAAATTTCATCCTTCCTTCCTTCCTTCCTTCCTTCCTTCCTTCCTTCCTTCCTTCCTTTCCCTTTTTTTTTTTTTTTTTTTTTGGTTTTTCGAGGTAGGGTCTCATTCAAGCCCAGGCTGACCTGGAATTCACTATGTAGCCTCTCAGGGTGGCCTTAGACTCACAGTGATCCTCCTACCTCTGCCTCCCGAGTGGTGGGATTGAAGGTCACCATGCCTAGCTCTGTACTGCAGAAATTTCAAGTGTCCCCGAGTGTGGTAGCAGCCAGTATCCTGGGCATGGTGTCACCTGGTGGCTCTCAGGCTGGTACTATGCTCTGTAGTCTCAACAAAACCACTATGCATAGCTGGGTGACAATCCATCTTACAGCCCAGCAAGCTGGGTGTGGTGGTGCATGCCTTTAATCCCAGCCCTTGGGAGGCAGAGGTAGGAAGATCACCGTGAGTTCAAAGCCATCCTGACACTACCTAGTGAATTCCAGGTCAACCTGGACTAGGTCGAGACCCTAACTTAAAAAGCCAAAAAAAAAAAAAAAAGCAAACAAATAATAAATACAACCCCGCAAGCTGAGGTAGGAGAGGCCAGGTTTCTGCTGGCCCTGAGGACCCAGAGCCCATGTATTTCCTGCTTCTCAGCCATCCTCTGAGCTAATTCTGGGCTTTTCCACAGATGAGGAGAACGTGCCGGTGGCATATGGCAACCTCACGACCCAGCCTGGTCACAGAGTCGTGGGATCAGAAACGTCCCTGCTGCCCCACCCTGCACCGGGGTCTCCACGGCCACCAGGTAGCCTTGGCTGCTTCCTTCTTCTCTCCCCCCAAATGCAGCCACGGCCCCGAGAGTGGCGGCGCATGTCCAGGACTCACCACCCAGCAACTCTAGACCTCTGGAGACTCGTGAAACCGTCGAAGTCTTATTTTATTATTGTTTCCATAGTGAGGGTTGGATACAGGGTCTTGTGTACACGAGGCGAGTGTTCTGCCACTGAGCTCCATCCCCAGACCTGAGAAGCTTATTTATTTATTTACTTTTTCTAGTTTTTTGAAGTAGGGTCTCGCTCTAACCCAGGCTGACCTGGAATTCACTACGGAGTCTCAAGGTGCTCTGCAACTCATGACAATCCTCCTACCTCTGCCTCCCAAATGCTGGGATTAAAGGCGTTTGACACAAGGTCTCACTAAGTTGTCTAGGCTGACCTTGAAGCTTCTTTCTCTTTTTTTTTCTGTTTTTGTTTTTTCAAGGCATGGTCTCACTCTAGTTTAGGCTGTTCTAGCACTCCATAGCTCAGGCTGGCCTTGAACCCGCAGCGATCTTCCAACCAACCTCAGCCTCCCGAGAGTTGGAATTAAAGGTGTGCGCCACCACGCCCAGTTTGACATTGAACTTTCACTCCTCATGTGTGTTTCAGTCTTTTGGGCACCACCAGGCTCGGCTCATCTGTATTGGGAGGGGGTTAAGGGCAAGGAAGGGGGATCAGCTTGAAGAATTAAAGGGAGTGACTTCACTATGGATGCAACCCAGTTTTCTGGGTCAGGAGCGGGTGCGCGATGCTCTTATGCAAGGCACTTGGCAGCTGAGTGGGCTGAGTTCTCAGAGATTATTATTTTAACAAGCCCAGCTTGGACGTGTCCAAAGTTAGCGGGAGGCTAGGGAAGGCTCTCCAAGAAAGTGTGTGTTTCTCGGGGTTATTATTTCAGAGTCAAGTTCAGGGAGGAGGACTGTTTTGTTCAACTGGCGTTTCTGAAAACCCCGACTTGGAAAGAGCTTGGGTGTGGATTGGAGAACTCACAGCCTGGGGACAAGGCCCTCCTCACCGCTGAAGGTCCCTTCAATCCCTTCCGAGAGAGCCCAGCATGCATCCAGAGACAGTGACGGCCGGTGACGAGTGTGGAGTCTGGGCCGTTGTCTAGTCACACCCCCGTGTCTCCTGGCCTGGCCCCTGGGCAGAAGGAAGGAGACAGAGAAGAGAAAGGGCCACCACCTTTGGCTAGTTCCTCGAGGCCTAGGCTGAGGGCTGTCATCAGTTGCCACCTAGCTGTGGCTGTCCTACTGCGTGCCTCAGTTTCCCTGCTAAGATCAAAAGCCTTGAATGTTTATGCGTAACACGATCGCGCCAACTCTATTTCCCACCACTCTTTCCTTCAGGCCTGGGGCTTCCAGCACGTCATTCTCCCCAGACTCCTGGCAGAGCCCGGTCCTACAACCCAGTCCTTTCTTCCTAAGATCTGCCTGTTGGCACCTCACCCTCCTCTGCCTCATAGTCTGGGCACCTTTTAAGTATCATCTCCTTGGAAGGGCCTCTCCCTGACCCACAGCCTGAGTCAGAGCCGCATTTCACATTCCTCTAGCATCCTGTGTTTCTCTGGACGAAGCACATGTGACAATGACTCGGCCGGCATCTGCCCTCCTCACTGACCCTGGAGCCACATTGCTCTTGTTCCGCACGGTGTCTGTTGTGCCCAGCATAGCACACAGTAGGTGTTCAATGGGCGGGAAGGTGGGGGTGGATAGGGCATGGAACATCTCTCCAGGAAGCTCATGACAGAGTGTGTCTTAGCCAAGAGTAAGGGTAGAGGTCAGTGAGCCAGGACACCTAGCAGGCGGACAGACAGATAGATGGGCAAATCCAGATGCTATCTATAGCTTCCTCTCGAAGCTACATGGAGTGCCATGCCCCAGGGATGAACCCATCCTGCCACCTTCAGTAGCTGGCAGCCACGGGTCACAAAGTCATACGCTCCAATGGCGGAGACCATCCTGTGTCCTGCATCCCAATTCCTGATGGCGTTCTGGCCATCTCCTGAATTCGTGGTGCCGAGACTGCTGGGCCACCACTCCACAGGTCCCTGTTGGCCAGCTAGGGCCTCTCCCTGGGCTTCCTGTCCCTCCCCCAGCCATTCTTTCCAGCCCAGACTTGAGTCATCTACACATCACGAGTCTCACAGAATGTCAAGTGCCTCCTCCTTTGGATCTCGCGCCCTGGACTTTGTTTTATGGGGTTTGGCTGTCTGGAGCCGCTGCCGCATTCATCCATCACCCCGGGATCGCTCTAACGCTAATGCTGAATTTATAGAAAGTGGTTAAACAAAGTGTTGACAATACCGACGGCGTGTTTCTGATTCACACGGGCCGTTCCAGGGAAGCTGCCATCTGCGGGGGAAGTCAGTAAAACACAGTGGCCACTTCCCAGGCTCAGCCAGCGGGTTTCGACATCACCACACTCACAGATGTTGCGCAAGGACCTTGCAGAGCCCTCGGAAGCTTGGAAGTGTCGCTTGACCCACAGTGCAGGCTCCTACACACACACACACACACACACACACACACACACACACAGACACTCACATCCCAGGGCCTCTCCTCTGCCTTCTCTTTCTTTTTCCTTGAGAGATTAAATCTGAGTTTGCCTCCAGCCTCAAGGCGTTCCATCAAAAAGTCTGTCATCTCCCACCATGCTTGGGTTCCAAAACCTCACCCTCAGCTCCAAAGTGACCTGTGACAGCTCACAAGCACCCACATTTACTTGCTCCTTTGGGGGTCAGCCAGGTCATCACATGGTGAGGAACAGGCTGAGACCATTTATATTTTAAAAGTGACTTTTCAGGACTGCAGAGATTGCTCAGTGGTTAAGATGCTCCCCTGCGAAGCCTAAGGACCCAGGTTCGATTCCCCAGTACCCGCATAAGCCAGCTGGAAGCCTTGGTACACCCACTCCTTCTCTGTCTCTCTCTCTGACTCTCTCTCAAATAAATGAATAAATAAATGAAACTTTTGAAAAGGTGACTTTTCAGGCTGAACAGTTTAGACTCACAAGAAGTAGCCAACATTATCTTCCATAGCCTTGTCAGAGCTAGCAACTTCACTTTGATACCATGCACCGTATGAGCACCATATGCAGATCTGGTCAGCTTGTGTAAACCCCTTAAAAAACACAGCTCTGGGCTGGGGAAATGGTTCAGCAGCTAAAGATGCATGCTTGCAAAGCCTGATGGCCCAGGGTTCGATTCCTCAGGACCCACGTGAAGGCAGATGCACAAAGTGGTGCATGCATTAGGAATTCATTTACAGTCGCAAAATGATGTAGCCTATTCTCTCTCTCTCTCACATAAATAAATAAAAATATTTACCAAAGGGCTGGAGAGATGGCTTAGCGGTTAAGCGCTTGCCTGTGAAGCCTAAGGACCCTGGTTCGAGGCTCGGTTCCCCAGGTCCCACGTTAGCCAGATACACAAGGGGGCGCATGCGTCTGGAGTTCGTTTGCAGAGGCTGGAAGCCCTGGTGCACCCATTCTCTCTCTCTCCCTCTATCTGTCTTTCTCTCTGTGTCTGTCACTCTCAAATAAATAAATAAATAATTAAAAAAAATATTTACCAAAAAAAAAAAAAAAGGCTGGAGATATGGCTCAGCAGCTAAGGCACTTGCTTGCAAACCCTAACAACCCAGGTTCAATTCCCTAGTTCCTATGTAAATCCAGATGCACAAAGTGGCACATGTGTCTGGAGTTTGTAGCGGCTGGAGGCCCCGGTGGACCCATTCTCTCTGTTTCTCTCCTCTCTAGCTCCTTCAGCTTGCACATAATTAATTAATTAAATACTTTTAATAATGAATTGAAATCAGGCATGAACTGCAGAGACTGAAATCTTGATTAACCATCTCCAAGACTGAACATCTTTCGCTAAAGACCATCCCAGTACGTTAATGAGCCATTTATGTGGGTTAAATATTAATTATGGATAGAAGGCGGTTCCCAGAAATGGGGGGGAGCCAGAGCTTAAGGGCGAGAAAGAAGTGAGACTATCGAGAACAGGACAAAGAAGGCCGAGTCGGGGGGGGGGGGGAGCCCCAGAACTGAAGGAAGGAGGACAAGACAGGAAGAGGTAAAGTCCAGCCAGAGACCCAAATGGGGGTCATCCATCGGTTCTGAATGGAGACCGAGCTAACCAGCCCCCATGCCAAGTTCAGGTTTAATCTTTCCAGGAATCTTCATTCTAGGAAAGGGCAATTCCTGCTAGGGAGGTTTTTTTTAAAGAAAAGATAGATCTAGGGAACGCCTCTAGGCAAGAGATGCGGAAAAGCCAGATCCTTCTCTGACCTGTGCCACGGTGGAAAGTGCCGGGGACAGGCTGGAGGACAGGCCCTGCTTCAGCTCTTGGCGCCCAGTCACACTCCACTGCCTCACCTGGCCGCGCTCCCTCCCTGCAATGGTGTTTGCTTTCAGAAACGGGTGTTTGTTCATTAAGTCACTGATGACTGGACAGAGAGATGCCACCAGGTGCCAGTCGGAAGCCCGGGAGACAGAAAATCAAACACCCAGAGCCAGTCTTCCGACAGCAGAGTGCGCAGACGCGGAAAAGCACCCGGAAGGGACCGAAGGACAAAGCACGAATCGGAGGCCTGGGCTCGAGTCCTCCCTGAACCCCTATCTGGCATCTGGGGAGGGCTTGCCCAGGCTCAGCCCCTGGTTGTTAACCCAGATGCTCAGGCATGCAAGCATATTTTCCGCCTTGATCGAGGCCCCAGAGGGGACATCCAACTCCCTGTGCTAAAGCTGGGGTACCCAGACCCATGTCCTCAGAGTCACTCAAACCCCATGCCATCTCAATGTACCCTTGTAATGGGGTGCCAGGGATTCCTTGAACCCCTAACCCTAGGTTTATGTCTAATTCTAGTCAAAGAATTGAGTAAAATAAGATTGATTGAGAAAAATATATAATTATTAAATTATTATCTTTCTTTTTGTTGTTGTTGGTCTTTTGAGGTAGGGTTTCACTCTACCTCGGGCTGACCTGGAATTCACTCTGTAGTCTCAGGGTGGCCTCGAACTTGTGGCGATCCTCCTACCTCTGCCTCCCAAGTGCTAGGATTAAAGGCGTGCGCCACCACACCCGGCCTCTTAAATTATTATCTTCATTTAGGGAAGTACAGAACCAAGGAAAGGACACCTATGTGGCTTGACAGGCCATGCGGAAGGCCAGGCAAAACTGTGGAGAGGACAGAAAAGAGAGTTTAAAGAGCTCCTGCCACATGGAAAGCAGGAGGGGTAAAGTGCCCACGTGGAAAGTAAGGGTCGGGGAGGGGGGATTCGCCCCTCGGCTTGGGGAGAAACTCACCAGAAACGGGAGGTTCATGAGTGGTCAGGTAGCCCAGAGAGAGAACTTGTTCTCCCTTCGCAAACAGATTCATGATCTTATTGTAGTGGGCTCTTCCTTCCTTCCGGCTCAGGTAAGCCAGAGAGAAACGGTTGGTCTGGGCTAGAGGCTGGCCCAGGAAGAGGCCAGCCACGATGCCAAGTTCTGGGGTCTAAGCTTGACCAACCACAAAGTCAGGATTCTAGAAAAAGACCTGCTTCCCAGGGAGGGGCTCAGGTATGGAAAAATAGATCTAGGGAACCAGGCAAGAGATAAGAAGTCAGATCATCCTTTGATCTCTAGCAAGTGCAGACCTTCCTACCTTTTTACTTTCAGGGGGCCCAGTTCCCCTAACTGCCTGACCCCCTCTCACCCTGTCCCAGGGGACAGCAGACCTGGGGAAGGGGCAGGACAGCAAGCACCAAAGGACTGGCCTGTGCCTCTCCATCTGGGCCACCCTCTACCCGCAGTTCCCTCCTGCCTCTTCCGTATTTCATCGCCTCCCTCCCTGGCCTCCTGCTCCCCATAAAACTCAATCTCATTTTCAATTCAATTAAGGGACCATAATTCCACCCACAAGGCCACACATCGAAGGTGAGGACAGTTGGCAGGCATTCAGAATGGAAGGGAGGGACACAGGATGAGGTCCCGGGGCTGTCTGGAGGAGAGGAGAAAAGTGTCCTCAGGAGAGTTGGTCCTAACTTATTTTTTTCAAATGTTTTATTTGTTTATTTGAGAAAGAGAGATATATATGTACAGAAATAGGCAGGGAGGGAGAGAGAGATAATAGGCGTGCCTGGGCCTCCAGCCACTGCAAATCCAAACTCCAGATGCATGCACCACAATGTGTACCTGGCTAACATGGGAACTGGAGAATCGAACCTGGGTCCTTAGGCTTCGCAGGTAAGCGCTTTAACCGCTAAGCCATCTCCCCAGCCCTGGTCCTAACTTGTAAGTGGCTCGTGTGTCTGGAGTTGCTGTGTAGTGGCAGGAGGCCTTAGGTGGCCAATTTCTCTCCCTTTCTCTCCTCTCACTTGCTCTGTCTCATAAATAAATATATAATTTTTTAAAATGGGAGCCCCAACTTCTAGATGGAGCCATGGCACTCACCATTCACTCCCTGGTTGTGTGACCTTGGCCAAGAGAGCTTTCCCTCAGCCTAGCTTTCCTTATCCCTATGAAATGGGACCAACAGCCACCAGAGTGTATAGGGAGGGGAGGGAAGAGTAGCCCTGTTATTCACTTTACCCAAATGTGAGGGTTGTGATTCAAAGCTAAGTGGATGAGTGATAATGGATTAAAACACGCCTCCCCGCTCGACCCAGCCACAAAACCTGCTGGTAGGAATGTCACCTCTGCCGCTGACACGGGTGTGCAAAGATGTTTCCCACTGCCTTATTGCAAACTGTCAACCCGCAGCCAGCAAGGGGCAGGTGCTGGGGGAGGTGGCAAACTTGCAACCCGGCCCTTGTGGGGGCAGAAGCAGGAAGATCATACACAGGGACTCTGGGGGCAGCCCGCGCTACGTAAGACCCTGTCTCAAAGGCTAGGAAGATGGCCGGTAATTAACGTGCTTACCTTGCAAGCATGAGACCCTGAGTTTGAAACGGGGTGATCAGGGTTCAGGAGAGTCCTTGAATCCCAAACCCTAGGTTCATGTCTACTTTATTTTTTTAATTTTTTTTTTTATGTGTGTGTGTGTGAGGGGGGGGTAGAGAATTAGCACACCAGGGCCTCTAGCCACTGCGATTGAACTCCAGGTGTATATGCCATCTTGTTTACATGCACCACCTAGTGCATGTATGCCACCTTGCGAGTAGGCATCACCTTGTGTGTCTAGCTTATGCGGGTTCTAGGCAATGGAACCTGGCTCAGTAAGCTTTGCAGGCGAGTGCCTTAACCACTAAGCAATCTCTCCAGCCCTTGTGTCTAATGTTAACTGAAGAATTGAGTAAAATAAGACTGAAAAGGATAATTGCTAAATTATTATGTGTATATTTTTTTAGGGAAGGACAGAACCAAGGGAAGGAAAATGAATATACCCATGTGGCCAGACAGCCCACGTGGTAGACCTGGAAAAGCCATAAAAAGAGGGTGGGAGAGGACAGAAAAGAAAGAACAAAGAGCTCGTGCCATGTGGAGGGCAGGAGGGGGTGAAGAGCCCGTGTGGGTCAGGGGTCAGGGGGTTCTGGCTAGGCTGAGACAAAGCTCACCAGAATGTGGAGGTTCAGGAGTGGTCAGGCAGCCCAGAGAGAAGTTGCCCCTTGCATATATCTATTTACAACCTTACTGTGTTGGGTTTCACCTTCAGGTCAGGTGAGCCAGAGAGACAGCTGATTGGTCTGGGCTAGAGGCTGGCTCAGGAAGAGGCCAGCCATGACACCAAGTTCTGGGGTCTAAGCTTGACCAACCACAAAGTCAGTATTCTAGAAAAAGACCTCCGCCCAAGAGAGGGGCTCAGGTATGGAAAAACAGGTCTAGGGAACCAGGCAAGAGATAAGTCAGATTATCGTTTGATATCTCTGTCAAGTGCAGACCTTCCTGCCTTTCACTTCCAGGGGTGCAGTCCCCCTAACTGCCTAACAAAGCCACCGGACTCCCTCTGAAGCTCAATCCCCAGGGCGCCCACGTGAAAGCTGGGCATGCTGACACACACCTGTAATCCAATGCCAAGGAGTCAGAGACAGCACACTCCCTTGGGGCTCCGGGCTAGTTAGTCTAGCCTAATTGATGAATTCCAGGCTAATGAAAGACCCTGTCTCAGAGAAGAGGTGCTCAGGGCTGGAGAGATGGCTTA
The DNA here is from genome assembly GCF_020740685.1 of Jaculus jaculus. Taxonomy (NCBI): domain Eukaryota; kingdom Metazoa; phylum Chordata; class Mammalia; order Rodentia; family Dipodidae; genus Jaculus; species Jaculus jaculus. Next base: position 7,631,402 of record NC_059114.1, on the reverse strand, counting down.
GTGGTTAAGGCACTAGACTGCAAAGACTAAGGACCCAGGTTCCATTCCCCAGTACCCACATAAAACCAGATGCACAAGGTGTCACATGTATCTGGAGTCTCTTCGCTCTGCCTCTTTCTCTCAAATCAATAAGTTAATAAATAAAATATTTAAAATTTAAAAAAAAAAGAGGTGGTCAGCATTCCCGAGGATAACACCTGAAGTTGTTCTCTGGCCTCAGCTGTGTGCTCACATACATACGGGTACAGATACACACACAACTCCCACAGACACATATATGCCACAGACACACGCACGTGCATGCACACCACACAGATAGACACACACCACCAACAAATAAAAAAATCAAAAGACTAGAGGTGGGTCTATGTGTCTTGTTAGGAAAGGCCGTCAGAAGTTTCTTTAAGAAAAGTGTCCTGGGTAGGTTCTGGGACTCAAGGGGTACCAGCATGCGGATGTGCCAGCAGAGAATCTGCCAGCTCTGGTACACTTTAAACCATCATCAGGTCAAACCATCAACGCAAATGACAGGAGAAGTGGTTGTCATTCTGTACTTTTGGGAAGCAAGGACAAAAAAAAGTTCACCTCAGATGCAGTAGATTTTCTGGGTGTTTGATCCTGTTAAGGACATCTGCAGGCATAGACTAGGCACCACCAACCATACAGACACGTGAATGCACATTTCTCTAATTAAGCAGCAGGTCAGCATTATAAGCAGATCCACATCCAGACAGAGACGCGAAGGCCCCCTGTGTGAGAGCTGTAGACTCTGCCTCTCACTTTGAAATAATCAGGCTTGCTGTGGGGAAGGGAGTTAGGAACTTTCCACTTCTCTATAATCAAAATGTATCTGGGGCTGGAGATACAGCTCTGCAGTTAAGGCGCTTGTCTACAGAGCTTAACAACCGGGGTTCAATTCCCCAGTACCCAAGTAAAGCCAGATGCACAAAGTTCGTTTGCAGTTGCTGGCAGCCCTGAGGTGCCCGTTCTCTCTCGCGTGCTCTCTCTCTCTCTCTCCCTCTTTTTCTCTTTCTCTTCTATCTCTTTGTGCTTGCAAGTCAATAAAAGTATTTAAATTAAAGCAACTATATCTAAACTTTTAAGATGCAACAGGCATGGACTCGTAGCTAAGAGTCGGAGTCCTCATTCAGGTAAGGAAGGAGAGGGAACCCCACAACACACTTGGTAACCACTGCTGACGTTTTCATGCTTCCTTACAGTCTTTTTCCTGATTCTCACATGCAACAATTTTTAAATATTTTATTTATTTATTCATGAAAGAGGCAGATAGAAAGAGGGAGAGAATGGGTGCGCCATGGCCTCCAGTCACTGCACACAAACTCCAGATGCATGCACCACCTTGTGCCTCTGGCTTGCGGGGTTACTGGGGAATCGAACCTGAGTCCTTAGGCTTTGCGCCTTAACCACTAAGCCATCTCTCCAGCCCCATAGTGGCTTTGGTTGAAAGAGACAGTTATCCTGCAGGAACAAAGAAAGAGCTTGGGAATGGCTGTGGGTGACACTAGCTAGAAGCCCCTGTGTGAAGCCATATATTCAAATCCCAGATTCCTGAACTCCAACAGGCAAGCAGATGGAGGCCAATGTCAAATGAAAGCCTCTAAACCAGACATGTTTAAGACTCTAGGGAAAAAAATCTTTGGCTTGGCTAAATGTGGCAGTGCACTCACATGATCCCAGCACCCAGGAAACTGAGGCAGGAGGATGGTGCATTCCAAGCACGCACAGTTACAGAGGCACCATGGCCAGCGCCTGGCTGAGAGATGGTGGCGCCAACCTGAGACCCGAGAAAGCAAGCTCTGCACCCACGCATAGCCTGTGCACCTCTGTGCCAAGCATGTGTTCCAAGGTTCATCTGGGAACAGGAAGGAGATCCCACCTGGAGCACCTGAATGCTGGCCAGCAGGCCTCCCTCATTCTCACCCTGGGTCAGGCCACAGGGTCAATGTGCCAGGGGCTGGGTTAGGTGAAGGCTGTGAAAAAGTTGTGATTGAAAGTCTCTCAATGATTCCAGGTGTGAAAGAGATGTTACAGGGGACTCAGGCCCGCAGGCACTTCATCTGGCTTGGATAGAGAACACTGTTCAGGGTACCTACCACCTCTCTGGGCTGAAATCATGAAAGCAGTGTTGGCAATGTGATGGTGGCTTCTGGCTGCTGGCTAAAATAACAAGTCTGGGCCTGGAGAGATGGCTTAGAGGTTAAGGCCTGCCAAGCCGAAGGACCCAGGTTCGATTCCCCAGGACCCACATAAGCCAGATGCACAAGGTAGAGCATGCATCTGGAGTCCGTTTGCAGTGGCTATGAGCCCTGGTGCACCCATTCCCTCTCTCTCTCTCTCTGCCTCTTCCTCTCTTTCTCTCTCTCCCAAATGAATAAATAATAACAAGTCTGTCTCTGCTACAACCTCCCATCGTGGGCTTGCTGGACCTGGGGCTCTGCCTTGCCCTGTTGATTTAATCTCCTTTGATGGAGCAGTTGCTCTGCATGTTTGAGCCCCCCCACCCCCTCGCAACCCTCGCCCCATCCTGAGCAATCCTGGGACCTTTGGTGTGGATTAGATCCAGTTTCCATGGTGTTACTGCCCCTAGCCTTGCCCACCTCGGAGCTGAGTGTGGCCGGGCTTCTGGGACCGTGTTGCCTGCCTGTGGCCCTGTAGTCACGTGTATAGCCAATGAGACTGAGAGCCGTGGGCATGGCGGGGGGGGGGGGGTGCCTGGCCTGAGGCAGGGGATGGACTTGGATTGTGGCCAGAGTGTCTCCACCTGCCCCGAGCTGGAAATCTCATTAGGCCAGGTTTCCCTCCCGGTTCTTGCCTTCCCTGCTGGCCACTTGCAGGGGACTCTATCCAAACAGTATCTCCGCACTGGCCCACAGTTCTCGATTTCCAGACTCACCCCAGGCCAGGAAACCCTGGGAAGACAAACGCTGCAGGGTGGGAAAGTTCTACAAAACTCAAGAAAGTAATACTTTGATTCCCAGCCCTTGCTCCAAGCCAAACCTCTCCTCCCCATCGAGGGCTGCTGGTGAGAATCCCTTACCCTCCAGTTCAGCTCCCACCAGGTGAGGGAGATGTGGGGGGTTGGGGAGGCCACAGATTTGCACCAGTCCCCTGGTCTAGCTTTCCGGAAACTCCAATAATATATAGGTCCCTTTTAAAGGAGTGGAAATGAAGAGATGCCCTCATACTTACTTAAAATCAGTTTATTCTAAAGTTCACACCAATGTAAAATGAATGCAGGAAGCCCTTATGCCCTATTCCTGTAGAAAGCTCCCATGCCCTGAAAACATAACCAAAAGCTTCTGACCTGATTGATTATCAGAGTTAACGCGCATGGCAGGGGATGCTGATCTGAAACCCCTGTCTGTGCCAGGTTAGCAGGGAATGAGGCCACGGCAGCTAGGAAAAGACCCAGAAGGACGTGGGGCATATGAGTTGAGCTACTATCATTTTGGGGCTGTGGCAGCTTAAACAGGAAGCACCCAGTCTTTTCTGGTTAAAGTCCTTAGCACAAGACTGTCTAGTTCAAGGCGTCTCATGATGATCTTGTGGCTGCTGTGGCTCGAGATTTTGCATCTGTACTCACTACAAAAAGACAATAGGGGATGGGAGAGATGGATCAGTGGTTAAGGAGCTTTCCTATAAAGCCTAAATGACCTGTTTCAGGAAGGGATAGAGGCCAATCCTGTGCCAGCGTCCATGCTGGGATAAGAGTGGTGAAGATGATGGTGATGGATGGTGAGGATGATGGTGGTGAAGATGATGATGGTAGTGATGGTGATGATGGGGGTGGTGAAGATAATGGTGGTATGGTGGTGATGGTTATGGTGGTGACAATAAGAATAATGATGATAATAGTGATGATATGGTAGTGATGATGGTGATAGTGTTGATAATGATGGTGGTGGAGATAAGAATAGTGATAACGGGGCTGCAGAGATGGCTTAGTGTTTAAGGTGCTTGCCTACAAAGACAAAGGACCCAGGTTCGATTCCCCAGGATCCACGTAAGCCAGATCTGGAGTTGGCTTGCAATGGCTGGAAGGTCCTGGCATGCCCATTCTCTATCTCCCTCTCCTTCCCTCCCTCCATCTTTCTTTCTCTCTCTCTCTCTCTCTCTCAACTAAACAAATAAGAATAAAATGCGTTTTAAAAGAATAGCTATAGTGGTATAATAAACATGGTAACGATAGTGGTGATAAGGTAGTGTCAATGGTGGTGATGGTTATGGTGGTGAAGATGATGGTGTTGGTGACGGTGAGATCATGATGATCATGATGATGGTGACCATGGTGATGGTGGTGACAATGAGGATACTAATAATGAAGATGGTAATGGCAGTGACAATGCTGGTGGTGACAATGGTGGTGGTGATGACAAAGATGATGACATGGCTCTTATAAGCAGCATCTATCTCAGTGCCAGCTCTCAATAATGATTGCTGTCTGGCTCCTGGTTATGGTTTTTACCCAGCTTCCAAGTTCAGGGCCCGGCTCTGCTGCTAGTGATGTGACTGGCCAGTCAGTCTCCTCGGCCTCTTGGAAATGCTCCATAAGAGTGCTGGCAATTCAGTCACCAGAGCCCCCCCCCCCCGGATCCCCCGACTCTGCTGGGGCCACACCTCCCCACATGGGATCATTGTGCTCTTCCTTGAGGTCTGAAGACGCTTTTCATGTCACCAGCACGAATCGGACTCTTAATCCATTGTTCTTTGGTTTAAGAATCATTACAAAGTGCTTAATTAAGTAAGCTTCGCTTAATCACCAAATGTTTGCATGGGAGACGAGCCCTCGGCAGCGGGCGCTTGACGAGTTCCGTACAGAAATAATTAGGCCGGGCGTGGGGGGCGGCGGAATGAGCTGGGACTCAGCCTCGGAGATTTGGGTAAGGGCCTCACACACACATTCATCACCGAGGGGGAATTAAAGGCTTTCCTCAGCTTCCAGAACCCCCACATTCCTGCAGGGTGAGTCACTGGAGGGGCAGGCTGGGCTTCAAATGGGGACTGGGGAAGTGAGGGGCCTGAGGAGGGAGCATGTAGAGACAGGAGACACTGTGATAGCCAGCCTCCCTCCTGGCCAGTTCTGGTTTTGATTTTTTCCCTTATTTATTTAAGACACGGGGGGGGGGGCAAATAGAGAATGGACATGCCAGGGCCTCCAGCCACTGCAAATGAACTCCAGACAGATACACCACCTTGTATATCTGGATTATCTGGGTACTATACGGGAATTGAACCTGGGTCCCCAGGCTTTGCAGGCAAGTGCCTTAACCGCTAAACCATCTCTCCAGCCCCTGGCGTGGTTTTAAATATGACCTTCCATGGGGTTCTCATTGCTTCGCCTGTCTGTTGTAGACTTGCAAATTGTCAAGATTTGCAAGGAAGCTGGAAGCAGAGTGTGTTCAGGCATGTGCACGTGTGTGCGTGGGCAGGAGAGGCCGTCATTTAACTTCTCCCCCTGTCTGCCTAATCCCTCACTTCCCTCAGAGTGCTGAAGTAGCTGACATGGGAATGAGCTCATTTTTCTTATCACAATGGCTGTACGTCTGTTTTGACATTATTAGGAAAATAAAAACTTACAGAGCCGGTGCATGCTCTGCTTTCATGGACGTCATCAAGTCCAAAGTTGGCGTCGAAGCCGGGCGTGGTGGCGTGTGCCTTTAATCCCAGCACTCAGGAGGCAGAGGTAGGAGGATCACCATGAGTTTGAGGCCACCCTGAGACTGCATAGTGAATTCCAGGTCAGTCTGGGCTAGAGTGAGACACTGCCTCAGAAACCAAACCAAACCAAACCAAAACAAAGTTGGCATCACTGGATAATTAATTCTTGTAAGGTAGAAGGGTAGGACCCAGCTCAGGAAAGCAGAATGCACCAGCTTTTGGAAAACCCATTTCCTGGTTTCATTTCACCCAGGGTATGGTCACAAGGGGGGTTCCATCTTGCTGCGCTCACTTTGTGGATGGAGAAACTGAGATTCAGAAGACACAAACAACCCTTTGCTTCTATTTATTTATTTGCAAGTAGAGAGATAAAGAGAAAAGAGACAGAGAGAATGGGCACAACAGGGCCACTAGCCGCTTCAAATGAATCCCAGAAGCATGCACCACCTCGTGCATATGGCTTTACCTGAGTACTGGGGAATCGAACTGGGATCGTCTGGCTTCGCGGACAAGCACTTCACCACTGAGCCATGTCTTCAGGCCTGTTTCTTTTCTAGAATGGTAGTGGCAATGTTGTGTGCATATCACCTATGGCTGCATTGTCTTGGAGCCTGTTCATAACCCTTTAGGTTCAAAACCAACAAACAAACAAACAAGGCCAAGAAAGCCAGGTAGGACTACAAATGTCTCCTGCAACGGAAATGCAAATGAACTCTATCCAGTGAGATGTAATCGATTATTGCCCGGGTGTTATTGATCAGTTTTGTGTCTCCTGGTAAATTAATCCCAGCACTTCTGTTAGCTGGTGTGCCCTTGTCGCTTGAATTCTCCTTCCATCCAGTGGTCCCATCTTTCTGCTTCTCTCCTTCATGCATTTAATAAAACCCTTGACACGTGTTCATTTCCTAACCTCGCACGAGTCACAATTTTCCCTTTATTTAAAAAGACCTTTAAGTCAGGTTATGGACTAGTGCCATGAGATAAAGCATCCATGAGTATTTCCTTCTCATCCCCAACTCACACCGTTTATTCAGCCTTTCATTATTTGATGGCACTGGTAAAGTTCTTTTTATTTATTTATTTACTGGTTTTGTTGAGGTAGTCTTGCTCTACCCCAGGCAGACCTCTGTGGGACAGGGATCCATCTCCTCTCACGGCACTGGTCTCTAGCCTCTTTGGGAGTTGGTGGGGGGGATGGGACACAGGGATCCAAGAGCAGAACAGGATCTTGAGCTTTTGTTAAAGATTTGGGAATGAAACCCAAAGGTGCAGTGGGCACTGTGCTTTGAGAAAGTCTGTCCGAGGCTGGAGAGATGACTCAGTGGTTAAGGTGTTTGTCTGCGAAGCCCAAGGACCCAGGTTCGATTCCCCAGGACCCATGTAAACAAGATGCACAAGGTGGTGCACGCGTCTGGAGTTCATTTGCAGTGGCTGGAGGCCCGAGTGCACCCATTCTCTCCCATCCTCTCTCTCTTTTTCTCTATCTGCCTCTTCCTCTCACTTTCTCTCAAATAAACAAATAGGTAAATATTTTTAGAATGCCTGTCTCTTGTTAGAGTTTGCCCAGTCAAATCAAGTGGGAGGGACGCTAGAAATGAAAATTATATTGATTTACGCACACACACAAACAACATGAATGAAAAAGAACAGCAAGAACATCTTGCACACTTCCACTCAGGGCAGCAGGACATGAGTCCGCAGAAAGGCTGGTGGCATGAGCTGGACTGGCTGATGCCCGTATGCCCAGTACCCAGCTTAAACCTCATCACAGAGGTCTTTCATCATAGAAGCAGGGATCAGAGACAGTCGTTAAGTCCCAGAAGTCACACAGCAAATCAGAGGTAGCCTGAGTTCAGAGCCTGGGCCCTATGTCACCACCGCTGGGCTTCCCAAGGTCGTCACCCACCTGGACATGCCCAGGAGAGCTTCCTAAGGTGCCAGCGCCGGGGCCCTCTTGCCCTGGAGCCCCTGCCTATGGCAAGGCCTGGAGCTCTGCAATTGTATTACAGCCAGGGATACGCTTGGGGGAAGTCCCGCCCCTCTGGGCTCCTTGTAACGCAGGGGGGGGGACTGCTGGGAGGACTCTGGCACAAACTGGGGTCCAGACAGAGAAAGGTGCTTCCTGATGGCTGCACAACCGGAAACAGGCAGAGCGCCTCTGAGCACATGGGGACCCTGAGTCTTAGTTCTCTGGTGGGCTTGGAAGTCTGGGAGTCGTGGGTCGCAGCCACTACCCCAGCATTCCTGGTGGGGTGTGGGAGGTGGATCCCCTCCATCTCCTTACCTCCCAGGGCTTCACCTCCCACAGTAACACAGACTTCCCACAACCACGTGTGGTTATTCCGGCGTGGAGGCCACCAGGTTCCCCCATTCAGAGCCCCATCGTCGGCTCAAAGACGGCTCTTGCTGAAGCCTTGGGAACGTCTGCACCAGAGATCCGGCTCCACCAGAGTGCATGTGCCTGCCGCTCCTCGCTCGTGGCTGGCCGGGAGCCTGCACCGCATGCACGGGGGAAGCGGGCGGACGCTCAGAAATTTCCCATTGTTCTGAACAGCCTGCCGTCTACACTTCTCCCTAGCGACCGTGAACCGAGCTACATAACCCCATGACGTCTCTTGCCTGTGATGTCCCTGTGAGTGGCAAACTCCTCCGCGTACACCAGCTGCCCTAAGTGCTTGCTGAGAGGGGCCTCCAAATTAACTCCTTGGGCCACATCCTGTCTCAGACCTGCTGCATCTGGAATGCTTAACTCTACCCAAGCTCATGGACTCTTTTTTTGTTCTCTTAATGTTTCCTTTGTTTATTCATTTGAGAGAGACAGAGATGATAGATAGATAGATAGATAGATAGATAGATAGATAGATAGACAGACAGACAGACAGATGATAGTGTGAATATGGGAATACCAGGACTTCTTACCAGTGCAAACAAATTCTACTTTGCACACCTGGCTTTACATGGATACTGGGGAGTCAAATCTGGGCTATGAGGCTTGGTAATCAAGCACCTTTAACCACTGAGCCATCTCCCTAGCTCCATTTTTTAATTTTTTTTTATTTATTTATTTGAGAGCGACAGACACAGAGAGAAAGACAGATAGAGGGAGAGAGAGAGAATGGGCGCGCCAGGGCTTCCAGCCTCTGCAAACGAACTCCAGACGCGTGCGCCCCCTTGTGCATCTGGCTAACGTGGGACCTGGGGAACTGAGCCTCGAACCGGGGTCCTTAGGCTTCACAGGCAAGCGCTTAACCACTAAGCCATCTCTCCAGCCCTCCATTTTTATTTTTTACGACGCACACATGTGTTTGGATGACACATGTGCACACGTAGGCCAGAGGACAACTTTGGGTTCACACACTCAGGACCACTGTCTGCCTCCTTTGAGACAGGGTTTCTCATTGGCCTAGAGGTCATCAACTGGGCCAGCCTAGCCAGCCAGTGAGCCCCAAGGCTCCCCTTTTCTCTGCCTTCCTGGTGCTGGGATTACAAGTGCACACCCCCATACCTGGCTTTTTCACACGGGTACTAGGCTCAAATTCAGACCCTCACGCAAGCACTTCATCAACTGCGCTGACTCCACACTCCCCTCGACTCCATCTTCAGCTCTTACTGCTCCTGAAGGGCCGACTTGACCTTCTTAAAACTTGGACATGGCATCGGTGTGCCCCAACCCTGCCCCGTTCTCTTTCCCACGGGGACCTGAAGACCTGTTCTGCAATGAGCCCAGTTTAAAATGTTTGTCTTCGGGAACATGCAACCTCTTCCACGATTACTCAAGCCTTGCAGAAGGAACAGGCAGGCCCCACAGGGAAGGTTCCTGTTGGCCCAGAATGTGTATAGTGATGTTACAATAAAGCTTTATTGCTGGGTGTGGTGGTGCATACCTTTAATCCCAGCACTATGGAGGCAGAGGTAGGAGGATGGTCATTACTTCAAGGCCACCCTGAGACTACATAGTGAGTTCTAGGTCAGCCTGGGCTAGAATGAGACCCTACCTTGATTAACCAAAAAAAAAAAAAAAAAAAAAAAAAAAAGAAGCTTTGTTGATAGAATATAGCCAGATTACAGGCAGCAGTTCCCTGAGCTCATAGCAAGGGGTCTTTTGTGAAATTCAGGCCCTTCTCTTTTCCAATTCTACCCACCTGGCCTCATGTTGAAACCTCTTTGACTCAGTACTGATAGAGTGCTTGCCTGTCATGTGTGAGGCCCTGGCTTCCATCCCCAGAACAGAAAGAAAAAGTATCTATCAGATTGGAGAGATAGTTAAGCAGTTAAGATATTGGCCTGCAAAACCAAAGGATCCTGATTTGACTCTCCAGGACCCACATAAGCCAGATGCACAAAGGTGGTGCAAGCATCTGGCATGCCCATCCCCCCCTCTGCTTTTCTCTCAAATAAATAAAAAATATATACTTTTTAAAATGTCTATCAACTACCCACTGGTTAGAATCTCTCCCCCTGGGACCAGTCCTTAGTTATTCCAAAAAACAAGCAAATATGTTTGTCTTTTAAAAAAATTATATATATGTGAGTAGATGAACAGATTACTAGGGTTGGAATGGCTTCAGTGAGGTCAGGGGAAGAGTCTGCGTAAAGGAAGGGTTGGGGAGAGTTAATCAAAATCTAAGAGAATATGAATAAACAGTATGGAAACTTAGTTTTTTTGGACAATGGTGCCCTCAGAAGCCACAGATTGCTACTAGAAAAATTTCAGTGCCAGGCATGGGAAATCTTCCAGTGAGTTGTTGACCCCAAAACATTACAAGCCATTGCCAAGGCTCTCGGTTGCCCACCAGGAATACATGGTGAGACCCTATTGCTGAAGACTCCACATGCTTGGGCTGCAAGGTCACTGAGAAATCTCGCTGGAACTGAGCTGAAAACCTCCTCCATGTAGACCAGCTGACAGAAAGCTGGAAAAAGCTATGCTGCATGCAGCTCCATGGGAGAGAGAGAAGTCAGTGGAGATAAACAACAGTGGACACTGCAAGCTTTAAGTTTGACCAGCCAAGCCAAATGAGCCAACAGATGCAATAGTGGCATGTCTGTTATGGGGGAAACCAGCTGCTCTCTAATTGGACTGGAGGCCCTCTCCACAGGAGGGAATACATACCTGGTACTAAAAGCCTAGTCAAAAGCCTATGATGGGGTAGTCATGAGCCCTAGGGATGTAACACCTGCTGTTGTCTGGCTAAAAGCATATATTATGCTCACCAAACTGCCCTGTAAACACTTTACTTAATGTGTATGCCCATATATTAATGCTACTCTCACTTTTGGTTAGAGAAGCTTCTCTAGTGGTGACCTCTGGGATGACTCAAAAGGTACCATAGTGCTGAGGAGAAGTGACAGAGGAGTGTTCAGCATTGAAACATCTCTATTGCACCTTCCAAGGCTCAGGAACCATTGTGGAAGAGGTGGCAGAAAGAATGTAAGAGCCAAAGGAAGGGTAGGATTCCTTACAATGCATTCTTCCAGACACAAAATGGCCTGGATACCTATGACCTCACATTGCCTGGCACTACCTACACAAGACCCTCAGAGTAGGAGGAAAAGATGATGACATCAAAATAAAAGAGAGACTGATTGAGAGAGGGAGGGGGTATGATGGAGAGTGGAGTTGTGAAGGGGAAAGTGGTAGGGGAGAGGCAATTATCATGGTTTATTGTCTATAATTATGGAAGTCGTCAATAAAAAAGTTGAAAAAATATTTTACTTATTTGCAAGCAAAGGCAGAAGAGAGTGATAATGGGCATGCCAGGGTCTCTTGCCTCGGCCCATGAACTCCAGACGCATGCGCCACTTTGTGCATCTGGCTTTACATAGGTACTGGGGAATCGAACCTGGGTCGTTGAGGCTTTGCAGACAAGCGACTTTAACTGCTGGGCCATCTCTCCAGCCTGAGTTTGTCCTTTATAAGACCGAATTCCACCCCCATGGTGGAGATGAATGGTGTGGTAAGGAAATGCCCCTCATGGGTTCATGTGCCAAATGCTGGTTCCCAAACAGTAGCACTTCTAGAAGATGCAGGAGGTGGGTCCTAGAGGAGGAAGCGAGTCACCCCGAGCTCATGCTCCTGGACGTTATGTCTCGTCCTCAGCCCCTCCTTCGCTTTCTCCTTCCCGGCCACGGTGATGGGTTGACGTGTCTCTGTCACATTCTCTCATTCCCATGATCTCTCCATGAGCTCAGAATCCACACAGCCAAGGACCATGGACTGAAAGCATGGAAACTATGGGGGGGGGGAAAAAATCTACCCTCCTCCCTAGTCTCTTAGGTATTTAGTTATACTTCTGCAAAAGGGACCAGGACAAGTGGCCTCTCTGTTTAGGAGTAGGACTCTCTTTCCTACTTACTCCCCAGAGCCCTCGTGGGCCTGAGTCTTTCTGCCCACAGGTGCCACCCTTTCCCAAGGGCAGCACTGAACCCAGTCTGGCCCCCTGAGGACCTTCTCTGAGAGCTTTCTTTCCTCCCGGTGGGTTGCTAAGCGGTAGGAATCGGAGGGCAGGAAGCCTGGGGGCTGAGGTGCACCCCAGGACCTGCTTAAAGAGTAAACAGGAAGATGGGGAGAGGCGGGGCCCCTGGCCGAGTCACGCACTGGCATTGCACCTACTGTGTGCAGGGCTCGGCCCCAAACTCTGACAGCTCCTGGAGGGAGTAAGTGAAACTCGGCGTTCTTTGGCTTCCAAAGGGCTCAGACATCAAACGGAAAGGAGCCAGGCTGCCCCTCAATGCTAATCCAGTACAGCAAGCAAGCTCTGACCCTGAGGAGGTATTGGGGGGACAAGCCCTAGGCCAGCCAGGAGTGCTTGTGGGAAGAGCTGCCTTTGAGAGTTGAGGAGCTACTCTCCAGGTGGAAGGGAGAGAAGAGAGCCTTGCCAGACCACGGGCTGGGGCTGCAGAGCTGGGCAGGGGTCCGGCTCTTAGCTTCGCACTGCGCTGGTGGGTCGACAAGTTCAACCTCCCAAGCCGCGGTTTGGAAAACTCTCCAAGATTCCCCTGTGCCCACCGAGGCACACATGTGACTGACAGCCGCTCCTCTGGCTCACTCCGAGCCTGGCTTCTTCCAGGAATCCAGGAGCCGCCACTGAGCCATGACCGTCTTCGCCCACTTCCACCCCTGCCCCCACCCACCCCCAGCCGGGAACACTCCCTGGGCTTGCCAGGAAAAATATGGGGGGGGGGGGTCCCTGGAGCAGGGTCTGCCACTGCGGTCTTCAGGAGAGCACAAGGAAGACAGACGCTGGGCAGGGGGCGAGACTCACCGAGACAAGGAAGGTCTTTTCCAATCGTGTTCAACGGGTTTCAAAGGCAACTCTATTCACAAAGCTTTTAGATTGCCCTGGGAAGACACTCAGGGAAGAGTCCGTGCCTGCAGAGACGGCAGGGTCACTGGGGACCTCGGGACTGGCTCTGAACACAGAGCTGGGGGTGGGGGGGCAGTGGGAGTGGCGCGGAAGCCAGCCTCCCCTGTGAGCCTCTCCGGTGAAGCCTGTTTGGCACTTCCATTTGCAGAGCCGGCCCTGAGTTCCATTCTTGCTCGGGGACTCACACGGGCTCCCTCAGGTCACACTGGGGCTTATTAATCACCAGTTCTCAAACTTCCCGCCACCTTCACCACCTGCTCACGGTGTTTTTCCTTCTCAGAACAGCCTCATCACACCAGGGCCCAGAATTCCCAGGAGTGGGGCCCAAGTGCATGGGAGATACCCTGCTGAAGTACAGAGGCTTCGTCTCCCTTGGCCTCAGTCTTCACATCTGCCCAATGGGAAATATACTGCCCCCCCCCCACCAGCCGCCAAACACCCAGCAGGCTGTGCCTACTTCTTGCAAAGTTGTACTTCCAGGGACAGATGGTCACAGGGCAGAACAAATGTCCCTCAACCCGAGAAGCTCTGAGGCAAAAAAAAAAAAAAAAAAAAAAAAAGAATCAGCTCTGAACAATTACTTTCTTCCTAGTCTTCAAAATCAAGAGGACCCTCGGAAGTCCTCTCTGTGGCCGCCATCGCTCCTGCCCTCACATGCGCAGCACCCTGCCGATGCTTTTCAGATGTGTCTTCTCTTTAGTTCATTTTTATCTTTCATTTGTAAGTAGAGAGTGAGACAGAGAAAGCGCGCATGAGAGAGACAGAGAGATAATGAGCGCTCCAGGGCCTCCTGCCACTTGCAAACAATTCTAGGTGCATACGCCACTTTGTGCATCTGGCTTTACGTGGGTACTGGGGAATTAAACCCAGGCCCCCTCAGGCCTTGCAAATAAGTGCATTTAACCACGGAGCCGTCTCCCCACCCAGGTGTATCTTCTTAAGCAAATAGCCTGAATCGAGTCCTGGGAGGCAGAGGGAACCTGAAGCCAGCAGCCTGCTAGGAACTTACTGCAAGGGACAGAAGAATGAGCAAGGTGGGGATGGCCAGGCCCAATCCTTGGGCCCTGGAGCCAAAGTGGCCTCCCAGAGGTGGCCAGGCCTCCACACCTGCAACAGGCAATTCAAACTGCTGTTTGTGAAAAGCCTTCACGACTCAGTTGGCCCAGAGATACCTAAAAGAAGGATGAGCCCGTGGCGTCCCTGTCTTATTCTGGCTGTTCCCTTGATGCTGGCTTGGACCCTGCTTGTCTCTGCCAAGCAGCGTCTGTGTTGCTGCAAAGAGATATGTCATTGTCTTAAAGCTTTCCTCCAGAGTCACCTTGGCTTCAGAAATATGGGCACAAGCATCCCTTGACCGGGGGCCCAGAGGACGCCCAGCGAGGGCGGGCCTGAAGGACAGACCCACCTCGAGATGAGTGCGATGTGCCACAGGGGAGGGTTGTGCCCTGAGCAGGTTCCCTGAGGAGCCAGCCTGAGCCCTCTGTGAAAGTGGCACTCGTAGGACCATCTCGGGTGACGGTGACAAGGTCTCTAGTGCCCGCTCCCTTCGTCCCTCTGCTTAAACCTGAAGCTCATGTTGGTGCCCCAAGAACTTGGGATCATAGGACCTTTTCTTCTGTTCTGCATCCCAAGGTCGCCACACGGAATAATTTCTATGTCTGCGTTCACCGTTAACTGTGCCTTACACTGACGCGCAGGAACGGGTGGCCAAGCCTAGGTTGGGGCTCCCGAACCCTGGCTCGTATCTTATCATAAAACCTCAGGCTATGTGTGCGTATCCATTAGTCACTGCAGGAGGGTGTGACCAGGGTGTGTGGCCAGGGCAAACATGATCACCTGAGGTGGGGCATGTGGCAGGGGATGGTGGCAGAGCTTATCAACCCAGATGAGGCGGGGGAGGGGGACTCAGCCTTGAGGGGGAAGAACTTGAGGTTTTCCTGGATAGAGCACCTAGGGCTGTGCCTCAGGATGTCCCCAGCACAAACGTCCCCAAAAGTGTGAACTGCTATGTCCCACATGCAGATGGCACCAACAGAAAGTGCCAGAACCTTCCACCCGCTCCAACCAATGCCCCTGGAGAGATGTGGGCGAGCAGATACTGTCCAAGCGGCCAAAAGCACAAACGCGCCTGACTCACGTCCCATCAGCTGGCGGGCTTGCCATCCGGCACGCCTGCCTCCCTGGATGCGGTGCGCGGGGGCCCACGTGGCGAGGTGGCTCCCCAAAACCCGTCCATCCGCTTGTGTTTACTCTGAGCGCAGCCGACAGCTGCCGGCAGCCCGGCCGGCCTGCCAACTGTGCCTGCGTGGATTCGCCTCCCCGCCCATCCCCGAGTTCCCTCCTGCTGGCGTATTCTGGGAAGCCCGGGGTGGTTTTTATTTCTTTTCTTTTCAATTTTCTTTCTCCTTCCCAGTGGTGTGGCAGAATCTCAGAGAAGCCTGAGCAAGCATAGATACAACATCCAGGATGTTGGAGGGTTGGGGAAGTGGTTGCAAAATTGCCTACATTTGGATTCCGGCCCACATTCGTCAGAAATTTTCTCTGCTTTCTTTGCTACGTATCCATATGTGGCTTTATAACACTGTAGGATACAGGCAGAAACATCGCTGTGGTTACAAGTATGGATTTGGAAGGTTTATTTGCAAGTGGCACCGTCTGGAGTTCTGCCTTCTGCTCTGCTGTGTGTATTGGCTGGGTTTAGGCACCTGTCTGAACTTCCGGTCACTTACCTGGGCAGCAAATTCGTGACCCCCATCTCTCAGGTCTGTTCAGGTCTTATTGACTCTAAGACTTGGAAGGAAACAGCAGTGGACCAATACTGTTGTAGTCAGCTTCACGTTGCTAGGACGAACTTCCAAACCAGACACAGGTTATGAGAGGAAGGAATGGATTGCAAGCTCTATAAACTATAATCTATAATCCAGGGGCATTTCTATCCAATGGCAGAAGAAGTGGGCTCCCTTTCATAAATCTGAGCAGAGGGATGCCATCACCAGCCAGCACCACCAGCCAGCACAGCCAGAGCTCAAAACCTCTCTGCACACCTTTAGGCTGAAATTCAGATCCGCCCCCCCCCCATGCATCTTAGGCCTGGATCCCAGGATCCAACCCCAGTGATATCTCTTCCAGCCACGTAGATGGAAATCCAAGTTACAAGCTTTAATAAAACACCTGAGTCTATAGGGGGACATACATTCAAACTACCACAGATAGGCCAGGCACGGTGGCACACGCCTTTAATCATAACATTCTAGAGGCAGAGGTAGGAGGATCGCTGTGAGTTCGAGGCCACTCTGAGACTGCATAGTGAATTCCAGGTCATCCTGGGATAGAGTGATTGACACCTAGAATCATTGCCCTCCCACTGAGTCTATAACTAGGTTGTTGATTGTGGTTTGTTTGTTTGTTTGGTTTTGGTATTGAGCCCAGAGCCTTGCCCATGGCAGGCAAGAAAACTATGCCTGAGTTATATCCCCTCCCGTTTTTAAAACCTTATTTTAAAGTTATTTTTATTTTACAAGGATTATACACTTACATTTCCCCTCCCTCATCCCACTTCCCCTGAGGTCTGTCCTCAGTGGGGTTGTTGGCATTCATTGTGGGGTAATTAAAGTCTTTTTTTTTTTTTTAGATAGGGTCTCACTCTAGTCCAGGCTGACTTGAAATTCATTATGTAGTCTCAGGGTGACTTCAAACTCATGGCAATCCTCCTAAGTCTGCCTCCCGAGTGCTGGGATTAAAGGCGTGCGCCACCACGCCCGACCTCAGTCTTTCGAGGAGGGGTGCTAAGGCTCAGTATATCCTCACCCACCCTGTGGCTCTTACAATCTTCCCTGCCGCTCTTCTGCAATGCTCCCTGAGCCACTTCTGTAATGGTGCCTGACCCAGTAGCAGTCACTTTTAATGTTGAGTTCTCTGTAGCCGCTGGGTCTCTGATTTGATGTGTCCTGATTGACTACAGTGTCTGTCGTGGTTCCTCTGGAGCTGGTTGTCAGGCTAGCAATGGGAGCAATAGTCATGTCATGGCATCCTCTGTAATCTCGAGTCCTGGCAGAGGCGGTAGAGGTGGTATGTCTTACAATAGGCAGTCGGCTATCTTTTCCTGTCACACTGATGGATCTTGGATCTTCTCAGTTCTCTCTGCCATAGAGTTTCATGCTTTGCGAGAAGGGATTATTATGGGTTATCTTGTCTCTCTTCTCCCCTGATCTATTTGGCATGGATCCTCTTCCACCATCATAACTGGAAGTCTAAAACTTTATTTTTATTTTTTGGTTTTTCAAGGTAGGGTTTCACTTTAGCTCAGGCTCTCCTGGAATTCACTATGTAGTCTCAGGGTGGCCTCGAACTCACGATGATCTTCTTACCTCTACCTCCCGAGTGCTGGGATTAAAGGCATGCGCCACCATGCCCAGCTAAAGCCTTATTTTTAAAAAGATATTTTTATTTATTTATTTGAGAGAGGAAGAAGGGGAGAGAGAGAGTGGGTGCACCAAGACCTTCAGCCTCTGCAAACAAACTCCAGACTCATGGGCCGCCTTGTGCATCTGGCGTACGTGGGTCCTGGGAAATTGAACTTGGGTCCTTTGGCTTTGCAGACAAGTGCCTTAACCACTAAGCAATCTCTCCAGCCCCTAAAACCTTAATTTTGAGACCAGCTCTTGCTATATAGTCCAGGCCGACTTTGAACTCATGACTCTCAGCCTCAGATTCCCAAATATTGGAGTGATAGGCATGTGCCATTATAGCCAGCAAAATCCTCCACTCTCCTACCCTCATTGTGAAGCTCTGTGGATGGAGCCCAGAGCGTATACTAGACAAACCACCACAGGGCGGCACCTCAGCCCTCCAAATCAATCCGGAACTTTCCCATTATCCCATCGTACTTCAGCATCACTAAAGAGACCAGGCTTGCTCCCCACACCCTCACACCTCCTTACCTGCTCTGCTCACGGGCTCCATGCCCTCAGGATAGGAGTCTGCAAATGTGCCTCTGTACAGAGTTAGCATTGCGGTCACCTTCTGTCGCTGGGACAAAATGCCCTACCAAAAGCAGCTGAAGAGAGGAAGGTTTTGATTCCGGCTCATGGTCACTAGAAGCAGCATCACGATGGCAGAGGGCCAGCATGGTGTGAGCAGAGGCCGGGCGTCCCCTCTATAACAGCAGGTGGGAAACAGCAGCCGGAGACCACGCTGAGCTCTGGCAAAGGGGAGCTGGCTAGAACAGCCCCAAGCCCGTCCCCAACAACACACCTCCTCCGGCGAGGCTCCACCTCCCAAGTTGCCACCAGCTGGGGGGACCAAATATTCGGCACACACGAGTGTATGAGGGGCCACCTGATTCAAGTCGTCAGAGGCAGGCAGAGCACATCTTAGACAGGACAGAGGCCAGGGTTCCTGCTGCCCTGACTCGGCACACAGAAGCCTCAGACAGCACGAGAGTACTGGCCTTGTGACGGCTGACCCTAATCACCACCTTGATGGACTGGAGGTCACCGCGGAGACGCAGCCCTGGGTGTTGCTGTGAGAGTGTTTCCAGAGAAGTGTAACTGAGGAAGGAAGACCCACCCTATCTGTGGGTGGCACCGTGCATGGTGGGGTCCTAACTGGATAAACCAGAGCAAGCGGGGCGAGCGCCAGCGTCCCAGTCTCTCTGCATCCTACCGTGGATGTCACCTGACCAGCTGCCTCGTACTTCTGCCTCCCTGCCTTCCGTGTGTCCTCAGACCCCGGCCAAAATAACCCCTTCCTTTCTTAACTTGCTTCTTATCAGGTATTTTGTCCCAACTACAAGAAAAAGTAACTAATATAGGCCTGGATAAGTTTCAAAAAAGTTTTATTTATGGACACCGAAATTTGAATATCACATACATTTCACATGGCCTGAAACCATTTTCTTTTTGGCTTTTTTTATTTTTATTTTTTTTAACTAGTTAAAAATGTAACACCATTCTTAGCTGTGGGCTGTGCGAGACGGGCAGGGGGCCAGATTTGGATAGGAGCTTGTGCAGCTCCGTCGAGGTCATTGCTGGCCGCATCCTGTCCTGTCCCCTGGCTAAGCTGAGGGAAGTGCCCTTCATCGGGGCCTCCCTCACAGCACCCCAGCACTGACAGACACTCACCATGTTAACCCGCTGACTCCTCAGCTCCTCGGTGGACTAAGACATCTTTGAAGGAAGCACCCAACTTTGATCATCACCAAGCTCACAGCACCCAGCGCACGGGAGGGGCCCCAGCCCAGGGAATGACGAAGCTTTTCTATCCTGATCAGCTCCATTATACACAGGTGGAATCTCAGGCCCAGCTACAAAAAGAGATGTATTCAAAAGTCACAGGGCCACAAAGATGAGTGAGACCTCAACCTCTCCCAAGACACGGTGACAGAGACAGCGAAAACCGAGCAGCAAGGGTGTGTCAGGCACAGGACAGGCCGTGCCCTCCACTCCCGTCACGTGCCTTTGCGCCCCTACAGACCCAAGCTCTGGAGTTCCCCCATCGCAGCTGCAGACTCTGACCTCTAGGAGACAGGAAGGACCAGGTCAGTGCTATCTTGCTCACTCTTTACAGTTCTTGGGACAGAGCATGTGTGGACCCAACTGTGGTCCTAAGTTTCATCTTTATAAAAAATATTTTTATTTTTTTATTTGTTTGTTTGTTTGAGAGAGACAGGAAGAGGGAGAGAGTATGGGCACACCAGGGCCTCCAGTCACTGAAAATGAACAAACTCCAGTCACATGATCCACCTTGTGCATCTCGCTTTAAGTGGGTACTGGGGAATCAAACCTGAGCCAGTCAGCTTTGCAGGCAAGCGCCTTAACCACTGAACCGTCCCTCTAGCCCCTAAGTTCACATCTTTAAGACCTTTACTGTCAATAACTACATCCTAGAAGGTCAACCCACTTAAATGAGCTTAAAAAGATAAATTCATTCCAAGAAAAAGAAATGTGGGCTGGACAGATGGCTTAATGGTTAAGATGCTTGCCTGCAGAGTCTAAGGACCCAGGTTCAATTCCCCAGGACCCACGTAAGCCAGATGCATAAGGTGGCGCATGTATCTGGAGTTCATTTGCAGTGGCTGGAGGCCCTAGTGTGCCCGTTCTCTCCCTTCCCCTTCAAATAAATAATAATAAAAAAAAGTTAACCTCAAAAAAATCCAAGTTTTTTTCTTTTTAAAGAAAAGCATGGGGTGAGGGCAATGGCACCCACCATAGCAATGGCCCGACAGCATCTGTGGCATCAGACAGGTCCTCTGTCACCTGCAGTCCAAGGCTCCTGATCCAGGGATGCACAGATTCGCGCAGAAAGGGGCAGGGAGTGCCGCCCAGCCAAGAGAAGATGCCTTTGGCTGGGAGAAGTCTCTTCCAGAGACACAAGGAAAAAACAGCCCCGAGGCAGGCACACGGTCCCCAGCGGCCCCAGCAGGCTCTGCTCTGAGTACCTCCCCGTTCACAGCAAGTGCCCCAGGCCCATCCTGCTAAGCAGGCCCAAGAGGAAATGGACAGGAAGACACAGGCCTTCCCAGCGCCCCCCGCCCCCCAAGCCCCTCCAATCCCACTCACGGTCGGTGGCCTGGTAGCAGGATTTAATAGGGAAATAATATTTACACAGCGGAGGCCTCCAAGGCACCCTAAACACCATAAAGGGGATTTTCAGGTCTTAATGAGTGTTAGGGAGCCCAGGAGGGGATAATGCCCAACTGGTGGCTCTAATCTTATCTGGAGCTTTCTACACAGTGGGATTGAAGCCTGGTAAACATGGTTGTTTTTGCCCGTCCCCTCTCCTTTCATGCCCTCATAAACTTAGCGTCAGCATGCTGTGTGACGCACAGGTGTCAGAGTCAGCGTGAGCTGCCCAAGGCTTTGGTCGCCTCAGGCAGGTGCCTGTCATTTTGGGGGGGTCAGAAGGCCAGTGAGGTCTCCTCTTTCTAACGTCAACACCCACAAACCCTTGAGTTTGTTTATTTGTTTGTTCTTGGATTTTTATTATCACTGTTGGTTTCTCAAGACAGGGTCTCACACTATAGCCCAAGCTGACTTCAAACTCACAGGAATCCTCCTGTCTCAGCCTTCTGACTGCTGAGATGACAGGCACCATGTCCCACTTAGAGTTTTGGATTTTATTTTATTCTTTCTCTTATTTTTAGAGGTAGGGTCTTACTTTACCCAGGGTGACCCGGAATCCATGATGTAGTGCCAGGGTGGCCTCGAACTCACAGCATTCATCCTACCTCTGCCTGCCTCCCCAGTGCTAGGGATTAAAGGTGTGTGCCACCACACCCGGCCATGTTTTTGGTTTTAATTTTTTATTTTTATGTATTTATTAAAAGGAGAGAGGGAGAGAGAGAATGGGCGCCAGGGCCTCTAGCCACTGCAAACAAACTCCAGGTGCATGTGTCACCATGTGCGTCTGGCTTACATGGGACCTGCAGAATCAAACCTGGGTCCTTAGGCTTCGCAGGCAAGTGCCTTAACCACTAAGTCATCTCTCCAGTTTGGATTTTAAAGTCCATAACCAAATGGGTTTCATGGTGTGGGTCGCACAGGCTTCAGCTGCAATCTGGGTATGCATTGAAATGTGGCTTCGGGTGTAGAGACACTGGGGTTCTCAGTTCAAACCTTGCCTGTGAGCCTCCTAGCAGGCTTCCCCCTCTGCAGACCTCCGTCCTGTGGTCTGTGAGCTGGGAGGGGAGAGCAGTGCTTCTCACAGGGCTGCGCCACCTCGTGCGTCTGGCTTACATGGGTCCTGGGGAATCGAACATAAGTCTTTTGGCTTTGCAGGTATATACCTTAACCACTCAGCCATCTCTCCAGCCCTACATATTTTTTTTAAAGTTTATTTATTTGAGAAAGCTAGAAAGAGGCAAAGAAAGAAAGAGAGGAGAGAGTCCAACAGTTTTTATGTTAAAAAAAAAAAAAAGCCACCACCACCACCAACAACAAAAAACACCAGGTGTGGTGGTGCATGTCTATAATCCTTGGGAGGTTGAGGTAGGAGGATCACTGTGGGTTCAAGGCCAGCCTGGAGCTACATAGTGAGTTCCAGGTCATCCTGGGCTACAGTGAGACCCTATCTCAAAAACAAACGAACAAACAAAAAAGTACATGAATGGGGGCCAATAAGGTGGCCCAGGCAGTAAAGTGCTTGCCACACAAGCATGTGGACCTCAGTTGGTATCCCCAGCATGCATATAAAAACTGGGTATGGTGGCACATACTTGTAATCCCAGAATTGGGGAGGCAGAGACTTACTGGATGAATTAGTCTAGTCAGAGAGAGAGAGAGAGAGCAAGCATGATTCAGCCTAAAAAAGTGTGATGGAGGCTGGAGAGGTGGCTCAGCAGTTAAAGGAGCTTGCTTGCAAAGACCAGTAGCCCAAGTTTCATTCCCCAGTGTCTATGTCAAGCCCGATGTGTAAAGTGGCACATATATCAGGAATTGATTTACAGCACCAGGAAGTCCCGGTGCGCGCGCGCTCTCTCTCCTCTCTCTCTTTCTCTTTTCCCTTTCTCAAATAAATAAATAATTCAACAATATGGTAGAGCCAAGCATGGTGGCATACACCTTTAATCCCAGCACTCAGATGGCAGAGGGTGGAGGAGGATCACTGTGAGTTTGAGGCCAGCCTGAGACTACAGAGTAAATGCCAGGTCAGCCTGGGCCAGAGCAAAACCCTACCTCAAAAAACAAAGCAAAAGAAAAAAATACACACACACACACACACACACTAGAGATTGATTGAAAAAGACACAAGTATTGACCTCTGGCTTCCACGTACTCCACATGCCCACACCCATGTGAACACACACACCAAACACACACCTACGCATATAAAAAAAAACAAAGAGCATGACTGCATTGAAAGCCACAGATCTCAAGTGCACACACGTGGGGCTTTCTCAAACAGCCACACCCAGTAACCCAGACTCTGCCTTGCCACAGAGAGCCTTCCGTGCCCAGGAGACCCTTGCCCCTCACCCAGAGGCAAGCCCTGTGGCACAGTTCTGTTCTTTTCTCCCCATCAACCAGATTCTGGTGTTTGGAAGCTCTTGTGAAGGGAGTTACACAAGCTGAAACCTCAGGGCGTGACTTCCATTTACTTTGGATGATGGGGTCACACCACTTCAGGGAGCAGTCATTTGCCTTTTAATTATGCGGTCAGATTCCAGCAAGTAGGTCTGCCCCAGTTGGCTGACTCATGAGCTGCCTAACTAATGGGATGGTTTGGGTTTGGAGATAGGATAAATACAGCTGCTGGGAACATGAACTGTTTGTGACCACGCTGCTGCAGTCAGCTCCATGTGACTGGGATCAACATTTGAACCAGACACAGCTTAGAGGAGGAAGGGATGTACTTCGAGCTTACAGATCCAGAGGAAGTGCCATCAAATGGTGGGAAAACCTGGCTCCCTTTCATGAATCCAAGCAGAGGGACACCACCAAGGAACACAAAACAAGGCAGTAAAAATGCGGGGGCCCAGGCAGAGCTCCGACTGCTCTGCGTACCTTTGAGCTGAAAATCATTTCCTGCCCCCTAAAACACACCTTAGGGCTGTAACCCAGGATCAGCTCAGAGCAACACCTCTTCTAGCCAGGCAGCTGGAAATCCAAGTTACAAGCTTTAATAAAACACCTGAGTCTATTGGGGGACATAAATTCAAACTACCACGCATGCCTTTATGTCTCTCAGCTGCTGAGGTGTGAGGTGGACCTACCTGAGATTCACCTGAAGCTCCAGAGCTCTTTCCTAGTGGGTGTACCTTTCTGCATCCTCACCAGCCACGTGGGAGTGTTCTGGTCACTTCACATCCTTGCCAACATTTGGTGTCGTCAGTCTCTCAGTCTTGAAACAGACTGAAAGATCTGTAATGTTCATCATTTTTGTTTAACTGGAGTGTGATAGTTAAGGTGTTGTCAACTGGATCTGTTTAGTAATCCACAGAAATCCCTTTCGGGTGGGTATTGGAGGTTGCTTCCAGGAAGGATGAACTGAAGGAGGAAGTCCTTCCCCCAGAGTGGGGCCCTGCTCAGAGGGGGACTTCATATAAGGAAGCTCTGGGTGAAAAGAGCCCTTCCTTCCTTCCTTCCACTTGGCTACCGGAGCTGCTCGCTGTCTTCCAGCATGGATTGAAGACCAGCATCAACTGAAGACCCACATGGATCGAAACCCAGTGGCTCCTCAGGAAGCCTCCAGGCTTTCCGGCCCCATCTGCAGTGCTGGGTTGGGACTGCTGAGGCATCTGGCCACTTGGACTGAGCAGCTACCAGGTTCCGTGATACTGTAAGCTAATCCAACAAATTCCCTTTTTAAAATAATTCATTCTAGCAGTTCTGTTCCTCTAGAGAACCCTGACTAAATACACTGGAGTCAATTTCTAATCCATTTTATCAGATGCCTCATCTGAAAGGATCTTTACAGATGAAATCAGGGCAAGAGAGGAAAGAGTGCTGGAGGAAACTTACACCTGTACCCAGACTCCTGACAACTAAGGGAGTGTCCGTGGGGGACAGTGGGCAGTGATCCGCGCACACGCTCTCCGGGCACTGCAGGACTGCCCCACAGTCAGTGCTGAAGGCATTCATATCATCACTCATCCATCCATCTAAACACCGCCCTGCCACCCACTCACCCACCCATCTGTCCATTCACCTTCCCATCCATCTACCCACTCATTTATCCATCCACTCGCTACCCACCCACCCCTCAATTCACCCACCCATCCATTTACCCATTCACACACCCAGCCAGCCATCTACCCATGCACCTTCCCATCCATCACACACTCCTTTACCCACCTACCCACCCACTCATCGATTCCCCCACTAGCAGTCCATCCATCCACACAGCCCACCATCCACTCACCCATCCATCGACCCAAGCAGCGCCTACTCGTCTTTTCACCCATCCCTCTATTCATCTACCCCTCACCCATTCATCCACCCATGAATCCATCCATCCATCCACCCCTTCACCTGCCCATCCATAGCCAACCTACTTATCCAGCCATCCATCTATATGTCTATCTGTACATCCACTCATCCACCCACAACTAATCCACCCACCCACCCACCCATCCCTCCATTCATCCATTAATCTTTCTACTCACCCACCTAGCTATCCATCCATCTATTCACCCATCAATCCATCTACCTAGCCATCAATCCATCCATCCATCTATCCATTCACTCACCCTCCCATCCATTTACAAACCCACCTACCATCCATCTGTCTACACATTCTTTCATTCACACATCCGTCCTCTCATTCATCTTTCCACCCATACATCCATCATCAACCCAGCGGCACACCCACCCATCAACTCTTCCAGCCACCCATGCATACATACACCCACCCCACTCACCTACCTATTCATTCTTCCACTCGCTCATCCATTTTATTCACCCCCCACACATGATTCACTCATACCTTCACTAAGCCACTCAACCACCTAACCATCATTCATTCATCCATCCATTCGTTCAACTCCTACACCCATATGTCTATCCATATATCCATTGACTCATCCATCCACATACCCATTCATCCATCCACTCATCTATTCATCAGTACATCATCTACCCTTCCACATGCCCATCCATCCATCCACAGTTCCTATGACCTGTTTATTAAGACCCAGAGATCACTGACAGATATACGGATTTCTGTCTCTGTGAGCGGACAGAGGTGGATGAAGCAAATCATACAAAAAGCTGAGCACAGTCAAGAAACCCTAAACTGAAGTCCGCTTGGGGTGGTTTGAATGGAAAATGTCACCCACAACCTCAAGCATTTGTGGTTGAGCCTCCTACTTAGTTCCCAGCAGGTGGAGGCTCTGGGCGATGGAGCTTTGCCGGAGGAGCTGCATCAATGGGAAACAATGCTCGGTAAGTTCCTTACACTGAGCCACACTTCCAGCCCCATAGAAACTGTTTCATTGGAGAACTCGCGAGCATCCTTGTGGCTTTTTGCATTGGCATAGTTATCTAGCTCCCACTGTGGCTTCTGCCCTGGTGGACCACCCAGCCACTGGGCCTAGTAATGGAACACAGAGGTCTATGGAGCCAGTATCACTGCCCAGCATCTTCTAATGCATGAAAAATGTAACCCACAGGATGGAGTTCCATGAACTGTGCAGGGTTCAGCCTGTGAGCAGAGCTTCTGAATTCCCCACCCCACAGGCCAAGGAACAAATTGAAACCATTAGCAGAAAGGAGCAGATTCCAATCTGTAGCAGGTGTCTTTCATATCCTCCTGATCTGTATTTTCCTCCACCCAACACAGGAGCCCTTTACTTCCAAATTAAACATTGCTAAGGTTCTCAGGACATGAGCTGAGCATCCAGCCTCTTCACCAGAACATTGCAACATGGCATGGACTTCCTCTATCCCAATCCCAACAAAGTCCTTTTTCTCCCCTGAAGCCTCATAGCCTGATCCCCCATAGTCACACTTCACTCTGCATGTAGGACTTTAAAAACTCACCACAATGGTCCACCAAGCTCTGCTTACAGCATCGTAAAACTTCTCTAGCCCCAATATCCAAATCCTCCCACATGCCTCCTGCACATTTCCAAACCCTACAAATCGCATGGTCAGGCTTATCACAGAAGCAGCCATTTCTCCTGGTACCAATTTTTCTGTAGCATTTGGCCCAGCATCTTCTTACTGCAGGGACAAAGCACTCGACCAGAAGCAGCTGATGGGAGGAAAGGGTTTGTTTTGGTTTATAGCTCCGAGAGGTAGTTTCGTCGGGGCATGGGAAACAGCAGGAGCAGGGAAGCAGTCCACATCACAATATCAGCAGGGAGAAGTGAAGTTGCTATCACTGGCAAAGGGAGCTGGTCTATAAAATCCTGAAGTCCACCTCCAGTGACACACTTCCTCCAGTGTTCCACTTCCCTAAGGCTACACCAGTCCACCAGGCGGGCATTAAGTGTGAGGTGTGATCACAAACACGTGTGGCTACAGAGGTCGTGTTACATCCAAACCGCGGCAGTGGGAATGGACAGTGGAAGTTGCTTTTCCTGGTGGGGAGAGCCAACTATACAATGAGCCAGTCATCTTTCCAGTGGGGGAGGAGGGGGACAAAATATCCAAGACAGAGCAATAGATAGGTAGGTAGATTGATTGATTGATATAGATAGATAGATGGACAGGCAGGCAGATAGATAGGAGAGAGAACAGTTGATAACACATGTCTCAGAAATACACCAAAGTGTCTCTTTGCTGTGACCACCAAAATGAGGGCACCTGCCTCATTCCCACCCAGTATGAGAGAAAAGAGAGGAATACCCTGTTCTTAGGGGGAAGCTGGATTGGTGGGAAAAGGAGAAAAGTCAGAATCAGGTGTCCTTGAGCATTTTTCAGCTCCAGTAGCATCCTCTCTGAACCGTATTTCCTTGGTGAAGTCACCTCTCTGGAGCCACAGCTTTCATTGCTGTTACAAAACAGTGGAGTCCATCAGCTTATAATGAGGGAGGGTTTCTCGGGGCCCATATGTGGAGGTTTCCTTTCACGGTAGGTCAGTCTGTTTGTTTGGGGTCTGAGGCAGCACAGCTGGTGGGAGGGTGAGATGGAGGAGGCCCCTTACTTCGTGTTGGCCAAGAAGAAAAGAAGACAGACCTCTTTAAGGGCATATTTATGATTATCTCACTTTCTTAGGGTTAGGCTACACCTCTTCAAGATTCCACCATTTCCCATATGGTGCCATTGGATGGTTACCAAGACTTCAACAGTAAACATTTGGGAGACATTCTGAACCACAGCAAGCCTCTCTACCTTGTCATCTGCTGAATGGGCACAGTCCTTTCTCTTCTGCAGAATCTCTGCAAGGACAAAACACTAGGTCATACACTAAATGTCCTGGACCCTGCCCTTGCCCACAGGCTGCATAGTCTCCACAAACTCAGTAGGATGAATGAGCGTGTGGTGGTTTGAGTCAAGTGTGCCCATAACACGTAGGTGTTCTGAATGCTAGGTTCTCAGCTGATAGAGATTTGGGAATTCACTCTTCCTTCAGGCAGAGTATTGTTGGGGGGCGGGCTTATGGGTGTTATAACCAGCTTCCCCTTGCTAGTATTTGGCACACTCTCCTGTTCCTTTTGTCTGCCTTATGTGGGCCAGGGGGTGATGTCCACCCTCAACTTATGTCGTCATTTTCCCTGCCATCATGGTGCATCCCCTTGAGCCTGTAAGCCAAAAGCAACCTCTTTTTTTTTTCCCAGCAGGTGATTTCTACCAGCAATGCAAACCTGACTGCAACAGTAATGTGAACCTGACTGTAAAAATAGTATTGGTACCAAGGAATGGTGCCATTTGTTGTTAGACACCTGGCTGTGTGGCATTTTGGAGCTGATTTTCAAGGGAAATGTAGGAGGATTTGAAACCTTGGCCTAAGAGACGCCTTGCAGTGCTGTAAGTATAGCTTGATGGACTTTTCTGGCCAGAGTTGCTAGACCTGGATGCAGTAAGAAATACGGACTGTGAGGTTTGACTTCTGAGGGCAAGAAAGAGCTTTGCCTGGACTGGGCTTGAGTCAGTTTGTGTGAGAGGCTTGCTGTTATGCCTGTGTCCTGAGAAGTTGTGCAGGGTTGCTTTGCATAGAAATGGACTGGTGTGTGCAGAGGGATATGGCACAGAAAGAAATGTTTAGGCCAAAACTGCTGCCTATTTGGCTGCAACTAAGAGATTACAATCTTTGAGATTGGGCCAGCTGACCTGCACTGGGGCAACAGGAAGAATGTAGACTCTTTTGAAGGGGCCTGAGTGCTCAAGGAGTGTCCTGTTCCTCAAAGTCTGCTTTATTCCCCCCCTGGATTAACAAATTGACACCCTACCTGTATTGTGGAGTATATGAAATGCAGCAAAGAGAGGGTCATTGAGTTTGCAACACGGTCTTGTGTTTTGGAAATGGCCATGGGCAGTGTGAAGCAGGTTTGCTGGATGCCTGCATGGAGACCCCCTGGAGCTGTGAGGATGAACCGTGGATTGCAGTGGAGACCCAGTGGAGATGCCGGGACCATGAGATGGCTGCTAAGGAAAGCTGTTGGCCCGATGAAGTTTTCCAGGACTGTGAGTAGCCAAGCTGTAGGGGTGGAACTGGAACTCCAGAGAGTTGTTCCTGGTTAGAATTATCAGACTTAGAAATTTGTCACTGACTAAAGTTGTTGGACTTGGGGCTAGAGTTTGATGTTTGAGCTGTTTAAATCTTGTATTGGTTGAATAATTCTTTGCTATGCTCAATACCATCTTTTGCACTGTGTTTATTCTGTGCCATTATGGTTTTTCTGGGGGGGATTTTTGGTATTATGGTTCAGTTAAAAGATCTTGGACTATGGGGATGTATGAACATTATTGGAATTAAAAAAATCTATGGGGACTTTTAAAGTTGGACGATCGCATTGCATTTTACATCATGTATGGCTATCAGTTTATGGGGGTCAGGAGTGGAATGTGGTGGTTTGATTCAGGTACCCCCATAAACTTAGCTGTTCTGAATGCTAAGCTCCCAGCTGATGGAGATTTGGGAATTCAAGCCTCCTGGAGGCCATGTATTGTTGGGGGCGGGCTTATGGGTGTTATAGCCAATTTCCCCATGTCAGTGTTTGGCACACTCTCCTGTTGCTATTGTCCACCTTGTGTTGGCCAGGGGGTGATGTCCACCTTCTGCTCATGCCATCATTTTCCCTGCCATCATGGAGCGTCCCCCTGAGTCTATAAGATAAAATAAGCCCTTTTTATCCCACAAGCTGCTTTTGGTCAGGTGATTTCTGCCGGTTTCTGTGAACCTGACAGCAAAAGAGCCGAAGCCAAGAGAGAAGGTGGGATGGTGTGTGTCTGTGTGTGTGTGTGTGTGTGTGTATGTATGTGTGTGTGTGTGTGTGTGTGTGTGTGTGTGTGTGTTTAGGGTGTCTTGGAACAGATGTTTTCTGTGGACTCTTTTGCCCTCTGGATCTTGCAGCCTGCACCAGGGGACTCCAGGCACCTTTTGTAAACCCGCCAACCTAAATTTTCTTCTTGTTTTGTTTCAGTTTTGGTTTTCTCAAAGTAGAGTCTCACTCTAGCCCAGGCTGACCTGGAATTCACTATGTAGTCTCAGGCTGGCCTCCAACTCACAGCAATCCTCCTTCCCCTGCCTCCTGCGTGCTGGGACTAAAGGCTTGCGCCATCATGCCTGGCTCTTTCTGTTTTTTTGAGGTAGGGTCTCAGTCTAGCCCAGGCTGAGCTGGAACTCACTCTGGAGTTCCAGGCAGGCTTTGAACTCACAGCGATCCACCTACCTCTGTCTCTCAGCGGAGCAGTGGCAGGGAGCAGGGAGTTTTCTCATGGAGCAGTAAGGCCAGCAGGGAGGTTCCCCACAATCATCTTCCCTGGTCAGGTACCGCAGCAGGTGCTGGCCGGTCATCAGCACCCTGGGGCAATGAGAACGAGGCCATCATTGGGCAGAGGAACACCACCGGCAGAAAGACTCTGTTAGATACCTTCACAGCCTTGCTGGTCTGACGGGTCACGTGCCTTCCGGGATGGGCTCCGCCCACAGCACGGCCAACTTTACTGGAACCCACTCTCACATCTCTGGTGTATTTTCTGCAGCACAGAGCACCAGAGGACAGGGTCTGGAAAGAGCAGCGGGCACAGCGGGGACCAAGCCACCCACCTGGCAGCCGGACCCAGCCCTGCCTGGCTGCACCATATTGCTTCGCGTCTGGCAAATAGACAGATTTTTCACAAACCAGACTCCGCGTTGCATGCCTGGGCCCTTCCTGTCCAACTGTTCCGGCATCTGCTTCTCTTAAAATGTATTTATTATACGAAGAGGAATGATGACGGGCTGGGGCCTTGTCAGCCGTGGTCGCCCCTCCTCTCGGGCCTTCTTCCTCCCGGGACTGTGCAGGGCACAGTGTGCAGGGTATAACTTGGGAGCCAGGGAGGGACGGATGCCCCCAGCGCACAACCTGGGAATTGGAAAACGAATGGACCCTGGCCCACCCTGTGTGGCTGCGGGAGAAGGCAGGGGATGGAGGTCGGGGTTGGTGGCTGCAGCCAGAGCCCACTTCTTTTTTTTTTTTGTTTAAAGTTTTTATTTATTTATTTGAGAGCGACAGACACAGAGAGAAAGACAGATAGAGGGAGAGAGAGAGAATGGGCGCGCCAGGGCTTCCAGCCTCTGCAAACAAGCTCCAGATGCGTGCGCCCCCTTGTGCATCTGGCTATCGTGGGACCTGGGGGACCGAGCCTTGAACCGGGGTCCTTAGGCTTCGCAGGCAAGCGCTTAACCACTAAGCCATCTCTCCAGCCCCAGAGCCCACTTCTATGGGAGGCTCCTGGGAAATTTTCTGAGCTCTCGGAGGCTCAGTTTTCATGGTGGTGAATGTCTGGGCCCTCCGAGGCGTCATCTTGTCATTTTGCCTCTCTCAGCCACGCCCAGGAGCTCGGGCTCACCTCCACAGCGGCCGATGTGCATGCAAGCATCCTTCCGCCCATCCATACACGCACCCCTCCATCATTCTATGAGCATAGGCACTGGCTATGGAACCCTGCTTTAAGCAAACGAGGTTCCTTGCCGTAATGAGGACTTGAATATGGACTAAACACTAATGGCGCTTGGTGTCATGGGTCCCCATAAGCACCCCACAAACACCATCTTTGTGACACTCCCAAACTGCTCTGCAACATACAGCTCATCTTCTCTCCTGGGGACCCAGGGAAGCTGGGTACAGAGAGGCAAAGTCACTTGTCCGCCACTGCATAGCAGGAATGTGCCGGCATGGCGCTTGGACACGGGGCTCCAGCTGCCCCCCCAGAGCCCTGCGTCCCCATCCCCACATCTTCGCAGCTCTAAGGGGTCTATTGCTGCTGCGGCCCTGAGCCCACTTGACTTCTCTGTTCATTCCAGGGGCAGCGGGAAGGGCTGAAGGATCCGCCCCCCCAATTACTTGGGGAAACTGAGATCAGAGATGGAAGGTGGCTTCCCCGAGATTACAAAACAAACCAGCAGCCCTATGTCCGCAAATCCAAGAACGGACTCAAAACCACACGCACACACCTCTCCATGGGACCTTCTGGTGGCTTACTGACCGGTCCCACAGTCCAGGCTGGTGGCCTTCTTGGAATATTTGTTGTATGAAACAAGTGTAGCATGCCATATTTTTTTCAAATTTTTATTAACAATTTCCATGATTATAAAAGTATCCCATGGTAATGCCCTCCCTTCCCCCCATATTTTTTTATAATTTCTATTTTTATTTACTTATTTGAGAGAAAATACAGGCATGCCAGGGCCTCCCACCACTGAAAATGAACTCCAAGCGGGACGTGGTGGCTCATACCTTCAATCCCAACACTCGAGAGGCAGAGGTAGGAGGATCATCGTGAGTTCGAGACCACCCTGAGACTACAGAGTGAATTCCAGATCAGCCTGGGCTAGAGTGAGACCCTACCTTGAAAAAACAAAGAACTACAGATGCATGGGCTGCTAGGTGCATCTGGCTTTACATCAAACCTAGGGGCTGGTGTTCCATATTTTAATCAGTAGGTTTATTTATTTTTCCTCTTCTTAGGGAAACTTAGGGTAACAGTGTGCGTCTCACACCCGGGAATATCAGGTGTTATTTGCTGATCATTTACTACAGGCTAGAGACATATTCGGGAACGGTGCCCACAGCTATTCCCATCAGGGTGGAGGCAGGCGGGGAGTTGGAAAGTTCTGGGAGACAGACTCTGGGGCTAGGGTTTGGCTCCGCTCACCGTGCTGTGCTCAGACTCATTTCTGCCCTGGTGGGACTAGAACTTCCAGCAGTCTGATTCAGTCTCTTCCAAGATGGCAATTTCCTGATTCTTCTTCCCTGAATTTTCCCAGGGTTTCACACCCATGAGCCGGCCCTTCTAGAGTCAGGGTTTCTCCTGGGCCCAACATCCAATCAAGATGCATGATATACTTGTTTTTGGACTTGGCAGTGAGGCTCAATCCTACCCGAGTTCCTACTTCACATTTGTTGACCTGAGCCAAGCCTCCGTATGAGAGAGGAAATTTTCCTGGTGGGGGTGGGGAAGAGCATGCCTCTTGGGAGCTCCTCCTGAAATTAATCAACTCTCCATAACTTACGCTTCCCGGTGTGTGTGTATTCCAAATCTTTGCTAAGCTGGACAAGAACTAGAAACTTAAGAGCCAATGGCTCTCTCCCACGTCATCATGGCAGATCTGATCCCTCCCAGAGCACCAATCCCGCAGTAGTGCCCACGCGGAGACCTTTCCCAAGTCTGCTTTTTGCAGCTGTTGGCAAAAATCACTTTGGTGCATTAAACTTTAGGGAAAGCCATGACTTAGGAGTATGGCAGGAAAAGTGGCCATTCCCATGGAGCCTAAGTTGTACTCTTAGAAAGACTCAATAAAGGTGAGTTAACTAAGAAAATTAAACACAGGGCTAGGGGTCTACTCAATGGCAGAACGCTTGCCTAGCATGAAGCCCTGGGTCTGGTTCCGACCACTGCAAAAGAGAAGAAAGTCCCTATACATGATGACACATTTGCTATATGTAAAGCACATATTACTGTTGTAGGGCGGTTTTCCTCAGGGCATAACATGATGCTGTCTTGGAGTCTAGAATTCTTGGGCCCGGTAGCCATGGCAACTTGGGAGCAGAACAGGACTGCGGTACCAGGTCTACGGCCACAGTGACGGAGCTGTGGGCAACCGCAAGTAGCTGGAGGAGGGGAGGGGCCTAAGACCTTCACCTGGGACTCCAGCTACTGCTCCCACCTGCCCACCTCCCCATCCCCAGCTGCAAGTGGCCTTGGGAGATGCTAGGGTCCCTAAGAAGATGAGCTACAAGGAGGGGGGCACCTCCATGCGGCTTCCATGAGGTTGCCATCCAGGTGCACACGCTTGTAAGTCACCCCGGTGAACCCAGTGGGTCACCAGCATTGGAGTCTGGTGTGATTGTGCTTTTCTCGGTCATCTGTGCTCTGTCTGGGGGGCGGGGGATAAACATGTGTTTCCTGGAGGCAAAGTTTCACACAGCAACTATGTATCTAGACTCTCACACATTCAAAACACTCTGTGTATAAGACATTGTTATATTGGTCGAAATATCCACATTAAAAAGTTCCAGCTTGGGGTGGAGAGACTGCTCAGTAGTCAAGGTGATTATTTACAAAGCCTCTCAGCCTGGGATTGATTCCCCAGTACTCACGTAAAGCCAGATGCACAAAGTGGCGCATACATCTGGAGTCCATTGGCAGCAGTTAGAGGCCCTGGTTCTCTCTGTCTCTTCTCTTTCTGCTTGCAAATAAATTATAGATATATATATTCCATCCCAGCCAGGCATGGTGACACATGCCCTTAATCCCAGCACTCGGGAGGCAGAGGTAGGAGGATTGGTATAAGTTCGAGACCACCCTGAGACTACATAGTCAATTCCAGGTCAGCCTGGGCTAGAGAGAGACCCTACCTTGAAAAAAAAAATGTTCATTTCAAACCTGGGGAGATACAAGCATGAGGTCCTGAGCCTGGATTCTGAGCACCTGTGTAAAAGTCAGGCTTGTCTGTAATCCCAGCACTGGGAAGGCAAAGAGACAAGAGACAGGCAGTTCTCTAGGGCCTCCTGGCTGGCCAGCCTAGCCAAAGTGAGCTCCAAGTTTAGTGTGAGACCTTGTCCCAGAGAGCTGAAGAGATGCCAAATGAGACGCTCAGAGGAGAGGGGCTTATAAAGGAAAGGTTACATCATATTGCAACTTTTAAAATGATTTGTTCTAAGAGGGCGCGGGCGGGAATTTCAGAGCGCGTGCGCGTGGGAACTCCAGCCTACTTGCCTTAGGTAGCGACTTGTTTGCAAAACCTATTGCAAGAGCTGTTTGCAGAACTTATCTTTTGCAAGAGGCCGGAGCCTCCGTGGCTAGGTATCTCTAGAATGTCCTTGAAGTGGAGGCTTCCCAGGAATCTAGCTAAGCAAGCATGGCTACAGAAGCAAAAATGGCACATTAGTCAGCTAGTTCCTCATCTGAGTCAAAATGGCTGTCTGATTTTAAATGGCGGCACCACTGTCCAGGCTCTAAGCGAGGTCACAGAAGCCAGATGCAGCATGTCACTTCTCCTTGCTCTCTCAGTACAACCACGCAGACATAAAGCATGCACACACACAACAAACACGCACGCAGGCAGGGCTGGAAGAGGCAGGGAGGGGCGTCATTGAGACCGGGAAGAATCCAGCACTCAGACGCACTTCAAATTCTTGCTCCACCGCAAACCTCCAGCGCAGACACTGGTAATGGCAGATGACTCCCGAAACGGGGTGTTAGGAAAGTCCTTGAACCCCAAACCCCAAGGCTCGTGTCTACTTTTAACCAGACAATGGGATAAAATAAGACTAAGAAAGATAATTATTATATTTGTTTAGAAAAGTACAGAACCAAGGGAAGGACAAGGAGTATGCCCAAGTGTGGTGGGCCTGGGAGAAACGTCAAAAAGAGAGTGAGAGAGGAAAGAAAAGAAATTGCAAAGGGCTCCTGTCATGTGGAGGCAGGAGGTGGCCAGGAGCCCTAGTGGGATTGGGGTTAAGGGATTCTCCCCTACAGGACCTGGAGCTTCCCGAGTGGTCAGGCAGCCCACAGGGCTTGTCCTCCCCTGGTAAACATATTTATAGCCTTGCTGTGGTGGCCTTTACCTTCCGGCTCAGGTGAGCCAGAGAGACAGCTGATGGGTCTTGGCTAGGGGCAGGCTCAGGAAGAGGCTCTGGGGGCTGAACTGGATCAGCCACAATGTCAGAATTGGATTGAAATTCTAGGAAAGGGGACCTCCCTCCCAGGAGGGGCTCAGGTTGTTTGTGGAAAAACCAGACCAAAGGAAGAAATAAGGAGTCAGAGATCATACTTGGATCTCTCTATAAGGATAGCCCCAAAGACATTCCTACCTTTATCTTCAGAGGCCCAGGCACCCTAACCACCTGACACCTTTACAGGACTCCCTCTAACAATGCCAGGACAGGGCAGGCTGGAAGCAGAATGGAGACAGGGAGTCTGAGCGGAAGAGGTCTCCTCCCACCTGACCACGTCTAGACCAGGCCTGGGAGTTTGGAAGCACCTCCAGTTCTGACCCTTGAGGACCCCTCTGGGCTGAGAAGAGAGAACAACACCTTCCCCCCAAGACCCTACCAAAACGCATCACCCAAAGCCCCTCCCCCTCCCCCCAAGAGCAGTTCCCTCCTCTTCCCAGAAAGCCTCTCTCTAGCGCTCTCGCTCTCTTGGACTCTTTTGTTCTTTCCCTGGGGAGTGTTCTCTCTCCATGCCCCTCTCTCTGTCTCTCTCCCTCTTTTCTTCTTTCTTTCTTTCCTTCTTCCTTCCTTCCT
The DNA here is from genome assembly GCF_020740685.1 of Jaculus jaculus. Taxonomy (NCBI): domain Eukaryota; kingdom Metazoa; phylum Chordata; class Mammalia; order Rodentia; family Dipodidae; genus Jaculus; species Jaculus jaculus. The sequence goes on along the minus strand of NC_059114.1, from coordinate 7,595,018 downwards.
TCCTTCCTTCCTTCCTTCCTTCCTTCCTTCCTTCCTTTCTCTCTCCCATTACATTAAAGTCTAAACCCAAGAAACAGTCATGGTGTTTCTCCCCAAACCCCCAAATCCAACACTAACTTCAGGCGTAGGCTTCCGCACTGGAATCGCGAGTGTGGGAACTAAATACACATCCACATGCTTCCGGTGCACACGGATGATTTTGTTTGCACACGTTGCCAAAGTTCGACGACACACAAGAAGCTAGGGAGACATCAGCACCTCAGATCACAGTCAAAGAGATGATTTAGGCCGGGCGTGGTGGCGCACGCCTTTAATCCCAGGCAGAGGTAGGAGGATCGACGAGAGTTCAAGGCCACTCTCAGACGACTTAGTGAATTCCAGGTCAGCCTGGGTTAGAGTGAGACCTTACCTTAAAGATCTCTACTGATCAGTAAGAGAAAAACCAGCCTATGGGAAAACTGGCTAAGGAAGTAACAGGTAGTTAGAAGGAGGAAAAAACAAGCCAGGCAGGTGAGGCCTGGGGAGACCCATGGTGGGGCGGGGGGGCAGTGGTGAGGGATGGTACAGAGTCTCTGCTGGCTGAGGACCGGTGGGGTCCCAGGGCTGGAAGGGGTAGAGTTGGCGCCTCCACCCCCCCCCCCACTTTTTTTTAAGGTAAGGTCTCACTCTAGCTCAGGCTGACCTGGAACTCACTATGTAGTCTCAGGGTGGCCTTGAACTCATGGCGATCCTCCTACCTTTGCTTCCCGAGTGCTGGGATTAAAGGCGTGCGCCACCACACCCGGCCTGGCACCAGCTTTCTGCAGAGCCATTGGCAGTGAGCCTGCAGCTGCCTCGGTCCCTCTCATGTCACGAGTCAGTCCACCTCAGGGTGCCCACCGTCGCCCACAAGTTCAAATGTCCCCCGTACCTGGGCTTGAAAGCAGACATTGTGTAAATACCCACTAATGGACCCTGATGCTGGGAGCCAGGCCCTCCCTCCTCCCCAGCTGCCTCCCTCTTCCTTCCCTTCTTTCCTTTCCCTTCCTTCCCGTCATTTCTGCTGTTTCTTTCCTTCCATCCCCTTCCCCGCCCCCTCTCCCTCCTCCCTTGGTTGGGAAGTCAACTAAAATTAAAAAAAAAAAAAATGCCTTCTTCATCTTGGGGAACAGGTGCTGAGAGACAAGACCCCTCCCTAGAGGTGACTCTGCTTTGGATAAGGGAGTCACAGCACCCCGCCTCTTTGCTGATTTTCCGCAGTGAGCCCATTTGTCACAAAAGTGAGGATCCTCAGGCCCAGACTGCCCACCCGAGAGCTGCTGGTGGGACCCGGCTCAGGTGAGCGCCTGGCTCCTCACCTTGCCACGCAGGTCTAACACATGCTTGCTGCCTGATAGAGGTGTGTGAGTCCCCGCCACGCCGCTGCTTTTAATTAATTTCTGACACCGAGCTCTGGGTCCCTCGCCTGCCTCAGAGCCCGGTGCCAACTCACCTGCCTCTGCCTTTCACAGGAAGTAGCTGAAGGTGTGAGCCAGTTTCAAAAAAAAAAAAAAAAAAAAAATTAAATAAATAAATAAATAAACGGGGGAGGGGTGACTCACACCTTTTTTTTTTGCACTTGCACTGATTTGCATATTAATAGTTTGCATATTAACCAGGACTTCAGAGGGTGGGCGGGCTAATGAATGCAGCCATCTCCTCAATTTTAACTCAATTTGCCTCATCCATATTCCAATGACTTGGGGGATTGGTGCCGCGTTCATTGAAATGATGCAAGCCAGACCCGGTGTGGGCCGCTCTACCATTAATCCAATTAATTAGCCCCTCCGATGCAGCCGCCTGGGCGAGGGGCCTTTGTTCTGTGCCAGGGGGTGGAGGGGGGGGCGCTAATGACAGCCCCAAGCTGATGGGATAATGAGAGGAGCTAAGGAGGCTCTGACCCCCAGCCTGGGTCCCGGGGAGTGTTTGGGGAGGAGACAGGGGGAGAGCAGCTATCCCTTGGCTGGCTTGCTAACTGCCGCCCTCGATCACTCAACATCCAGACGCAACTCCTCCGCGAGACATGCCTCCTCTCACCAGCCCTTCCATGCTGATTCTACCCTCATGGCCCTGGGAGGCCAGCCAATGGGAGTTTTGCTCGCAAAGGATCAGGATGGGCTGGGTAGGGCGGGGAGCATACAACCAGACCACACAGTGGCCTAGTAGCAGAGCTGGGACTGGGGAATCTAACAGCTCGCCCCTCTTGCCATTCCTGGGGCTACTCCCTATCCTCCGTGGTTATTTATTATTACTATTGTTATTTTTTAAATATTTCATTTATTTACCTATTTTTTTTAATTTTTTGTTTTTGTTTATTTGAGAGCGACATACAGAGAGAGAGAGAGAGAGAGAATGTGCATGCCAGGGCCTCCAGCCACTGCAAATGAACTCCAGACACATGTGCCCCCTTGTGCATCTGGCTAATGTGGGTCCTCGAACTGGGGTCCTTAGGCTTCACAGGCAAGCACCGCGAAGCCATCTCTCCAGCCCTTATTTACCTATTTTGAGAGAGAGAGAGAGACAGAGAGAATGGGTGTAGCAGGGCTTCCAGCCACTGCAAATGAACCCCAGATGCATGCGCCACCTTGTGCATCTGACTTACTTGGGAATTGAACCTGGGTTCTTAGGCTTCGCAGGCAAGAACCTTAACCACTGAACCATCTCTCCAGCCCTCTGCGTTACTTTTAGCTCTTTAAAGCCATCACAGCCCCTTTCACTACCAGTTCTCACCTCCTGGGACCATATTCATATCCCCAACCACTTTCCCCTCACATTCCGCCCCCTCCTGCCCCCGCCATGGTCATTCGCCCTTACGAGCGATCTCAAGTAGGGACAGAGGAGTTGCATTTATGAAGTGCTCAGTCCAACACCCGGTTGTCACTAGAAGTTCAACAAGTGTTGGGGATGGTGATGGGGAAGATGTGCAGCTAACTGATGGAAATGTCCCTTAAATGGGGCTGGAGAGATGGCTTGGTGGTTAAGGCGTTTGCCTGCAAAGCCTGATGGCCCTGGTTTGATTCCCCAGTACAAACATAGGGCCAGTTTCACAAAGAGGCACACGCACCTGGAGATCCTTTGCAGTGGTAGGAAGTCCTAACATGCCCATCCTCTCTCCCTCTCTGCCTGTCTTTGTCTCTGTGCTTTCAAATGAATATTTTGTTAAATGTCCCTGAAATTAACCCCCTGAATTGACATGCTTTTTTTAATGTGTGCATATATATATGTGAGACACAGAGAAAAAGAAGCACACAGAGAGTGAATATGGGCATACCAGAGCCTCTCTCCACTGCAAACTCCAGATGCACTCACCACTTTGTGCATCTGGGTTTATGTGGGCTACTGGAGCAATGACCCTGGGCCATTAGGACTTGCAAGCAAGGGCCCTTAACCGCTGCAGCATGCCTCCAGCCCAGAGATGCCTTTTGATCCCTGGAAAGAACTCAGAGCAGCCACCACCCTTCTTGGAGCTTTGCCTTCCAGCTGCAGGAAGCCACGTCTGCTCTGCACTCACTGCCTGTGGCGCCAGGCTCTTGCATTTGAAAATGGAGACCCCCAGAGACCCTCTGGGGGGGGGGGTTCAAAGCCCAGAAACTGGTGGTAATAGAGAAATCAGAGTGCTCACCTCAAAGGGGATAAGAGAGAGTTTATTCCTGAGTCAAATGGCCCAGGAACACAGATTCAGGTGGCCCCAAATACCATGTTCCAAGGTGTCAACAATTTAATGAGGTTTAATAAAGTTTGTAAATCAAGGCACTTTTCAAATATGTTGGAGGGAACATCAGGTAGGCCAGCTACAGCAAAATGGGGAAATCTCAGATACTATGCGATGACATTGTTTTTTTAAAGACTTTTTATTTATCTCTTATATTTATTTGAAAGATAGATAGATAGAGAACGAGAGGTCTCTAGCCACTACAAATGAACTTCAGACACATGTGCCACCTCGTGCATCTGGCTTACACGGGTCCTGGGGAATCGAATCTGGGTCCTTTGGCTTTGCAGGCAAACACCTTAACTGCTAAAGCCATCTCTCCAGCCCAAGTCTATCTCTTTCACATAAATAAATAAATAATTGTTTAGGGCTGGAGAAATGGCTCAGCAGTTAAGGCACTTGCCTGCAAAGCCTAAGGACCTAGGCTTGATTCCCCAGGACCCATGTAAGCCAGATGCACGAGGTGGTACATGCTTCTGGAGTTCGTTTACAGTGGCTAGAGACCCTGGTGTGCCCATTTTCTCTCTCTCTCTCCCTCTTCCTCTCTCAAATAAATAAGTAAATAAATAAAATATATTTTTTAAAAACTGTTTAAAATTTTTTTGTTTATTTATTTGTGAGGACACAGAGAATATGGCTGTATGTTGCAGACAGCTTCCTGTTGCTGGGATGAACATCCAAACCACGCAGCCTATGGGGGGAAGGGGTACATTTCAAGCTTACAGATCCAGGGGGATACTCCATAAATGACAGGGGAAGCTGCTTCCACACATCCGAGAGAGAAACCACCAAACAGGCAGCAAAAAACAAAAGCGGCAACAGGAATGGGCAGCAGGGACCCTGCCAGAGCTCAGCCTTCCTGCACGCCTTTGGGCTGGAAATCAGATCTAACCCCCAAACACACCTTAAGCCTGGACGCCAGGAGCCTCCCACAGTGACACCTCCTCCAGTCAGGTGGCTAGAGAGCCAAGTGACAAGCTTTAACAAAACACTTGGGTTGGGCTGGAGAGGCGGCTTAGCAGTTAAGCGCTTGCCTGTGAAGCTTAAGGACCCCGGTCCAAGGCTCGATTCCCCAGGACCCACGTTAGCCAGATGCACAAGGGGGCGCACATGTCTGGAGTTCGTTTGCAGTAGCTGGAGGCCCTGACACGTCCATTCTCTCTCTCTCTCTCTCTCTCTCTCTCTCTCTGCCTCTTTCTCTCTTTGTTGCTCTCAAATAAATAAATAAAAATACACCCATTCAAACTACTACCCCATGCCAAGGTCTCTAGCCACAGCAAATGAACTCCAAACGTATGTTTTAGGCTTCTGACTTTATGTGGGTACTGGGAATTGAACCCAGTCTAGCAGGCCAGCAGACTTGATAAACATGGGTCTGATGACATTCTTAGCTTTTGAGTTGATGGAAGCCAAGGGTCTATTTGCATGTTTCAAAGGGGTTACCTAATAGTCACAGGATATTAGGTGAGACACAGAGGTGGGTAATAAATAGCATATTCAAAGAGTTTAGATAACCCATGAGAAATTGGTTCTGAACCTATAACATTTTAACTCCCAGTCAATACTGAAATTCTAATCAGTCTTGAGTGCTTAACACAGGCATGGTGTGGTGGTTTGGACTGGGTGTCTCCCCCGCCCCCAAACTTGAGCTCTGAAAGCCTGATTCCCAGCTGGTGACAATTTGGGAGGTAGAGCCTTGCTGGGGGAGGCATGTCCTTTGGAGCTGGACCTTGGGGATTTCTAGCCCCTAGCTTGCCAGTGGAAGTTCAGCTCACCCTCTCCTGCTGCTGCTGTCCACCTGATGTTGGCAAGGAGTTAATGTCCAGCTTTAGCTCATGCCAACTCCTCCCTGCCATTGTGAAGCTTCCCTGAGAGAATATAAGGCAGTATAACAAGCTTCCTCCCATCAGCTGCCTTTGGTGGGGTGCTTTGTACCAGCAAGGAGAAGGCAGCTACATGTGGCTTCTTTTAGGGAACTTTAGTTCACAGTGGCTTCTGGTTGAGTCTTGGTTTTTGTAGGGGATGGTGGGAAGAAAGCAGGCTGCAGAGAGGGATTAAATGGCCTGGGTGGGGGGGGGTGGTTATACTGCAGCAGCCTCAGTTTTCTCATCAGCAAAATGGGAAGAAAGATGCCCACGAGCAAAACCCTCCCAGAAAAGCCAAAGGACCTCAGTTCGGCTCCCCAGGACCCATGTAAGCCACATGCACAAGGTGGCATATGTGTCTAGAGTTCATTTGCAGTAGCTGGAGGCCCTGGCATGCCCATTCTCTCTCTCTCTCTCTCTCTCTCTCTCTCTAAATAAATAAATAAATAAAAAAATTTAAGAGTAATCAAAGCATCCCTAATCCCAAAATAAAATTGAAAAAGTTCCAAAATCCGAGACTTTCTGAGCACGAATTGAGGCAACAAATGGAAAGAAGACTGAAGGCTAGAGAAATGGCTCAGTGGTTAAGGTGCTTGCCTGCAAAGCAGCCTAACAAGCCTGGTTCAATTCCCCAGAACCCACGTAAAGCCAGATGCATCTGAACTTGTTTGCAGTGGTTGGACGCCTTGGTGCACCCATTCTCTCTTTCCTTCTCTCTCTCTCTCTCTCTCTGTCTCCCTTCTATATCTTTCTGTTTGCAAATAAATAAATACTTTTTAACAAAAGAAAGAGAACTCCACCCCTGGCATTACATGACAGATCACAGTTAAAATATTATAGAAGATCACCTTCAGGCTTTGTGTATATAGTATGTATGAAACATTAATGAATTTTGGGTTAAGGTGTGATTCCCACCCCTAAGCCATCTCATGGCTATGCAAATGTTCCAAAATCCAGCTCCCACAAAAAAAAAAAAATTAGGGAGAAGAGCCAGGCATGGTAGCATACCCCTTTAATCCCAGCACTGGGGAGACAGAGGTAGGAGGGTTGTGGTGAGTTCAAGGCTACACTGAGACTACATAGTGAATTGCAGGTCAGCCTGGGCTAGAGTGAGACCCTATATCAAAAAAAAAAAAAGAGACCAAAATCCCCAAATTAAGGAGAAAAGAAGCAGGCTTGGGAACCTTGCTGGGCTTGGGCAGTGAACACACTCCTTTCCTAACCTTGCACTTGAGCCAGTTGCGGGAACCCGGAAGCCCCTCCTGCACCAAGCTGCTCCCCACTCCCAGGGATGAACTTGGCTTCTCTTCCCCTCGCAAGCGTTATTTGTGGTCAGTTTCCATTCAAACATGTTCTTAGATACATCGCTGACCGCCGGGCCTGGTGGGGCACACCTTTAATCCCAGTACTCAGGAGGAAAAGGTAAGAGGATCTCTTTGAGTTTGAGGTCAGCCTGAGACTACACAGTGGATTCCGGTCTGGACTAGAGTGAGACCCTACCTCGTAAAAAAAAAAAAAAAAAAAAAAAAAAACCTTTTTAAAAAGATAAATAAAAAAGATATACCTTCTATCTGGGACCAGAACGGAGAAGAGCAGGGAGCTGGCTTTGGGTACACGCACAGTGAGGCAGAATGTGTCCTCTAAGCGAACTTTTAGGGTGGAATCCCGTGTTTACCGTCTTATGCCCATGAATAATTGAATGTCCCTATGATTAGGATCAGACGCATCATGGGAAGGGACGTGAGCAGTCCTGTCAATCAAACCGGAGCATCACTCAAAGTGCAACAGACATCCCCCCTGCTGGACTCCTGAAGAAGGTGAGGGCACAAACTGGGCTCTTGGGAACTTCGTCGCCCGGGTGGCCCGCTGTCCCTCCAGGTGGTGTATCCAACCTCTAACTCTCGCTTTGCTCTTAACCAAGTTTCTTGCGGTCTCACTTTCTCCCATGTGTCTTTTCCAAATCTGTGAATAAGGCTCCAAGAACCTAGAAAGACCCAGACAGACACCACCCAGGACAGTCACATCTATATGTAAATTCCAAAACCCCCAAGCAATCTGAAACCTGAAACCGCTGGCCCCCAGCATTGCAGATAATGGCTGCTTCTCCTGCCAGGAGGAAATGCTGACAGCCGCATCTGACTGGGCAGCCTTGCGAGAGGAGGCGGGGGACTTTCAGAAACAACCCCCATCTTTCTTTTTTGTTCTTTAATGACTGAATGAGAATTTGGTTTGTTTGTTGGTTTGGTTTGGGTTCGGTTTGGTTTTGGGGGGTAGGGCCTCACTCTAGCCCAGACTGACATGGAATTCACTATGTAGTCTCAGGGTGGCCTCGAACTCACGGCGATCCTCCGACCTCTGAAGGGATTAAAGGTGTGTGCCACCACACCTGGCTTGAAAACTCGTATCAGGTGTTTAAATACAGAATCCCACGACATCCACAAAACCCCTCCCCATGCTCAGCCCCCATAATTCCCCAGGGCAAGGGACATCCCCATTTCCACCAGCTCTCCCCAGATCTTTGCTTCTGGGGTCCAGGAAGGCAGATCGATGATGCCACATGAGGTCTTATCACTGCCGTCCGTCCCTGCCTTTGCCACTGCATAGCCCTGGTTCGGGGCTCCTCTTCCGTAAAGATGCTGTGAAAGTCCCAAGCCCATGGGGTTGAGCGGGGAGGGGAAACAGCGTATACTTACAAATAACCACGGCAAAATGAATCGCCTTGACGAAATGTAATGTTTTCTGACAGAGCCCAAATATGCATTTCATTCTGAGGAGCAGGCTCTAGGAACTCGTTGGAAATATTAAATTAAGCAGAGTAACAGCTGAGAGTAATTGGGTTTTCTGCCCTGTTGCCTGTGATTTTTCGTGGTGTTTGAGGCGTCTGGGCAGTTCTGTTTGACTTGGACCAGGAGAGCGCTCTCAGGTGATCCTGGAGGAGGTAGGAAGCTGGGGGTGGCTCTGGCCCTAAGGAGGCGGGACAGGCCCCTGGCACCAGCCCTCAGGTTCATGATCTGGGTTTCTCGAAATTGCTGTAGGGCTGGAGAGATGGCTTAGTGGTTAAGGCGCTTGCCTGCAAAGCCAAAGCACACAGGTTCATTTCCCCAGGACCCACATAAAGCCAGATGCACAAGAGGACTTATGTGTTTAGAATTCCTTTGCAGTGTCTGGAGGCCCAGGCATGCCCATTCTCTATCTGCCTCTTGCTCCTTCAAATAAATAAAATACTTTCTTTTTAATTGCTGTAGACACCATGAGTTTTTTTTTTTCTTCCAAATTTTTATTAACAACTTCCATGATTATAAAACATACCCCATGGTAATAGCCTCCCTCCCCTTACTTTCCCCTTTGAAACTCCATTCTCTATCATATCCCCTCCCCATCTCAGTTTCTCTATTAATTTTGATGTCGTGATCTTTCCCTCCTCTTATGATGGTCTTGTGCAGGTAGTGTCAGGCACTGTGAGGCCATGGATATCCAGGCCATTTTGGAGACACCATGAGTTTTGATCCCTCCTTGTTCCTGTGTTTTGGGCAGGGAAACTGAGTCCTTAGAAAATGTCTTGGCGAATTGTGGCTGATCTGGGCTCTCATAGCAGCCACCAAGGCCTGCATTGTCTCCTGTCCCAATCCTTCTTATGTCTGCCTGCCTGAAACGGCTGGACTTCTGTCCGTGGTGCTGGGAATGACCAGTGACCGCAGCATCGGAGCAGTGGAGTCTTGCCCTGGGGCGAGGGGGATCCTGGGAGTAGGTTGGCTGCCCCGAGCCGTGGCTTCCCTCTCTAAGATGGGGTTTGGCATGGCTACATCCAAAGGGGTTGCCTTGGGTTAAAGTTTTCTTTTTCTTTTTGGTTTTCCAAGGTAGAGTCTTGCTCTAGCCCAGGCTGACCTGGAATTCACTATGTAGTCTCAGGCTGGCCTCGAACTCATGATGATCCTCCTACCTCTGCCTCCCGAGTGCCGGGATTAAAGGCGTGCGCCACCACGCCCAGCTCTGGCTTAAATTTTTTTTAAGACAAAGTATCACTCTGTAGCCCAGGCTGGCCCAGGACTCATGCTCCGCCTGCCTCAGCTTCCTCCGTGCTGCAATGACAAATGCCACCAGGAAATTGTGACAGAGTTGATGGGGGGGGTGTGTGTCAGATTACGAGAAGCTTCTGATTGGCTGGGTGCACCAGGGCTGTTGCTGCTGCTGGGCCACCCCATGGAGATGTGAGTTTCCACCCCGAGTACACCGGCTCCCGTGCATAGACAGGCCAGCCACAATCTCCTCTAATGTCCCATAATTCCTTCCAGGACCTTCCTGATCCCCAAGTTTAGAAACTTAACTGGAAGGGCTGGAGAGATGGCCTAGCAGTTAAGGCATTTTGCCTGTAAAGCTCAAGGACCCAGGTTCAATTCCCCAGCACCTATATAAGCCAGATACACAAGGTGGTGCATGTGTCTGGAATTTATTTGCAGTGGCTGGAGGCCCTGGTATACCCATTCTTTCTCTCTCTCTCTTTCTCTAATAAATAATTTTTTTACATATATTTTTAAAAATAATTCACATTCTTGCTACCATAACCCTTCAATAGGTCAGGTTTCACCGTCAGGGCATCTTTTCTACTGTCCTAATGAAAATCAAATTTCCCTGTCAATGGTGGTAATTTAACAATCACAGACAAATTAACTGCCATCTTTGGGTTTGGGATTTTTAAATTTGCTTACTTTTCTCTTAATGTCAAACTTTTGTGTTCTTTCTATCTTTCTGCTCTGTATTCTCCTTCTCTTTAATTGTGGCTCTGAATCAAGGCCTCAAAGAGAAACCAGGCTACAGACTCAACGCTTTTCTGCTTTTAAATTTCCTCTGAAAAAAAAAAATTAGTTCATTATTTTATTTTATTTTTTTTTCATTTGAGAAAGAGTAAAAGAGAATGGCCATGCCAGGGCCTCTAACCACCACAAATGAACTGTAGACACATGCATCACCTTGTGCATCTGGCTTACGTGGGACCTGGAGAATCAAACCTGGGTCCTTAGGCTTCACAAGCAAGCACCTTAACCACTAAACCATCTCTCCGGACCTAGCTCGTTATTTTAAAATTCAACTTTATTGAAGTACTCAGGACACAGCCAAAAGGTAGCCAGCCTCTTTGCCGGAATAGCGTATGAATTGCCAATATCCCAGTTCCTGATAAGGTCGTTTACCTCTCTGGAACCTCACGAGGCAAGTCCCAGCCTTTTAGCCTTCCAAACTCTCACAGGAATGGCAAGTTCTGCTCCCATTATGGCACGGTAAGGGTCCTCCTGCAAACCAGTTCCAAAAGACTAACAGGCTTGTCACAGCCCCACTTCTCAGCGAGAATTTTCTGTAGCAGTTACTTCCTCGTTGCTGAGACAATATTGCCCAACAGGAAAATCAGCTTCAGGGGAGAAGGGTTTATTGCAGTTTGTAGTTCCAGGTGACAGCCCCTCGTGGTGGGGGGCGGCAGGGCGGCGGGAGCTTGAAGCAGAGCTCGTCACACGCTGAGCACTGAGCGGGGAAGCAGAGCCTGGCGAGTGCTGCTGCTCAGCCAGCTTGTCTCCCTTCTTTACAGCCCAGGACGCTCCTTCATGGAGGGGTGCTGCCCACAGGCAGGACGGGTTTCCCCACCTTAATTAGCCCAGTCAAGGTGACCCCCTCACAGACACGGGCAGGGGCTGACCTCTTCCACGTAGTCCCTCACGGGTGATTCTAGGTACTGTCAAGTTGACAATGTAAGTCATCACAGTTGACTTAAATATTTTCATTTTCATTCATTTATTTACTTGAGAGTAAAAAAGATGCAGAGAGAGAGAGAGAGAGAGAGAGAGCGAGCGAGCGCATGGGCCCACCAGGGCCTCCTGCTGCTGCAAACTCCAGATGCATGCACCACCTTGTGAATCTGGCTTACGTAGGATCTGGGGAGTCGAACGTGGGTACTTAGGCTTCGTAGGCAAGCGCCTTAACCACTGATCTGTCTCTCCAGCCTCGTCCCTGTTTTCTTGAAGGAAGTCAGTGAAGGCAGCGTCATCCATCCACACACCCGTCTATACCTGCTTCTATCCTCGGTCCCACCACTTATCCATCGTCCATCACCACCCCACAATTCATGCATGCACCCTCTGCCCTCCGATGACAGCCTGCCCATCTGTGCCTTGGCCCATGTCTGCAGGTCTGTTGAACAGAAAGCCAGAGGCATGTGTTGGGGACAGAGAAAAGCTTGGTTTAGTGGTCAGAGAATAGAGTAAGGGGGTGCTTTGCTCCCACATCGGCTTCTCCACATGGGAAGGTTGAGAGGTCAGTGATAGAGGATAGACAGGACGGAGAGAGGCAGACTGCATGTAAAAGAAGGGGTGTGCTATATTGAGTGGATGACCCCCTCCCCAACCGATTCGGGAGTTTTATTTAAGCTTGTAACTTGATGTCACTGTGGGTGGGATCCTAGGTCCGGCCCTAAGGTGTTTGGGGGCAGATCTGGAATTTCATGCTAAAGATACTCTGATTGCTTGAGCTCTGCCTGAACTCTGTCTGGAGCTTTCTTGTGTGTTGGTGGTCTCTCTCTCTCTCTCTCTCTCTCTCTCTCTCTCTCTCTCTCTCTTTCTCTCTCCATGGACCTGTGGGGAGGGAAGCTTCTTCTGACATTATGGAACCTCCCCTCAATCTGTAAGTATCAAGAAATCCCTTTTTCCTTCTATAACTGTGCCTGGTTTGGAGGGTCATCCCAGTGCCCTGAAGCTGTCTACTTCAAAGAGAGAGGTCACATCTTTTCTGGCAGAGGTCGTCCAGGAACTTGGGTACCCCTGTTTTTCACTTCTTTCATGTCTGTCGGTCCTGGTGATGGTGGTGGGCAAGTGTCTTTAGCTTTAAAGTGGGAAGAGAGAGAGTGTGTGTGAGTGAGAGAGAAGTCTAGTGAGAGCTAGCCTTCTCTTATAGCTCGGGATGAGACATTTCTCAAATGTCCAACACACCTATCTACAGAACCAAGTAGGGGTCGACACACAGGCAGAGCAGGAGAGACAGGCATAATCTGAAGTGGAGGTGCCAAGACTTTTCTTTTTGTTCTAATACCCAACCAGACAGCTGTAGGCCCAGCTGAAGAGTCAGGGTAAACTGGGCACAGTGACCCACACCTGTAATCCTAGTACTTGGGAAGCTAAGGCAGGAGGATTACCATGAGCTCCAGGCAAGACTGGGCTACAGCTCACAGCTCACTGTCTCAAAGAGCAACTCTTTTTGGTTGAGTGTTTTGTCTTGGCCACAAGAAAGTTAATTGCTATGGAAAATTGATAAGAAGAAGTGGGTCCGTTGCTGTTATGGGCCTAAGTATGTGGTGCCTAGTTTTTCAGAACTGGTTTGAAGGAGGAATATGGAGGGATTTGGAACTTTGGACTAGGGAAGATTTATAATGCTATAAGTAGAGCTTAATGGGCCATCCGGGTGAGTGTTTGAAAGACCAAAATGCAGAGAAAAGTGTGTATTGTGGAGGCCTGGCTTATGAGGTTTCAAAGGGGAAAGAGGGCTTTGTCTGGATCTGGGCTAGGGGAAGTTACATAATGTTTATCTGGAATTTGTTTGCAGTAGCCTGAGCACCCATTCTCTCTCTATTTGCCTCTTCCTCTCTCTCACTCCCTTCCTCTCACTCAAATAAATAAATAAAATATATTTTTAAATATGTTATTTATTTATTTATTTGAGAAAGAGTGAGAGGAAGAGGCAGGGAGAAAGAGAGAATGGGCATGCCAGGGCCTCCAGCCACTGCAAATGAACTCTAGACACATGAGCCCCCTTGTATATCTGGCTTACTTGGGTCCTGTGGAATCAAAACAGAGTCCTTAGGCTTCGCAGGAAAATGCCTTAACTGCTGAGCCATTTCCCCAGCCCTAAAACATTTTTTTTTTAAAGAATGAAAGTAGGGCTGGACAGATGGCTTAGTGGTTAAGGCCTGCAAAGCCAAAGGATCTCAGTTTGATTCCCCAGTACCCACAGAACACCAGATGTACAAGGTAGTGCATGCATCTGGAGTTCATTTCCAGTGGCTGGAGGCCCTGGTGTGCCCATTCTCCCTCTCTCTCTGCCCGTGTCTTTCTCTCTCTCTCTCAAATAAATTAAAAAAAAAATTGAAAAAACAAATGAAAGTAATTGAAAAGTCTCAAATCTCAGGCTCAGACACTACAGTTTCTGTGATTGCCATCACTGAGGATGGGCCAACTGCTCGGCAATGGCTTATGCTGCATTGTGTCTTTGCCCTTGGCATAACATGATGCCATCTTGGAATAGAGGATTCTTTGGCCTGGTAACCATGGCTACGTCGGAGCAGGACAATGCACTGACAGATCTATGACCGCGGTAATGGAGCGACTGACAACTCTCTAGTAGAAGGAGAAGAGGAGGGAGAAGGGTCACAAGCCCTTCGCTTCTATTCCAGCAATTATTTCTTCCCTTCAGCTGAAGTGTTCTTGGTCTGAGATGTTAGATTCCCTAGGAAGCCAAAGACAAGCTCGAAGTGGGAACCCACGGAGCCGCTTCCGCAAGGTTCCATCCAGGACGGGGTGGGACTTTGTGATGAGGCAGCTGCCTTCGAGTTGCCCACACTCCTGTCAATCACCCCTCACCTGTGCTCTGTAAGTAACTCCAATAAGGCCATTGATTTGCCAAAACAGGATGCTGGTGCAATGGCGCTTTGGATTGTCCTCTGAGCCCTACTGGGGGTGAATAGATATGTGTTCACTTCTCCCCAGGAAGAAAATGTATCACGTGACAGAGCAATAGGAGGAGTGCTGATTCTTTTCTCAGCTGTTTTTAATTTATTTATATTTATTTGAGAGAGAGAGAGAAGAGAGAATGGGTGCACCAGGGCCTCCAGCCACTGCAGACAAACTCCAGACGCATGCGTCCTCTTGTGCACCTGGCTAACGTGGGTCCTGGGGAATTGAACCTGAGTCCTTTGGCTTTGCAAGCAAACGCCTTAACTGCTAAGCCATCCCTCCAACCCAGGAGTGCTAATTTCCTTTTGAAAGATGGCGTCCTGAAGGATGAATGCTAAAGGAACTTTCTGCTCCTTAGAGTCTGGTTTCATCCCCTCCCCCATGACCAGACTAACAAATATGGCAGTGTCCCCATCTTGTGCTGGTTCTGGAAACATTAATATGCAAGAAATAGAGAGCCACAAGGTACAGTAGGTTCTGGAGACCGGGAATAGGTGATATGAGGCAGGGTTGAACTCCCCACATAGAGGTCACGGGAAGGGGACCATGGGGTTGCATTGTGGAATCAGCCGTGGGTTGCAGCGAAGACTCCGGGTTGCTGGAGATGCCAGGCCTGTGGAGTGGATACCAAGGGAAGCTGCTGGCCCGGGAAGCAGGCGGCACAGCTCTCAGCTGGAGGGGTGGACGTAGCCAAGCCTTTTAGAACCTATAGAATTTCATCCCAAGTCCCAGGCTACAGACACACAGGATTTGACCTTTGTCCTGCTGGCCGATGATCTTGCATTGGTCCAATCTTTCCTAGCAGTGCCTGCGTTCCTCCTTTAGGAATGGCAATGCTGTTGTTGTTTTCTCTGTCATTATGTGTTGGAAGTATGTATGTTTTCATTTTAAAAGATTGCCTTGCGTCCCAAGTGAATCTAAGTGAAGACTTTTGGACCTTTGAACAGTGTTGAGACTGGTAAAGACTATGGGGGCTTTTTTTTTTTTATTGATTTTACTGGTTTTTGTTTGCTTGTTTGTTTTTAGAGGCAGGGTCTTACTCTAGCTCAGGATGGCCTCAAACTCACGACGATCCTCTTACCTCTGCCTCCCGAGTGCTGGGATTAAAGGCATGCACCACCACGCCCTGCTTTTTTATTGTTATTTGAAAAAAAATTTAATTTATTTTTAAGGAGAGAGAGAAAGAGAGAATGGGCATGCCACAGCCTCTTGCCACTACAGATGAATTCCAGACACACGTACCACTTTGTGCATCAGGCTTTCCATGGGTGCTGGGGAATCGAACGTAGGCTGTCAGGTTTTACAAGCAAGTGTCTTTAATTACTGAGCCATCTCCCCAGGCCCTGGGGTAACGTTTTAAATGTTGGCCTGAATGCACTTTACATCACGAGATGGCCACAAGTCTATGGAAGCCAGGGGTGGGATGAGGGGGTGTGAGTGGGAAATGTCCCTCACAGTCTAATGTGTTTGCTTGAAGCCTCATACTTGACCCCCAGCTGGTGGACCCTTTGGAAGGTGGAGCCTTGCTGGAGGAGGGGTATCAGTGCACGGCGGACCTTGAGGTTTTACACCCCGACCCTGCCTACCAGTGCTGGTGAGTTCTCTCCTGCTGCGTTCTCCCTGCTGAAGGGACAAGACTTTACGTGCTGGGCGTCTGCTCATGCCGTGCTTTCCCTGAAGACTGTAAACTGAAATAAATCAAGCCTTTCCTCCCACAACTTCTGGCTAGTTGTTTTGTCTCAGCAGTGAGAAGGTTTCATGCTGAAGATTGGAATCCATTCCTTCCTGTTACTGGCCCCAACTTGCTCCCTGGCCTGTGGAGTTGGGAATATGGAAACTGTGGCCTCAAGCTGGGTCATGCACGGTTCATAGAGCCCTGTCCTGTGGACTACATTTTGCCCACATTACAAGATGCTGGCTCTGTAGCCCTCTCTGTTCCATTACTAATCCCTCTTGGCTGGGTGGTCCAACCAGGCTGGAAGCTGCAGTGGGAATCAAAGAGCTATGCCCATACAAAGGGCCACCGGGATGCTCACAATGAGGCCTCCAGGGAGACTGAGAGTGTTGCTCAGTGGCGAGCCCTTGCCTAGCATGCCACATACACTAAATGCTAAAATAACAGTCTCCCTCCCCAAATCAGATGCACTTATTACATATTCCATCCGTGCAAAAGACTCTTGAGCACCTGCCATGGGCCAGGTTTGTGTCCCCTGCCCACAGTGGGTAGAACCATTGAAATGTTTGCTATGCTCACTGATTTGAGGGTCAGCAGACATGTGAGACAAGATTACAGGCTACATGTTTGCACCTCCTCAGCATGCACACAGGGCCTACTGTGAGCCAGAGAGAAATGCTGCTATCCGGGCAAGAGAGCATTTCGGCAGGTTTGTGAGCATCCCACAGAGTTGCAATGTTAGAGGGCCACCAAGGCCCCTTAGAGAGCAAGCCGCCCTTCATCTTGAGGGAGAGGCCCCAGCGCAAGCGCACAGGGGTGTCTGTAAATGAACGAGACCACTTCAGACCTCCCTCACGCCCAGCAGACCCAGCTCCCCGGCCCACCATTGGCCCTCTCCTGCAGGAACACTCCTACAGAAATGTTCCCATGCTCAAAATTGTTCCTCTCTCCTCAGAGGGCAGACGGCTGCTCAAGGTGGACTCTCAGGATCCAAATCCATGATGTAAGTTCAAACGAGAAGCCCCCACTAGGGGACTAACCACAAAGGACCACAAACAGAATTCGATCTAAGCCCTGCGTACAGGGATAGCTTCCTTCAACCTGTCCACAGAGTACCTTTCCTTCCTTCCTTCCTTCCTTCCTTCCTTCCTTCCTTCCTTCCTTCCTTCCTTCCTTCCTTCCTTCCTTCCTTTCTCCCTCCCTCCCTTTTTTCCTTCCTTCCTCCCTCCTTCCCTCCCTACCTCCCTTTTTTCCTTCCTTCCTTCCTCCCTCCTTCCCTCCCTCCTTCCCTCCCTCCCTCCCTCCCTCCCTCCCTCCCTCCCTCCCTTCCTTCCTTCCTTCACCCTTCACTCATCCCTCCTCCATCTCTCCATCATTCACAGACCTTCTGAGACAGATTTTCTTGCCTTCCCTCCATACACACACACATACATGATGACATCATCCTCCATTTGCCCCAGATTCCTTGTGCCCCCAACACAAAGAGCCTCTCCCACCCACCCTCCTCATTTTATTATATATTCATTTATTTATTATTTGTTTGTTCTCAAACCCCAAAGCCTTTCGGTTTAGCAGATGTGTCGGGGAACCTCCCCAAGCAAGGCAGTGCGTATGACATTGACAGGAACAGTTCATGATCAATTCCAAGGGCCCCACTGATCTTTTTTTAATAAGATGCGGCTGTACTCCACGGCGCACTGCGCCATTGTGATTTCACAAAGTGCTTGCTGTGAAGTCCCCGGGCGTCCGCCACTTTCCTTCCTGCGGACTTGAAACGCCTGCCGTCTCCTCCTTCAGGGAATGCCTGTCAATGGCAACCGCGGGTCCCACCACAGCTGCTGCAGCTGTTTTGTTTCCCCTTTCCTCTGGGGGTCTGCAGGTGTGGTCTCGGAGTCATCAAGCCTGCAACCTTCAAACCCACGTGTATCCCTCTCCCCCCCACCCACCCCCCGGTCATTCCTATGACCACTAAAGTTCAGAGCCGAACGCCTATCACTCCCCAGCAAGGGTGGAGGAAGAGAAGGGACCCTCCATGAAATTCCTCCATGTCTACCCGCCGGCCGTTCCCGGGAGGAGACCTGGGCAGCACTGAGAAGAAGGAGCCCAGGCTGCGTGTGTTGCCGCCCCGGTGCGCTCTGCTTGAGGACCACCTCCCTCCTCGACCTCCACTTGACAAACCAGACAGCGTGCCTTCCAAGGTGACGTTATTCCTCAAACACACCACTCACCTCTGTCATCAAACTCATACACACCCCTCAAAACCCAACGTGATCTTCCCACCCACCCGCCGTTCACGTTGACGGTGACCCTTCCCGTTGGTAACAGTTGGAAATGCGCCGAGTCAGGGCCGTGTTTGGTACCGGGCGACACTGGACTTCGCACGCAGTTGTGAGTGTTTTCACCTCAGCTGCTTTCAGAAAGAGACTTGCAAAACCTTCCTGTGACCCTTGTGTGTCACCGTGGAGGACATCCCGTGGCAGCCGCGTCTCCTCCTTTGCTCTCTTCACTCGTGTTTTTGTTACTCCGTATCACCCAGGCTTCCCACATGACACAGCGTCCTAAGTCCCATCTCTGATGACAGAGGTGCTGCTAAGTGTCCCCCCACCCTTGGCTCGGTGGACCTCCCCAGCGTAGCCTCTGTGGAAATCCATCTCTGGGACAACTGGGTGCATCGCCCGTCACCCACTGTGCTGGATGGTGCCTGGGAACACCTGGGGTGCGGCTTGGTTGACGACAGATGGCGACTGTCAGCCACAGAGCGGCGCCGGGGCTTCCGGGGAGCACTGGCGGAGTCACCAGGGCAGCCGTGCGCTCCAACGGGCCTACGCTGAAGAATGAGGCCCCTGTCCACTGCGGCAGAGGCCCTGATTAGAGACAAGTTCTCTTCTGTACTGAGGGCAAGGGGGCCTGGCAGCAAACAGGGTTGTAGGAGAGAAGGGGTGCAAAAGAAGGGTGGGCAGAGCCCTTTTCCTGCCATCAAGCCATCCACCCATCCACCCTTCATTCATCCATCCATCTATGCATCCATCCATCCATCCATCCACCTGTTCATCCATCCATCCACCCACCCATTCACCCATCCATCCAGCCAGCCAGCCAGCCATTCATCCACCCACCCACCCATTTATCCATCCATCCAATCGCCTGCCTGTACACTCACTGTCTTCCTTCCATCTATATACCATCAATCTATCTTTCTTCCCTCTCCTCTTCCCTCCCTTTTTCCTTCTGTCTCTTGTTCCTCTCTTTTCTGTTCCACATTTCTGAGAACTTCTCTTGGTCTTCTATAGGTGAATGACTCAGAGAATGAGATTCAACCCCAGTTTGGCTGTGTGATCTTGAGGGACCATGTTCTCCCCAACCCTCACCTCTCCCACCAGCTTCCCCTTCCCAAGCCCCCTTGATGATCACCTGACAGTGGTGTAGGATGGACCATGGAGAGTTGGTGTTAGGCCTTCACCTCAGGGCTGATCCTCCCCTTGGCTGCTAAAAGCCTCACAACTGGGCATGAACTTGGCATTGGGGTCTCAGGAATTGCCTGGACACTTTGCACTGCTGTGGGGGAGGCTCCCCAAGGATCTGCATTTGTGGGCAAAACATCAACCCCAAATCCTTGTCTCTATGCTGCCCTTTTTTTAAAAAAATCTTTTGGTTTAAAATTTTTTGTTGTTCATTTTTATTTAGTTAGTTGAGAGCGACAGAGAGAGAAAGAGGCAGATAGAGAGAGAGAGAGAGAGGGAATGGGCACGCCAGGGCCTCCAGCCACTGCAAATGAACTCCAGACACGTGCGCCCCCTTGTACATCTGGCTAACATGGGTCCTGGGGAATCGAGCCTCGAACCGGGGTCCTTAGGCTTCACAGGCAAGCGCTTAACCGCAAAGCCATCTCTCCAGCCCTATGCTGCCCTTTTTAAACTGTGACCTTGAACAGGCCACTAGCCCTCCCTGGGCCTCAGTTTCTTCATCAGCGATATGAGTGAAGTGGAGCCTTATTTGCAAGAAATCCTTACAGGCCTGGGGGTTGGCTCTGTGGGAAAAGTGCTTCTTTCACAAACTCATATGCATTTGATCCCCAGAACCCAGGTAACGATGCTGGGCATGGTGAGTAATCTCGGGGCCAAGGAGATGGAGAAGTGAGGGTCCCTGAGGGCTACCTGGTGAGTCATTCCAGCCTGCTCGGTGAGTGCAAGCCAATGAGAGCCCCCGCCTCAAAGAAGGGATGTAGTGTTCCTGAGGAACGACAGCGGTTGACCTCTGGCCTGTGCACATGCGCGGGCGTGCTTACACACACTCACACACACACACACCCATACACACATGCATGCAAAATCATTAACTGTTAGGCATGGTGGGACACACCTAACGTCACAGCATTCCAGAAGCTGAGAAAGGAAGAGTACCATTTCTACGCCATCCTGGGCAACAGAGTGAGACTATATATATATATATACACACATGTACCTGAGCATGGCGGTGCACGCCTTTAATCCCAGCAACTGGGAGGCAGAGGTAGGAGGATCACCGTGAGATCAAGGCCAAGATGAGACAACATAGTGAATAGTGAGACCCTACCTAAATATAAATAAATTACACATATATATATGTTATATATTGATATACATACACACACACACATATATATATATATACATATATATATATATATGTATGTATGTATTTGAGAATTGCTCAAAAATGAGGTGACTGCATGAACTTTCTGAGTGTTTGATATCTTGTAGTATTTCTCTGCATAAAGCTCCTTTTTCTCATCCTTCTGCCCTTCCCTTCTTCCTCCCTCTTCCTTCTGCTTTTCCTCCCCCTTCCTCTCCCGCTCCTTCCTCTTCACCCTCCTTGTTTTCTTCCTCTCCTGTCTCGCTCTGCAGGCCTCACCCTCCCTGCTCCAACACACCTCCTGGCACTAGACAGGACCTCCCATGAAGGCAGCGATTTCTCTCTTTCATTCCCTGTGTCCCCAGCCCTCTCATCTGATACTGGCAAAGGCCGGGGCTGGGCCTGCAGTAGGAAGTAAGGAGCGATAATCATATAAACTGAGGGCTTGAGGGATGGCTTAGCGGTTGAGGCACTCTCCTGCAAAGCCAAAGGCCCCAAGTTTGACTCCCCAGGACCCATGTAAGCCAAATGTGCAAGGGGGCAATGAGTCTGGAGTTTGTTTGCAGTGGCGGGATGTCCTGGTGCACCCCATTCTTTCTCCCTCTTTCTCTCTCTCAAATAAGTAATAATAAGAATAAAAACCAAAAATAACATTAAAAATAATATAAACTGAGGGCTGGAGAGATGGCTTAGCAGTTAAGCGCTTGCCTGTGAAGGCTAAGGACCCCAGTTCGAGGCTCATTCCCCAGGACCCACGTTAGCCAGATGCACAAGGGGGCACATGCGTCTGGAGTTCATTTACAGTGGCTGTAGGCCCTGGCGTGCCCATTATCTCTCTCTCTCTCTATCTATCTGCCTCTTTCTCTCTCTGTCTGTCGCTCTCAAATAAATAAATAAATATAAACAAAAATTATTTAAATAATATAAATTGAGCTTATTTACTTATTGAGCATCTATAGTAAGCCAGGTACTAGGTGTGTGTGGGGGGGGGCAGACCCAGTGTCAGGCAGGGCAGAGGAATTCTCTCCATAGTTGGCAGTCTCAGGCCCAGCATCCTCCCAGAAAGGCCTCAGAGGGCAGACGCTACTCCAAGCCACATCCTTTCCTGTCGTAGCAAAATGCCGAAGGCTGAAAGAACTTCATAAGGAAGACAGGCTGCACCCGCTTACCATGCTGGGAGCCAGGGAGCCTGGGCATGGGTGTCAGCCGGGCTCTGGGGAGGGCCTCCTGGTCACTTTGCAGTCTAGTGTGTGTCTAGAGGGAAGATGGTGGGAGAGGGTTTAAGGGAACGTCCACCTTAGGGCCTCTCTTGGCACCTCCCTTCCGGTTCAGTCTGCAAGTCCACGTGCCCAATGCAGCCAGAGGCCTCAGCACATGAACTGGGGGAACATGACTGAGCTGCACATGAAACGTGGGGAACACCCCTACCATCCAAGGCTCTGTCCCCCACCCACACCTCCAACTCCTTACAAGGCCACCAGGGTGGGCGCCCCCTCCTCCCTGACCCTCAGCACCCCGGGCTCCTCAGCCCGTCCCCCGACCCCGTCGTGTGGAAGCGCCAGCCGGGAAATGACAACCTTTCATGTCACATCCTGCAGTGGACAAGCTGGTGTTCCAGAAGCCTGGGTGGGAAGCAGCCCCCGTCTTCAGGCCCAGGTGTGGCTGCTGCGCGATCAGGGGTCCCATCTCGCTCCCCTCCCATCTCTCTTTCTCTCCCTGCCGAGGGCCTCCATCGCAGATGTAGCTGGGATGGGACAATGTTTTCCGCAGGGGTGGGGTGCAGGAGGGGGTCATCTTTATTAAGAAGAAAGCCATTGAAATGACACACTTGGGCACCCTTGGCGACGAGAGACGGGGGTGGCATGTGCGAGGGGGAGAGGACCTTGCTGCTCCTCAGTGGTTGTTTGTTTGAAGCTGTCCATTTTCTGGATGTCAGAGGACGATTTTACGTATCATCTTATTTCCAGTTGCAACAAAGAACACTTCACTCACGTTCTGTGAGGGTTTTTTTTTTTTTTTTTGTCATAGACAATAACCGATTATAAAAGCGGTTTTTTGCCCCCCCCCCACCAATCTCATAGTGGTGTTGGCATATGGAAATGACTCACAATGTAACACGCATAATTACAAGCATTGTGAGCAGGGTACAATTAATGTCTCTTCAATCCAATGTTGTAATCAAAAGACGCTGGTGACAGAGTCCAAAGACGGGAGCCGTGGTGCATCCCACACGGATTGGAAGGAAGTTTCTTCCTCTTCCTCGCTTCCCCTGTAGAGAGAGACTCCTGTCCCCTCCCATCCTCTCCCTTGGTGAGTGCAGAGAAATCAATTCTAATTATTCTCTCCGCCCACCCAGCTGAACCCAGACGAGGCAGCCTGACTTTAAAAATAAACCCAGCCACGTGGCAGGCAGGGGGTCTCTTTGCTGAAGCTTAAATATTTAGAGGGTGTCTTAAGGTCATCCCCCCTGATGTGTCGAAGGACAAGTTGGACAAATGGGGGTCTATGGATGGACCACCCAGATATCCCCCATGTTATCAAAGCTGGTGGAGGGCCTGGGGTGTGTTTTGATGGTGACTATTATTTCATTTTATACACACACACACACACACACACACACACGCACACACACATCCTTTGCCAATGTTAAGAAATCTGGAGGTATCAAAGAAAGATGTACTTGCTGTCTGGATAAATGATAGAGTTGGCCACAGGTGACCCTCCACAGCCTCCCCAGACACCATCCCCTGGTGCTCTGCAGACTTCTATTCATCAAGGCTGCACCCCTGCCTCAGCCCAGTCTGTGGAGACCCTGCTGCCCACCACGGAATGACCAAACAAAGGCGCAAGTCTCTGGGCCTGGCTACTGTGGCTGGCCCTTATTCTCTTATCTTCCTGCTTCCTGACGCCTCTCTGAGATACCTCTCCATCTCCCTTTAAGCCTACGGTGTGTCTCCTCCCCTAGAGAGTACCCACTGACCACCCACTCCTGTCCCCTGCTGTGCCAGACGACACTGCTGCCCCCTGACCCTGGATAGGTATTCTTCCAGGGACCTTGCTGGACCTCACCCTGTCCCTGTGCGGGTGACCAGGGCCTGCCTCTCAATAGCTCTTTGCCCAGGGAAAGCAGATCCGCGTGGCATGGCTGCTCCCAGACGCACAGCATGGCTCTCAGGAGGTGGGGAGCCCTTGTGCGGATCTTTGAATAAATTATTCAGTGAGGGATGCCTCTTTGTTGCCTCCCAAGTGTGGCTGGGATGAGAGAAGCTGCAGGCAGGCTGGGAGCCCTGCACACCGTGGTGGGGCAGAGAGGGAGGGAGGGAGGGAGGGAGGGAGGGAGGGAGGGAGGGAGGGAGGGAGGGAGGGAGGGAGGGAGGGAGGGAGGAGGCAGTAGACGAAGAAAGGAAGAAAGGAGGGAGGAAGGGAAGGTAGCAGGAGATGAAGGAAGGAGGGATGAAGAAAATAAAACATGAAAGGAGGGAGGGAAGAAAGAAAGGCAGAGAGGGAGAGGGAAATGAAGGAAGAGAGAAGGGGAGGAAAGGAAGAAGGAAGACAGGAAGGGAGAAATGTGATTCTGCTTTTCACGCCAAAATTGTCCAATTAAGCAAGTGTCTCCTCCTCCACCCCCACCCCTGCTAGTTCTCACTGTAAAATCAAGTCTGATGTCAAGGTCTCACATTGCCTTTAAATATTTTTCAGTGTTGATTGTGTTTCCCCAAAGTTCATGTATTCCACATTGCACCTCCCAAATTCCTATGCTGACCGTGTCTCCAGAGAGACCAGGAGTGATCGGGGATCGATAAGGTCATGAGAATGGCCCATGGTGGGTGTGGTGGCTTGAATCAGGTGTCTCCCCCCACCCCCATAAACCCACGTGTTCTGAATGCTAGGTCCCTGGCTGGTGGCAATTTGGGAAGTGGAGTCTTGCTGGAGGAGGTGTGTTCTCGGAGGCAGGCTTTGGGGTGTTACAGCCCGCTCCCGCTTGCCAGAGCTCAGCTCACTCTCCAGTGGTGATTTCCGGCCTCTGCTCATGACATGCTATCCCCTGCCACCATGGAGCGTCCCCTTGAGACTGTGAGCCAGAATAAAAATTTCCCTCCCGTCAGCTGCTTCCAGTTGGGTGTTTTGTCTTAGCAATGAGAAGGTGCCAGCAACAGGAAATTGGTACCAGAGCAGTGAGGTTGCTGCTGCTGTTAGAAACCGGACTGTGTGGTTTGGGGCCTTTGGGAACTGATTTTCTGGAGGGATGTGGGAGTATTTGAAACCTTGGCCTAACAGATGCCTTGCAGTGCTGTAATAGAGCTTAATGGACCATTTTGTCAAGAGACATAAATAACAACCCAAATGAAGGAAGAACTGTGGATGCACAGGCTTGGCTTCTAAAGAGAAGAAAGCTTTGTTTAGACTGGGCTAGAGGCAATTTCTGTGAGAGGCCAGCTGTGCTCTTCCTGGGTCAACTTGAGCGGGGATGGATTTAAAAGAAATGGAGGAGCTGAAGATATTGCTTAGTTGTTAAGGCACCTGAGTATAAAGCCAAAGGACCTAGGTTCGATTCCCCAGCACCCGTGTAACACCGGATGCACAAGATGGCACATGCGTCTAGAGTTGGTTTGCAGTGGCTGGAGGCACTGCTGCCCATTCTCTCTATCTCTATATTTGCCTCTCTCTCTCTTTCAAATAAATAAATAAATAAGATATAGATTGGTGTGAGTGGGAAGATATGATGCAGAAAGAAATGGAAGATTTGGGTGGAAACAGTGGCCCCACTTTAGCTGCAATTGTTTGGTAGATTTCAGCCTTTGAGAATGGGCCAGCTTTTCTGCATTGGGACAACAGGAAGAATTCTGACTCTTTTGAAAGTAGGGGGCCTGAATGGTGGAGTGTCCTGCTCTTCAAAATCCCCCCTTGGATTAGTAAATTTGGTAGTCCACCTGGTGCTACTGGAGAAGAAGAAATGCAGGGAAGAGAGGGTCATTGGATTTGCAATGCAGTTTTTTTCTTTTCTATTTATTTATTTGTTTGCTTATTTATGCTTATTATTTATTTATTTATTTGAGAGTGACAGAGACAGAAAGAGGGAGAGAGAGAGAGAGAGAGAGAGAAAGAGAGAGAGAGGGAGAGAATGGGCACGCCAGGGCCTCTAGCCACTGCAAATGAACTCCCAATGCATGCATCCTCTTGGGCATCTGGCTAACTTGGGTCCTGGGGAATCGAGCCTTGAACCGGGGTCCTTAGGCTTCACAGGCAAGCAGTTAACTGCTAAGCCATCTCTCCAGCCCAGTTTTTTCTTTTCTTTTTTGGAAATTGCCACTGACTAATATGAAGCAGGGTTGTTGGAAGTCCCTGCAAGGAGACCTGATGGATCCATGAGGATGAAACTTGGTTTGCAGTATAGACCCAGTGCAGATGCCAGGACTATGGGATGGCTGTCCTGGAGAGCTGCCAGCTTGGGATGAGGTTTTCCCAGGGTTTTGAGCAGCCTAGCTGGAGGGACAGCATTGGAACCCCAGACACTTTTGCACTGGTTACAGATGTTGGACTTAGAGCTACAGGATTTGATGTTTGCCCTGTTTGTTTTAGACCTTGAATTGGCTCAGCCTTTCCTTGCTAGACTCTATGCCATCTTCTGTAGGGTGAATGTCCACTCTCTGTCATCATGAGTTTTTGGTTTTACAGCTCACAGTTAGAAGATCTTGGATCATGGGGATGTTTGAACAATGTTGGGATTGGTAAATCGGATGGAATGATTTTCATTTGACATCATGGTTGGTAACCAGTTTATGGGGGCCAGGGGTGAAATGCGGTTTCACTCAGATGTCTCCCCGTAGGCTCGTATGTTCTGAATGTTTGGTCCCCAGCTGGTGGCAATTTGGGAGGCGGAGCCTTGCTAGAGGAGGTGTGTTGTTCTGGGCGGGCTTAGAGGTGTTACAACAAGCTTCCCCATGCCAGAGTTTGGCACACTCTCCTGCTGCTGGTGTCCACTGGATGCTGGCCAGGAGGTGACGTCCAGTCTCTGTTCTGCCATCTTTCCCCTGCCATCATGGAGCTTCCCCTTGAGACCGTAAGCCAAAATATAAAGCATTGCTCCCAACAGTTGCTTTTGGTTGGGTGCTTTGTCCCAGCAACAAGAAGGTGACTGCAACAATGGCTCCAGTGGCTCTGTTAGAATGGGAAGAGTTGCCCAAACTCTCATCCCCATGTAATACCCTCCGACATGTCACCACACAGCATGAAGCCCTTGCCAGGAGAGTGCTGTGCCCTTGGACTTCTTGCTTCCAGAACCGTGAGGGAAACCTTTGCTCTTAACAAGTTACCTGGCCTTGGGTATTTAGTCATAGCAGCATAAAACCACCGTATATAACCCTCTTTGTGCCTCCACATCAGCAGCCATCTCTGGGCCAGAGCGCAGTTGGTTTCCAGTAGATTCAGCATCAAAAGCTGGGAAACCAGTGGCGGTTGTCAGCAAGGCACAACTTCAAAACAATGCGTCTCCACACATGGAGCATTCTGAATCCAGGGGCATGGGATGGTCATCTGTGGGCATGAGAAAGGAGTCCTCTGGGGGCTCAGGGCAATTTGTGACCAGTCACAAGGGGTGGTGACTCCCTACCCATAGTGCGCAGTGCGGGGCGATGCGTGGAGCCCCCCGAGGACCTGTGAACAAGGCTGTCTTCTGGCTTCTGGCTGTAAACTCTTGGTCTCTTAGAACTTTTAAGATGAAATGCGATGCCCACACCCAAAGCAATCATGTGATTTCTTGTTCTGATGTCACCTCTCTCTCGTTTCCTTCTGTCTGCTATGTCCTCCAAGAGCCATTATCAGTGCACCACAGGTCAGGTCCAGGACACTTTCTCCCATTTAGGAATAGACACACTTAGGTCTGCCTCTACTTCCTTTTTTTTTTTTCTTTTCTCTCTCTCTCTCTCTCTCTCTCTCTTTTTCTCAATTTTTATTAACATTTTCCATGATTATAAAAAATATCCCATGGTAATACCTTCCCTACCCCCACCCCACTTTCCCCTTTGAAATTCCATTCTCCATCATATCCCCTCCCCATCTCAATCAGTCTCTCTTTTATTTTGATGTCATGATCTTTTCCTCCTCTTATGATGGTCTTATGTAGGTAGTGTCAGGCACTGTGAGGTCATGGGTATCCAGGCCTTTTTGTGTCTGGAGGGAGCACGTTGTAAGGAGTCCTACCCTCCTTTGGCTCTTACATTCTTTCCACCTCCTTTTCCGCATTAGGCCCTGAGACTTGGAAGGTGTGATCAAGAAGTTACTCAGTACTCCAGTCACTTCTTTCTAGCACTATGATACCTTCTGAGTCATCCCAAAGTCACTGCCATCTGAAAAGAGAAGTTCTCTACCCAAAGTGAGAGTAGCGTTAATATAAGGATATAAATATTAAGAGAAGTGCTTACTGGGCAGTTTGATAAGCATAGTATATACCTTTTTTCCAGACATCAGCAGATGTTATACCCCTAGGGCTCATGACTACCCCTGTCTTAAGTTTTCAGTATCAGGGATGTATTCCCCCACATGGAGTGGGCCTCCGGTCCAATTGGAGGGCAGTTGGTTTCCACCATGACAGACATGTCACTATCGGACCTGTTGGCTCATTTAGGCTGGCTGGCCAATTATAAGGCTTGCAGTATGCCTCTATTTTCAGATCCAGGACTGGGGCCTCCTACAGAGATGGACGTCAGAGATGCTTGATCCCAAGGCAGAATCACCAAAGGTTCAGAGTGAAGGAGCCACAGGATGAACTAGATGTGCCGTTGTCCACAGATGGGGAAGTTGAGCTACGGGGAAATAAGTGGACACCAGACCCTGACCTAGTCGCTTCCTGCCTGTGTGGCTTCAGCCCATCCTGTGTCCTCTGGGCCTGCCTCCATCTCACCTGGAAAAACAGGAGAACAATGGCTTCCTTGGCTTGATAATGGCTGAGAGGGTGGTATGGGACAGTGGCCTCTCAAGTTTCAGCAGTGCCGCTAGGAGCTGTACCCAGTTCCCAGATGAATTATGTATGTGTGTATGTGCAGTGGACAGTTCCACGTCGCTGGGATGAACATCCAAACCAGGCGCAGTTGATGGGAGGAAGGGGTTTATTTCAAGCTCACAGATCCAGGGGGAATTCCATCAGCAG
The DNA here is from genome assembly GCF_020740685.1 of Jaculus jaculus. Classification (NCBI taxonomy): domain Eukaryota; kingdom Metazoa; phylum Chordata; class Mammalia; order Rodentia; family Dipodidae; genus Jaculus; species Jaculus jaculus. Next base: position 7,566,286 of record NC_059114.1, on the reverse strand, counting down.
CGGAAGAAACGGCTTCCATACATCCAAGCAGAGAAACAAGCCGACAGCCCATAAAAGCCAAAAGCAGGGATGAAGAGGTTGCTAAGTGATTAAGGCACTTGCCTGTCAAGCCGAAGGGCCCAGGTTCGATTCTCTAGGTAAGCCAGATGTACAAGATTACACATGTGTCTGGAGTTCATTAGCAGTGGCTGGAGGCCCTGGCACGTCCATTCTCTCTTTCTGTCTATCTGTCTCTCTCTCAAACAAACATATGTGTGTATATATATATATATATATATGTATGTATGTATGTATGTATGTGTGTATGTATGTATGTGTATATATATATATATATATATGTATATATATGTATATATATGTAAAAGCAGCAACACAAAACCAGGGGCTGGAAAGATGGCTCAGTGGTTAAGACACTTGCCTGCAAAGCCTAATGACCCAGGGTCGATTTCCCGGTACCCATGTAAAGCCAGATGTTTGTTTGCAGCAGCTAGAGGCCCTGGAGCACCCATTCTCTCTCTCTCTCTCTCTGTCATTGGAAATAAATAAATAAAATAAATAAATAAATAAATAAATAAATAAATAAATAAAATTTTAAGAAAAGGGTCCTAGACACCAGCATGTTTTCATGTGGTGGCCCAGGGAGCCAAGGGCCCTGGCTACCAACCATATGCGTATGCACACAGGATGTGTGTCCACATATAGGAAGCTACACATATCACTAGCAGGCTGCACACAGACGCGACACACGTGGACTGTGGAGCAGAGGGACCCGCATGCTGGGACGCCGAGGACAATGCCCGCCGCGCTCTCCGTGCTCTGAAGTCTGGCCTGCTGAAGGAGCGCTGGCAAGTGGGTTCTCATTTGTTACAAACTGCTGGCCACTCAGGGAATAGCTTCAGCTTCTCCCAGAGGCCATCTTTGGGGCAGGGTGCACGGCAAGACCCCAGTATTCCATGCATGGAAGGTAGATGGGGAGGGGAAGTGGGAACCCATCACCGGTCAGCAGGCTCGGGCAGGGATGGGGGGACACGAGGTGACCTCTCTGGGAAGGGCTCTCTCTGCATTCTCCCACAATGCAGCACGTGCCTTGAGCTGATAAGGCTGGCCTGCTGCCTGGGGACAGATGCGTGACAGGAATAGACAGCAACCAGCTCAAGGCTGACAGAGAAATGGCAGTGAGGAGAGGCGGCAGGTCAGAAAGAAGAGGTGGCCGTGCTGGTGGCTCTGGTTTGGTTTGGATTCATATATTCATTTCTTTTTTCTTTCTTTCCTCTTTTTTTTATTTGTCTTTGTAGCCCAACCTCACTGTAAACTCCTCAGCCTCCATAGCACAAGGACCCCAGGCCACCCACAATGCCTGGTCCCGCATTTATTCTTTGTTAAAAATATTTATTTCATTGTTTATTTATGAGAGGGAAAGACAGATGGGCTCATCAGGTCCTCCAGCCCCTGCAAATGAACTCCAGATGCGTGCGCCACCTTGTACATCTGGCTTACGTGGGTCCTGGGGATGTGAACCTGGGTCCTTTGGTTTTGCAGGCAAACGCCTTAAATGCTAAGCCATCTCTCCAGCCCAGGAGAAAATCTTTCCGAAGGAAACTGATGTGCCTTGAGCTGGAAGAAGATGAAGGATTAAGGCCAGGCTGGCAAAACCCACTGATGTCTACAGGAAGGAAAAGAGCATCATTTTTTAAAATAAATATTTCATCTACTTATTTATTTATTTATTTATAAGCAGAGACAGAGAATGGGCATGCCAGGGCCTCCAGCCACTGCAAACGAACTCCAGATGTATATGCCACTTTGCATATCTGGCTCTATGTGGGTCCTGGGGAATCGAACCCCAGTCATTAGCTTTGCAGGCAAACACCTTAACCACTGAGCCATCTCTCCAGCCCCAAAGTATCATTTTTGAAGAGGGGGTGTGGTCGGGCCTGTTGAGATACTACGTGGCAATTACCAACAAGCCCCCTGTCTGCTCCAATGCCCCCACACCCAGCCCAGAACTAACATGCCATCATGCCAGTCCTAGGAGGACAGCGTACTGTCTCACTGGGGCTCAGTGACAGGGTCTCTGCTCTTGCCCACGACACCATTACTGTAAATCCCTGGTGGCTCTGACCACAGAGTTCTCACCATGCACATGACCATAGTACCATTTTGGTGACCAAACTATGAATTGGGGAGCATCCACCTGTCTCCCCAGCAAAGCATGTTGGCTCCGTGTCTCTCACCTTTCAGCACCTGCACCCACACGCGCACACACACACACACACACACACACACACACACATCTGCAGGCATGTTACAGCCATGCAGGCACATGGGGTGTTTTTCTTCCTCTTGAAGTGATAACAAAAAGGCTACTTTTGTTGATGCTTTTAATTTTCCCCAGGGAAGTTTGGTTGCTAGTGCCTTGTTTCCTCTCTCTCTCTCTCTCTCTCTCTCTCTCTCTCTCTGTGTGTGTGTGTGTGTGTGTGTGTGTGTATTTCCTGGTCATTACTTTTCCTAACTGCATCCCCACAATGAGTTGAAATTCAACCACGTTGGGAAAATAAATTGCACCAGCAGCACATTTGTTAAGCCGGCAGCTTGCCCGTTGGATGCGCCGAGCTCCTGGGAGAGGAAGAGTGGAGGGGGCTGGGGGCCTCTCAGGGGGCTGGGAGCAGACTTTCTCCCTTCCAGAACAACTCCTTCGTGTCGGGATATGTGTTTCCTGGAAAGGTGGGAAGGGAGCACAGGTTTAGTCAAAGCCAGCCCATTTGGGGACTTCTGACCAATCGTGTGAAGAAACGTATAAGAAAGCTGGGGGTGGTGGCTCACAAGTGGGGAGCAGAGGTAGGAGGATGGTTACAAGTTCAAGGCCGCCCTGGGCTACCGAGTAAGATGAAGAATCAACAACAAACAAACACAGCTGGGCGTGGTGGCGCACGTCTTCAATCGCAGCACCCAGGAGCCAGGGGTAGGAGGATTGCCGTGAGTTCCTGGCCAGCCTGGGCCATGGCAAAGCCCAACCCTGGAAAAAACAAAAGCAACAAAACAAACCAACAAAAAACAAGGTGAGAAGCTGGGCATGGTGGCACACGCCTTTAATCCCAGCACTCGGGAGGCAGAGGTAGGAGGATCGCCGTGAGTTTGAGGCCACCCTGAGACTCCATAGTGAATTCCAGGTCAGCCTGGGCTAGTGAGACCCTACCTCAAAAAAAAAAAAATAAATAAATAAATAAATAAATAAATAAATAAATAAATAAAGCAAAGTGACACAAAGAGAAATGAAAGTTATCACTTCCGGCTGACGGCCAGGGAGCCAGGGCTGTTTGGAAGTCGTGTCCGCGCGGGGCTGTGTCTGTCCATTCCAGCTGTGATCCAGCCAGCACCCTAGGACCTACCTGGAGAATCTGCCACACAAAAGATCCTCAACACTGGGGCTGGGGGGAAGGCTCAGTGGATAAGGGTGTGCTTCCCAAGCCCCAGGGCCCGTGTTCAATCCCCAGCAGCTGAGCATGTCTGTCTGCGCCTATTGTAACTCTGACGCTGAGGGGGCCAGAGACTGGAGTGGTCTGCCAGGGTACCTGAAAAGTGGGGAGCTCCAAGTTCAGTGAGAGACCCTGTGTCAAGGAAATAAGAGTGCTAGAGAGAACACTGGATCTACTCCTTTGGTTCCTACCTGTGTGTGCATGGGGCACGTGCGTGCATGCGTGCACGTACACACACACACACACACACACACACACACACACACACACACACACACAAAACGTCATTACTACCACCAGCTAGAGCTCATTTGCCTCCTGTGTCCTCCACCGTCCTCGGATCACAGAGAATTAATATTCTGTAGATTGCTATCACGCATGCAGTAATGCTTCACCCGTTTGAAAGAGAATAGAGAAAATATCATAAATGCCAGCTTTTAAAAACCTTAACCTTCTGGTCCGTTTCATCCTGATTTTTCTTCTCCAACAAGACATCACGCAGAGCCCCACATGCTGCCTCAATCCTAGTCTCCCGCCTACCTTCCTTCCAAGAGCCTAAATCCCGAGCTGATTATACTGGTCGATGTTTTTAAATGTTTATTATACCATTATGCCTCCATAAACATTTTATGCCGCGTGCTCCGGCAGGTTTTTAAGGTTATATAAATGGTGTGTAGCTGTGCATCTCGTGTTCTTTTTTTAAATATATATTTTTATTTATTTATTTGAGAAAGAAAGAGGCAGAGAGAGAGAGAGAGAGAACAGAGGGAAGGGGCACACCAGAGCCTCCAGCTACAGCAAACGAACTCCAGGCACATGCGCCACCATTGGCTTCTGGCTTACGTGGTGATTGAACTGGGGTCCTTTGGCTTTGCAGGCAAATGCCTTAACCACTAAGCCGTCTCTCCAGCCCAAGGGTCTTATTCTTTTTGTCCCACTGACACTCAGTCCTTACAGCTGCCTCAGGTGGCAGGCGCTGCCCTCGGAGGAGGGAGCGGAGGCTCCAGGAATGTGAAACGATGGTGGGACCACTGATCCCCCCCAAGCCTAAGTCCCAACTGTGCCTCAGTGTTTGAGTATACAGCTGGCCCTCCGTACCCGCAGGTTCATGGATTCAACTGTCAAGGATCAAAAAATTGGAAAAAGTGGGGGCTGGGGAGATGGCTTAGTGGTTGAGGTGCATGCCTATGAGGCCTAAGGACCCAGGTTTGATTCTCCCATAAGCCAGAGGTACATGGGAGCGCACGCGTCTGGAGTTCATTTGCAGTGGCTGGAGGCCCTGGTATGCCAATTCTCTCTACCTCTTCCTCTCTCTCTCTCTCCTTCCCTCTACCTTTCTCAAATAAATGAATAAATATTTTTTAAAATACATATTGGGAAAATTGTATTGCACTTGCTCTTGCGGACCTCCCTAACCACGGTCCCTGAGCAATGCCGTGTGTCAATAAAGGGCACAGCCGGTGGGTCGCGTCTGGTACTCAAGGTCATCCAGAGGTGATGTCAGCAGGCAGGAGGTCATGTGACTCTGCGTTCTCTGCAGACAGTATGTGCTGAATGGAAGGGCTGGCACATCCTTAGGTCTTGGCATCTGAGGGTGTCTGGAACCAATTCTCAAGGGGCCTGAGGGACGATTGCATAGCCCTCCAAAATAAACGTTCAAGGACCTGAAAGACGTTACTCAAAAGAGATAGAACGGGGACTGAAGCGATGGTTCAGTGGTCAAGGCACTTGCCTGCAAAACCTAACAACCCGGATTCGATTCCCCAGGGACCGCATAAGCCAGATGCACAAAGTGGCGCATGCATCTGGAGTTTGTGTGCAGTGGCTGGAGGCCCTGGCACACCCATACCCTCTTTTTCTTTCTCCCCTGGTATCTCTCTGCTTGCAAATACATAAAATATTTTAGAGAATCCAAAAGAAATAGAAAGAAGTGATAGATCTGATATGTGCCTACAGGATAATGAACAAAGCACCATGACTATGATATATCAGTGAAAAAGGAGAAAAGACTTCTGCGCGTGACAGACAGCAAAGTGCCTCTGGCAGACAGAAGGCTGGGTGAAAAAAGTCACCTGCAGAGCGAACACTGGTCCCGACCACAGGAAGCTCAAAGCCAGGCAGAAATCACTGGTAGCACGATCGTCAGTGCAATGACCTCGTTGGGTGCCAAGCCTACTGTGGGTGAGGAGTTTCATGGGAGAGGCTTCCGAGTGTCGGGAATTAGCGCAACCTCGACGGCAATTCTACAAATCTAGGCTGTTTTAGCCAAATCACAGCCAAGGTGGCTTAACAGACATTTATTTGTTCCCTGAAGCTCTGGAGACTGGAAGTGCGAGACGAAGGAGTCAGCGAGGCTGGTCCCCGTCCCTCACGTGCGATCTCCTTGCTGTGACCCATGCAGAAGTCTTCCTTCAGCAAGTAAGCATCCTGGGTGGGTGTATGTGGGGGATCGGGGGTGGGGTCACCTCCTCTTCTCCCTGGGCAAAGAGCTCGTCCTAATGAGCTTGATTTAATTTCGTTACTTCTCGCCACACTGTTCTGAGGGTTGAAATGAAAGCTCGTGAACTCAAGGGTAGGTGAGACTCGTCCAACACTTCGCTCCATGCAGGGACCTTAGGTAGTCTGTCTCCTTGATGCAGATGATGACAGCGTTGTTTCTGCTGGGCTCTGAATCCTCCCGCAGCAGGGCCACTTGAGCCTGGACAGTCTGATCTGGATGCCTCCAGCCCACCTTTCCCTGACACTGCCAGGAGAAGGCGGTGGGGCTGACAGGTGTTCCTGATGCCGAGCACCAACTAACAGAATAGGGAGGGATTACACATAGATCTGTTTGACTGTTCTACATATATATTTGAGAGAGAGAGAGAGACAGATGAGAGAGAGAATGGGCACACCAGGGCCTTTAGCCACTGCAAACGACCTCCAGATGCATGTGCCACCTTTGCATGTGGCTTTACGTGGGTCCTGGGGAATCGAACCTGGGTCCTTTGGCTTTTGCAGGCAAGCGCCTTAACCGCTAAGCCATCCCTCCAGCCCCTGCCCTACTTCTGATCATTGCCACGGACAATGTCAGAGTTCTTATGCCCTTGTTGGGGTGCCAAGGGGTGGTTTTCCCCATCAGTGCAGGTGATTCTGTTTTCAGGTCACACTCACATCTGCACTTGATTTTCTGCCTCGTGAGAGGCCTGCTGGATGAGCAAGGGACTGAGGTCTGTAAGCATCCTGCCCCGCAGCCCAGGGCCCACAGGCAGAACAAGAGACACGAGGTCTGGCAGATCGAATCCACCAAGAGTTCCTGTAGGGGCCCAACTCAGCTGTGACTGGGTGTCCCTGCCCTGGCCCTGTAGGTAAGAGGGCACCCCGCTTGGGCATGTCTATGGAGAGGACAGCCCCATGCCTGGCATGCAGCCCAGCCACCTGCCTCCTAAATCTTCTCTTCCCTTCCCCCCGGGCTTCTTTGTTCGTGCTTGGAGTCGGCCTCGGTGCTTTCTCGCGGCTTGAAGACGCAGTGATTTATATAGCGTTTTATGCAAATGCAGAGTTGAGCTTTGCACACTGCAGAGGAAAAGGAGGGGCCCTGGGCTGGCCCCTTGTCCAAATGGGTGCTGATAACATTAGGAAGCAGGCCACAATGGCAGGTTCACAGTGCCCTGGGAATCTTGCTCAGTTCAGACACTCTGGGGCTGTGATTGTGGCCCAGTGATGAGAGCCACGTATGTATATATATTTCAGAGAAAGAGAAAGAGAGCAGGTGTGCCAGGGCCTCCAGCCACTGCAAGCAAACTCCAGATGCATGTGCTACCTTGTGCATCTGGCTGTATGTGAGTACTGGAAAATTGAACCTAGGCCATCAGGTTTTGCAATCGAGTGTGTTTAAATACCGAGTCATCCCCTCTAAACCCAGCTTGCTTTCTTTCTTTCTCTCTTTCTTTCTTTCTTTCTTTCTTTCTTTCTTTCTTTCTTTCTTTCTTTCTCTCTCTCTCTCTCTCTCTCTCTCTCTTTCCAGAGAGAGAATGAATGAGCACACCAGGGCTTCTAGCCACTGCAAAGGAACTCAAGACACACCTGTGCATCACCTGTGCATCTGCTTTACGTGGGTTCTAGGGAATCAAACCTGGGGACCTTTGGCTTGCCAGACAAGAGTCACTCTTGCACATGGCTCATGGGGCAGTGGAATGGGAATCCCCTCAGCTTGGCCCTGCCTGGATCCCCCAGGCTCTGGGAATGCTCCCCTGATCAATTGGCTGACCCTCCAAGGCTGGATACCCTCTCTAGGTCCACAAGGTTCTAAAAACCCTCATCTCCCAGTCACATTAAAAAGAAGAAGAAGAAGAAAAAAAAAACCCCTTCAGCTGGGCAGTGCCAATGAAAGCTGGTAATTACTTGCATCTACTTAACCAAGCAGCCAAATGGAAGAAACTCGGCTCCATGAACCTCATTGTAAAGCACTCTTTGGTGACTTATGCTCCAGATACTGTTAACATTTCAGAGTGGATGACCCCCAACAGCTCAGCTTGGAAACTTCATTCAGAAGGAGGCACAGTCTTGCAGGAAGGCAGATGGGAGGGACCCCAAGGAACTGGGATGGCCGTGGCCAGCCCCTTGTCCAAGGATGTGTACCCTGCTTCCCTGGGCTGTGTCCCAGCCTTCACTGGGCTGCCACCGGGTCTCCCTGCTCGTAGCACTTTGCAGAACAGTTTCCTATCCCTAAGGGGGTAGGACCAGCGAAAAGTTAGTGATTTCTTTTTTTTTTTTTTAATTTTTTTTTGTTCATTTTTTATTTATTTATTTGAGAGCAACAGACACAGAGAGAAAGACAGAGGGAGAGAATGGGCACGCCAGTGCTTCCAGCCCCTGCAAACGAACTCCAGACATGTGCGCCCCCTTGTGCATCTGGCTAACATGGGACCTGGGGAACCAAGGCTCGAACTGGGGTCCTTAGGCTTCACAGGCAAGCGCTTAACCGCTAAGCCATCTCTCCAGCCCAAGTTAGTGATTTCTATGGCGGCCAGAGCCCCGCCCCAAAGCTCTATCAGGTGCCCCTTGCCATTGTAAATCCTGCTATTAGCCCTTGGCCTCAGTGTCCACCCATCACAGCTACTAACTCTGCAAGATGCTAATTTCCTGATTCTTTTTAAATGTTCATATTTCCTAGCTGGTGGCCACATTTTCTCCTCTTGTCGGCATATTGATCCAGGATGGTATCTTCTCTAGGCACCACCCATTGCCAAGGTCACTAGAACACACACACTCACAAACTGTTCTAGGGCTGGGGAGATGGCTCAGTGGTTAAAGTGCTTGTCTGCACTGACTAAGGACCCAGGTTCCATTCTCCAGTACCCATGTAAAGCTGTAGGCACAAGGTGGCACATGCATCTGGAGCTTGTTTGCAGTGGTTAGAGGCCCTGGCGTGCCCATTCTCTCTCTCTGTCAAATAAATAAATAAAATAAAATTAGATATAAAAAATTCAACAAAAAGTGTTCTAGGGGCTAGGGAGATGGCTCAGTGATTACGGCACTTGCCTGCACAACCTAATGATTGGAGTTCGATTCCCCAGTACCCACATAAAGCCAGATGCATGAAATGATGCGTGCGTCTGGAGTCCATTTTATAGCAGCTGCAGGCCCTGGCGCCGCCCATTCTCTCTGTCTCTGCTTGCAAATAAATAAATAAATAAAAGTGCATTTTAAAAAATAGAGAGAAAGCCGGGCGTGGTGGCGCACGCTTTTACAGCACTCGGGAGGCAGAGGTAGGAGGATTGCCATGAGTTCAAGGCCACCCTGAGATGACAGAGTTCTTTCCAGGTCAGCCTGAACCAGAGTGAGACCCTACCTCGAAAAACCAAAAAAAAAAAAAAAAAAAATAGAGAACCTTACTGAATATACACGGCGTGTGGCTCTCTAGTGACAAATGCAGGCAGAGAATGACCAGGGATCATGATGCAATGTTTAAAGTCAGTGAGTCCGGGAGAAGGCCTGGGGCTGGGGCTGGCCAATGGCGGCGTGTGGATGTCTTTGCCTCACAAATCACGATATGTTGGGCTTGTGTTCCCCTAGGCTGCAGGGAAGGGTCCTCCCTGGCCTCTTCCAGTGTCCCAAGGAACCAGACACCCTATGTCTCAGTGTGGGCGCTGCTGCGAGTGCCCCTCTTTCCTCAGAGCACGTGGAGCTGTCCTCTCCCTAAGGACCCCAGTCTTGGACTGGAGCACACCCTTGTGACCTCATTTCAACGTACTTTGCCAAGACCTTCCCCGCGCATGCAGATGTTAACTTACGCTCGGGCGATGTCGCACTAACCAAGGAAAACCTGAAAATACCCCAGGTTGAAAATGATTGCCCGCACCTCACCTGCCAGGGGGCGGCTCCGGGCAACTGTGCCTGCCTGTGAATGGGGCCGGACTGAACGGTTGCTGCCTTCACGTTAGGAGAGGGGTCAGGCTGCAGTATCGCCAGCTGGGGATAAACCAAACTCAGAGCCCGAGGTGCAGAGTCTGCTGGATGCATGTCAGCTTTGCGCAGCCGTCAGGTGAATACTGTAAGCTGAACTTGCGTTGTCTATTTTGGGAGGGGGGGAGGTGTGCCCACATGTCCTGGCATGTGCAGAGGCCACAGGTGATGCAGAGTGTCTTCCTCCATCACCCTCCACCTTGTTGTTTAATTATTTAAAATCCTGTGTTTATTTGCAAGCGAAGAGAGAGAAGAGAGACAGAATGAGTGCTTCAGGGTCTCGCACCACTGCAAGTAAACCCCGGGATGCATGCACCACTTTGTGCATTTGGCTCTATGTGGGAATTGGGGAAGCGAGCCCGGGTCCTTAGGCTTTGCAGGCAAGCCCCTTAACTGCTAAGCCATCTCTCCAGCCAGTTAAAAATATTATTTATTTATTTATTTGCAAGCGGAGGGAGACAGCAAAAAGAAAGACACACACACACACACATAGAGAGAGAATGGGCGCGCCAGGGCCTCCCAGCCACTGCAAATGAACTCCAGACACATGCGCCACCTCATGCATCTGGCTTTTACGTGACCACTGGGGAATCAAACCCAGGTCCTTTGGCTTTGCCGGCAAGTGCCTTAACCACTAAGCCATCTCTCCAGCTCCCCCCTCCCACAACTTCTATTATTATTATTATTATTATTAGGATTTCTTATTAGCTCACAGGGTACAGGCTGGGCAGTCCAACAATGGTTGGGTACAGGCTGAAGAGTCCGCAAGGCTAGATACCACATCTATCCCCATCTGGCACAGAAGGTTTGGGGGGTTCCTGGCAGGCTACAGTCCACAAAGACCGCTGAAGCTGGGAGCCAATGTCTGAGCCGAGACCAGCAACAACAGGGTGGTTGGATCCACGCGCCAGCAAGCAGCAAGGGCAGCCAGGATGAAGGCCTCTCTTCCTCTTCCTACTTCCTCTTCGCCCTTCCTCTTCCTAGAAAGCCGCTGACACTGTGATGGGGGCCCCTCCTTAACCTCACCTAATCCAAGGGCCTCCCTAAGGCCTTGAGTTCAGCCTGTCTCTGAGTCCCCCTTGTCCGTGGGACCCTGGCGCCATCCCCAACCCCGAGTGATGGTTCTGGGGGCTGTTTGTGCACGGGACCGCGGTTTGCACGCAGTCATCTGGCCAGGATCGCCCTGGTCTCACACCTTTCAAAGAAGAATCCCTGGTGGCCTGGTGGCCGGCGGCCAGGCTTGACAATCCCATGGTGTAGTGACCATGAATCACCCCACAGATTCCAGGATGCTTCCCTCTGAGCAGCCGACAAGGCTCTGTGCAGAAGGCCCCCACTGACCCTGCTGGAAAGATAGACCGCAGGTCTGCCTTCCCATTGTCGCCCCTTATAGCTCCCTCTAAGTGGCAGGAATTGGCCCCACTGCTCTGTCTGGGGGACATGGGTTGCATTGGCTTAGAGGACAGTGGTGCGGGGGAGCCCCCCCGAGGGGCTGCCGGGACTTTGTGTTCCCTTTCACTGTGGCTTCTCCATCCGGCTTTACTCAAACACAGGCTGCAAACCCAAGGACCTGGACGGAACCCCACGGTTTTCCATCCCCTAAAATTGCTTTGGCTGACTTAAGGCAGAACTCCAAAGTGGCTCCAGGGTGCCACGTTCCCAAGTCGCCAGCCTCAAGCAAAGGAGAAGACCTGAGAGTCATGGTCGACACAAGCCTGTAATCCAAACCCACAGGAGGCCGAGGCAGGAGAATTGCAAGCTCAAGACCAGCCCAGGCCACGTAGCAAAACTCTCTCGTAAACAAAATTCAACAAACAAACCAATGACAGAGGAGCAGACCAAGGTGGACTATGGGCTGGGACATCAGGGGCGAGTCTCTCCATTGTCACCTTTCAGTCAAGATGTCCGCAGTGTGTCCTTGCTGGGAAGTCAAGAGGATCGAGGCATTCACACACATTAGTGCTATCCTTAAGGGTGGGTGCCCGCTGGATACCGTGCTCACACATCTGACATGTCATTTCATTTTGTCACACCCCCCCCACACCCGTCACCACCCCCAGCATTGTGGGAGTTTTCAGTGAAGCTCACAGAGGCTGAGCAACCTGGCCAAGGTCACACTGAGGGCAGAGCTGGGATTCAAACTCACGGAGTCAGCTGGCTGCCTTCGGAGGCCAGTGTGATGTGTGGTGAGCCCCCTGAGCTGTGCTCCTCGCAGCTTGCCGTCCCCCAAAGTGCGGAGACCAAAGGAAGGTGCCGCTGAGCGGAGCATCTCGTGTGAGCCGCACAGCCCCCTGCCCACCCCTCCCCCCACGCCGAGCCAGCTGGACCCGCAGGCCATGAGTTATGAGGTCAAAGCGGACCCTGGACTCGCCCGTCTGTAAGGCACAGGCGGGGTCCCCCAGAGCTCTACTTGCCCAGGAAGAAACACCCCCACTATCCCAGTGGCCTGAGATCCCCGAGGGCTGAGCCTGCCCACCAATCGGCCCAGCCAAGCATAGCCTCCCTGTCCTGGGCACAGTGCACAGGGTCCCCGTGTCTGAGCAGAGCTTCCCCCACTCCCCCTACCATTCTGCTGGGACTTCTCTGGCTGGTCCAGCACTGGGGTCCCAGGACCCCTGTGGAACGTCCTCCCCCATCCCTGCGATAGGAGACAGAAATTGGCTAGGCAGTCAGGGTGACAGAACCCCATGAGTGAATGGTTTTGTATCCCTTGACTAACAGCAGGTACTATCACTGGGCTTCCAGATGCCTGGGTGTTCCACCCTCCAGGAAAGCTCTCTAGATTAAGCTTCCCCCCTTCCTAGAGGACAGAAACTCTGATCTTTACCTAAGATTACTGGCAAAGCTGTGAAATCTGATCTTTGTCCATAGCAGCCTGCCAACCTGGTCTCCCTCACGTAGCCACTCCCCATGAAAACCCAGGGCGGGGTCTTGAGCTGGGCTTGTCAAGCCCCCGCCCCTGGCCCTTGCCTCCACCTTGCTGCCCTCTCTGTGTTCTAGACGTAAGCCCCCATCTCTTCGTCCTCCTAAAGCTGTAAATCAAATCTTGCTGAACCTCACCCTCTGGTCTGTGAATTTCATTCTTCGAGTTCACAGGACAAGGATACAGGGACACCCCAAATGATCGGTGCATTGGCATACGAGGAACCCCAACTTCCTGTGTCACCTGGACTGTGACGTCGCTATTCCAGCTCCAGCCTGTCCCCAGTCTCTCTGGGATTGCTGGGTGGCCAAGCCTGCATGACTGGTCCCCTCAGCCGCAAAGGCTGCGCTAGCTCCAGAGGGCGGGGGTCCAGGTGGGAAGGAGGGTGTGGCTGTCCAGAGAGAGCAGTTTACAAGTTGTGTTTCTCTGTCCCTCTGAGCCAAGATCGATCACACTTCTGCCAGCCTCTGGGACCCATGAGATCAACAAGGACTCCTTGGCTCTCTCCCATCCTAGCCAGGACTTGGCCGTGTCTCCCAGCAGAAATGTGTACATGGGTGCCCTGCACCTCAGCCGGACGCACGTGTAAATTCCCCGAACAGGTGCCTGACATCCGCTCACAGGTGCCCTGCCTGCCAGGTTTGCCTGGGCCCCATAGCCAGGGATAACACCTGGATTTGGATCTGTTTGTTCACTGAGTAGCAAGTACCCAGCACTTAGCAACTTCAAACAACACCCCCCCCCCCCACACACACACTATACCATGGTCTCTGAGGATCAGAGTTGGGCATGTGACTTTGCTCTGTGGTTGAGGGTCCATCTTGAAGTGGCAGTGATGTTTTGGGGTCGGGGTAGGAAGGGTGGAGACACAGTCTTTGTATAATGGAACCTCAGAAGAGGAGATCTTCATATTCGACTGGCCACACAGGTCCCCCCTTTGCAGCCTGGCGGGGGGCAGGGGCGGACGGTGAGCAGAAAGCAGCAGCCACATGGTACAAACTGGGGAGGGTGCCCAGCCTAGAGTTCAAAGGGCAAAGCCTTCAATAGGCCACGCGCCCCACCCAGGGGTGAGGGCTGGCTTGCTTTGTTTGGTTTTGTAACACGCCAGACACTAAGTGACATCTTGGGGCTATTTTCATCTGTTATTTCCTTTCCTCCTCATGCCTAGTCCAGGAGGCAGGAAAATCGCCATCTTCCATTGAGGACCGGGAGAGATGGAGTCACACACACCTAACATTGCGCCATCCCACACCCCGAGCAAGTCCCTGGAAGTGCACATGCTAGTTGAGCTAGAGTCGTGGGAAAGCCCGGAACCTTCCAACTGGGTGCTTCTTTACCAAGGAGCCCGAGCCAGTCTTTGTGGAACTATATGCAGTGACCCAGTGGGGAGCCACGAAAACTGGTTATAAAAGGGGAGGAAGAAGTTCAGCCTGTGCGTCACCTTGGAGAGGTGGCCTGCCACCTGCCGTCCACGTGTCCTTCCGTTTCACTGTTTGGGCAGTGGGTCTTCGAACAGGTGGGAAACTCCAGGCTCTGAGCAGCAAGCAGTTCGGCCAGTTAGTGCGTTCCCCTCCCGTCCCCACCTGCAGCAGTTCGCTTAGCACACCTCTCTCAGCGTCACCATCTGGGATGCCTGTGGCCAGGGGGGCTGAAAGTTGACCCATCCCCACACAAAACCCGGCCTCCACAGTCTACCCTAAGCTGCCCCAGACAGTCTCGCATGAACCCCCAGACAGCTGGCCATGCGCACAGGCTCACACCCGCGTGTGTCTGTCACGGAGGACCATCCCCGGGTGGGAGATGATGGGATTAGGCTGGGATTCCTCGGCATCTGCGGAGACCGTGTCGTGCTCGATGTCTGCGTGGCTGTGAGATTAACAAAGAAGAGGCAGGAGGAGCGGGGCGAGAGAGGAGGCCCCCGTTGGCAGTCCTGCGCCATCTCTTTTGAGAAGTCTTAATCCCTCACTTTTATTCATCTCCTAACAATCTTCCCCAGGCCGGATCCAGCCTTCTGAGCATGTTGGAGGACTTTAGAGCTTCTAGTCACTTAGGGGCATCCTCCTGTGTCAAGCACCTGCTCTCATAATCTCTCTCTGTGTCTCTCTCTCTCTGTCTCCCTCCTTTCCTCCAGCGATATCTTTAGAATCATAAAGCCCTTGCAATTCAGGTATAAGGAACCCTCTTGTTTCACGCCTACTTGGGACAGCCAGGGCCCCCATGCGGTAATCAACTCTCACCACGGGTAGACTCAGGTACTTGTGAAAGCATTTAGCTCTCTTGGCATCCACCATCATCTCTTCTGATCAGCGCCAACACCCCTCAGTTGGGCTCACAGCCTCATTCGCGAGCTGACACCTGACACATTGGGGACCTCGTTCTCCTCGGGTGCTTCTGGGTCAGTGAGCTCTGTGCGTGCCTGGGGTGACACGGCAAACTTAGTCAGTGAGATCATGGCTCTTCACAGAGAATTCCTTGGACATCTTCTAGTCACCTGGGACAATTCCCTGGCCACCAGACCCCAGGACACAGCTTCTCCTGCTGACCCAATGCTCAACGTCCCTGCAGGATGCACAGCGACCAGCGGAACATCAGACAGCCCCGGCCACGCCTCGCTCAGTGCCGCGGCCCGGGAGCAGAGCGTAAGAAAGCTGCAACTGCCTGTCACCACTTGAAGGCTCCCAGAGGCCACTAAAGAGTGCCCACAAAAGGAATCTGTGGGCGGCTGGGGAAATGGCTTAGCGGTTATGGCATTTGCGCCTAAGGACCCCGGTTTGATTCCTCAGGACCCACGTAAGCCAGATGCACAAGGTGGCACATGTGTCTGGAGTTTGTTTGCAATGGCTAGAGGCCCTGGCATGCCCATTCTCTCTATCTGCCTCTTCTTCTCTCTCTCTCTCTCTCTCTCAAATAAATAGTAAAATAATTTTTTTAAGGAATCTGTGGACATGGGGTCCAGGGCAAAGAAATATCGATTTGCCTTCCCCCTAAGGACCAGGAGGCAGCCAGGGCTAAGATACAGTGTTCAGGCAGGCTAGAGACACCCCTGTGTCCTCTGTGCTGGGGTGGGTGGGGTGCTAAGCACTCCTACCTTGCTTCAAGCTCGGTGGGAGAATGGCCTCTCTATGCCAGAGTTAACAGACTCTCAAAGTCATCTCTTGCAAGAGCTCCTCAGGTCCCCTCAGCTCTCCCAGGGACTCTGCGCCCTGTTCAGTTCACTTCTGTTCCCTCAGGCTCGCCTCCTTCCCTCTTTGTCTCCCTTGACGAGTGGCTGTGGTGAGGGTGAAGATGGAATGCCAGCTGAGGAAACTAGAAAATAAAAACAGCACGCTTGGCTTTATGCATCTCCTGAAATACGCTCCGCGATGGCCACCAAGCCAGGAGGGGTTACGTTTCCCCCCTCGAACACGGTAGAGCAGCGGCGATGCTTACAAGGATGGCTGCGAAGCCGAGCTGTGGATCTTGCGGTAATTGCTATGGAAACTGCTCATTATAACTCACTGAAAAGGGAGGAACGCGGGAGTCGCGTTCATTGTGTTACCTGTGACTGTCGTCACGTTCTTTACATATATTAGCATAAAATCAAGCCACTCTTTTCTTCTTGGGGCTTTCAGGGACTCCGTCATCACAAAAGAGTTTGTAGGGTTCAGCACACAGGAAGCCCCAAAGAGGAACAATATATAAATAAATACTCTCATTGCTAGAAATCACTCTCCATCTTCCCTTGGGCATAATATTTATGGTTTCTGCCCTAAAATGTGCCAGTGGGTTCTAGAAGGAAAGGCTGTTTGTCCTCTAGTAGTTTCACCCAAGGCACTGGAAGAGTGGCCTCTCCTGCTCTCCATACCACAGATAGGGAAAAGACAGATGCAGTCACATGACCTGATGCAATTCTGATGTCTGAGCTGCTCAGGGGAGGTGACAGTGGGGCAGATTCTTGTCACAGGAGCTTGGGGACACCTCTCTCCATGAAGCCCCAGCACTCCTGCCCACTTTCTGGCCCCACAGTCACAATGTGCACCCCATACTGGGTGTCTCTTTAGCCACTCAGGAAAGAGATCTGGGCCCAAGGAGACTATAATACCACTGCAAGGCCGAGACAGGAAGCAGCCTATTTTTTTCAGTATTTTATTTATTTATAAGAGCGCGCAAGAAAGAAAGACAGAGCGAGAGAGAGAGAGAGAGAATGGGCACACCAGGGCCTGTAACCTGTGCAAATGAACTCCAGATGCATGCACCATCTTGTGCATCTGGCTTATGTGGGTGGGTACTGGGGAATTGAACCAGGGTCCATAGGCATCACAGGCAAGCACCTTCACCTCAAGCTCAGGAGGCAGCTTTTGCTTCCACACCTGTTTCTGTCCCCAGAGGGAATAATCTGGAGGGGCTGGAGCTCCTAGATGTGCCAGGAGCTGTGGATTGAGATGAAAGCTGCCACCCCTTCTCTGGGAAGCTTGGACTTGGGGCTTACCTCCAGGGTGATCTGGGTAGTCCCTGTGAGCTTTCCTAAGTACTCTGTTCATGCTTTTCTCCCAGCTCCAAATCTATTCCTTTAATACACTGCCTTTGGTCCCAGGCTGGGAATGCATCCAGTGATATTGCTGGGTCTATGCGAGCCTCTGCCCATAGGGGGCGCTCCTGCACTGCTGCTGGGTCTATGCAAACCTCAGCCAACAGGGGGCGCTAAAGGGAGCCACAAGGCAGTTTGAGGCATCCCAGTATCAAGGGTAGAGCAGGTATTTCCCCCACGGACCATGACCCTCCTCCCCAAGGCTGCCCGTGGGCTGCCCTTCTTCAGAGTGAGCTAGGCATGGTCACCGCCTGGGCTATGAAGCACCCACAGAACTCTGGACCCTCTTCTATTTATTTTATTTTATTTATTTATTTTTAAACCCATCTTTCCCCTTTTTTCTTCTCAGCCTAGTAAGTAGCACATCCTGAAGTTTCTATTCTCCCTGTTAGTATACCTGGGGTAATTTCTTTCTCTTTTTCCTTTTCTTCCTTTGTTTCTTTCTTTTTCTGTTTCCAGGTAGGGTCTCAGGCTGACCTGGAATTCGCTCTGTAGACTCAGGCTGGCCTTGAACTCATGGCGGCCCTCCTACCTCTGCCTCCAGAGTGCTGGGATTAAAGGCGCGTGCGCCACCACACACAGCTCAATCCACCATCCCCAGCTCAATTTCTGTTTTCTTACCTTGCCTCTCCATTTTTCTTGTTCAGCCTTCCCTCGACGTTCAAAACAACCTTCCACCTGCCACTGAGATGGTATCACTGCTCAGAGAGAGTGCACCTTGACCGTCTTCTTGACAGAGCCCTTCCTCAACCTGTAGCAGACATCCTTAGTCATTATATTTCTCTGGGGCACACCCTCAGAATCTTTCTTTAAAATAAAAAAAAAGTTTATTGATTTATTTGCAAGCAGAGAGAGAGACAGACAGACAGAGAGAGAATGGGCATGCCAGGGCGTCTAGCCACCACAAATGAACTCCAGATGCATGTGCCCCTTGTGCATCTGGCTTACATGGGTCCTGGGGAATTGAACCTGGGCCCTTTGGCTTTGCAGGCAAATGCCTTAACCATTAAGCTATCACTCCAGCCCCTCAGAATCTTTATTAATGCAATGCAGGTGATATAGAACCTGTCTTTCCCTAGGTAGTAAGTCCCAGCACTGAGCAGTTTGATGACAGTCATGTTTACTGTTTATTTCCTACCTGGTGGTATGAATGGATGTTCCCCCATAGAATCAAGTGTTTATTTATTTATTTTTATTGACAACTTCCATGATTGTAAACAATATCTCATGGTAATACCCTCCCTCCCCCCACTTTCCCCTTTCAAACTCCACACTCCATCATATCCCCTCCCCCTCTCAATCAGTCTCTCTTTTATTTTGATGTCATCATCTTTTCCTCCTATTATGATGGTCTTGTGTAGGTAGTGTCAGGCAGTGCGAGGTCATGGATATCCAGGCCATTTTGTGTCTGGAGGGAGCATGTTGTATGGAGTCCTGCCCTTCCTTTGGCTCTTACATTCTTTCCGCCACCTATTTCACAATGGACGCACCAGGGCCTCCAGCCACTGCAAATGAACAACAGATGCGTGCGCCCCCTTGTGCATCTGGCTAACGTGGGTCCTGGAGAATCAAGCCTTAAACTGGGGTCCTTAGGCTTCACAGGCAAGCACTTAACCACCAAGCCATCTCTCCAGCCTGCCTTCTGAGTTTTATTAAAGCTTGTCTCCAGCCACCTGGCTGGAGGAGGTGTCGCTAGGGACGGGGTCAGTCCTGGGGTCCAGTCCTAAGGTGTGTTTGGGGGTGGATCTGATTCCAGCCCAAAGGCGTGCAGAGCAGGCTGAGCTGTGGCGGGGACCCTGCTGCCTGCTGCCCATTCATGCTGCTTCTGGTGTTTGCTGACCGTTTGGTTGTTTCTCTCTGCTCGGATGGATGTGTGGAAGCAGCTTCCTCCTCCACTGATGGAATTTCTCTCAGAGAAATTGTCCTGATTAGATATGTCATCGTCAAATGTCAGCCAGCTGCAGAGTGTTTTCAGTGGTATGTCTGATGAGAGTTGTTTTCCTTGAGTGTGTGTACAAAATGTATGTCCTCTACACTCTAGGGAGGCTCTCTGTGTCTCCTCTGTCTTGCCATTTCAGTCACTGGCCTGGATTGATTTATAGATAGATAGATAGATAGATAGATAGATAGATAGATAGATAGAGATATGGATATGGATATATATGTATGGATGGGTATGGATATATATATGGATGGATGGATATGGATATGTACATATACATATATTTTTTTTCAAGGAGAGAGAGTGAGAATGGGCATGGGTGTGCCAGGGCCTCTCACCACTGCAAATGAACTCCAGACACACACACCACCTTGTGTAGCTGGCTTATGTGGGTGCTGGGGAATTGAACCTGAGTCCTTAGGCTTTGCAGGCAAGTGCCCTTAGCTGCTGAGCCATCTCTCCAGCCGCTGGCCTGGCTTTTGGTCCCTGGCTGCTATGACATGGATATGATCTGAGTGTCCCTCAGGGGCTCCTGTGTGGACGTTTCATTTCAATTATGAGACATCAAGAAAGAAGAAAATCAAGCCAGCCATGCTTTCTACAGGAGGACATCTGGAAAGAGAGTATGATTAGATAGTCGTCAGGGTGGACCCCATGATTGACTCCAAGGAACTTGTTAAGAAGTTAGAGACCAGAACACACCCATCCCCCCCCCCACACACACATGAACACACTTTCCGTGTCCTATGTGATGCCTTTATTACCACTGGATGTTGTCAGCAAGAAGGACATCACCAGCTGGGGACCCTTGAACCTCCAGAACTGTGAGCAAAATAAAACTCTTCTTATATAAAAAAATGTTTTGGTTGAGAATTTTAATAGATTAGCATGCTGTAGTTTGATTCCATTCCTGTTTTAGAGCCCTCTTTCCTCTCCCTTTCCCCACCTCTACTCTATTGAGCACCCTCCTCTTTCCATCCTTCAAAAATTATTCATTTGCAAGCAGAGAGAGACAGAGAGGAAAGAGAGAAAGAAAGAGAGAGAGAGAGAGAGAGAGAGAGAGAGAGAGAGAGAGAGAGAATGGGCATGCTAGGGCCTCCAACCACTGCAAATGAACTCCAGAATGTATGTGCCACCATGTGCATTTGGCTTAACATGGGTACTGGGGCATTGAACCTGCATCCTTAGGCTTTACAGGCAAACTCCTTAACTGCTGAGCCATCTCTCCACACTGTCTTTTCTGTTTTGGTGGCTCATTTTCTTTCGTCCTCCTCCATCCTCTATGACAAGATGATGATGGGCTCCAAGCAACGCCAGTCTTGTGGGAGCAACGACACCAGAGTGAGGTCACTAAAGCGCCAGTCCATTCATGTCTGGAGGACAGTGCCCCAAAGTATTCCTTCCTACCCTGTGACTCTTACAGTCTTTTCACCTCCCCTCCCTTTCTGTAATGCTCCCTGAGCCATGGAGGGTGTGTGAGAGACATGCTGTTGAGTGTCGAGCTCCCGATAGCCTCTTACTTTCTGGTTTATTGCGTTTTGGCTTCCTCAGTGTCTACCGACATCTCCGTAGAGGAGGCTCTGGGGCGGCGAGCAAGCGCAGCGCCCTGGTGGTGTGGCAGAGCCGACTCGCCGAGTGGACTTTCCCAATCACGTTGCTGAGTCTTGGGTATCCGCAGTATTTGTAAAAAGAAGCTTCTCAAACCCAAAGTGTGAAGACAGCATTAATCACTGGGTCTAAACATCTACATTTAGAAGGTCATTTGATGAGCTCAGCATATCCATTTTGCCAAAGAGCAGTGATAGCGTCCTTTGAGGGCTCATGTCCTTCCAAGTTATGGTAGTTTGGATGTAGGGTCCCCATAGACTCAGACGTTTTATTAACACTTAGGTCTCCAGCCACGTGGCTGGAGGAGGTGTCACTGGGGGCGGATCTGATTTCCAGCCCAAAGGTGCACACAGAGGTGTGAGCTCTACAGGGGTCACTGCTTGCTGTCTCTTTGTGATTGTTGCTTTTTGGTGTTGCTGGCTAATGGTGGATTCTCTCTCTGCTTGGGTTCATGAATAGAAGCACTTGTTTTATTTTCTGCCATAGATGGAGCTTCCCCCTGGATCTGTAAGCTTGAAATAAATCCCTTCCTCCCATAAACTGTGTCTGGTTTGGAAGTTTACTCCAGCAACGTGGCACTGAATACAAAATGAGTCATAGGCTCTTGACTTTTGACGCGGTTTTCAGTAGCAGGCGTGACTTCCCTTCCACTCAGCGAGCCTCACATCCGATCAGAGACCAGTTAGTTATCCCCATAACTTAGCTGCTAACTATTGCGCCCCTGGGCATGTTTTTCCTGGCTGGTTGATTGTATAGCTTGCTGGATCCACTGCTTGTTCAGACCATTGAAGCCTTTTCTCCCCACTTTACTGGGCTTGGACTGTGCAACATTGACGGAATCGGTTGACCTCTCTGTGCCACGACATGCCCATCTTCAGGAATGTTGGTACCAGCGTCTGCCTCTTGATGCATGTGAGACTCAAATGCATTAGAAGATGCAAAGCCTTCAGCACGTCTATAAAATTCATGATCCATGCCTGATACATCGTGAGTGTGATACGCAAGAAGCTATTATCTGTTATCTGCCACACTTTTTTCAGATGTTTATTTGTTAGCTCAGCCCTGCCCAGCAGTATTGGTGGGGAGAGAGGGGTGAGCAAAGGGCCTGTCTCTCAGAGAGGAGTGTGGCACAGAGGGGTCTCCCCTCGCCCAAGGCCATGCAGCTCCCCAAACCCACTTTCAATCCTCTTGGGCCTTCTCTGGCCTCTCAACCAGCAAGCCAGAAACTCTGCCACAATACCAGATGTCCCTTGCTGCACTCCAGACACAAAATGTCCATGAGGAGCTTTCTCTCTCTCTCTCTCTCTTTTAACGAAAACGAGAGGAGGGAACTGCCGGAGGGAGGTCTGTTCTCATCACAAATTTCTCTCTGGCTGCCTTCCCAGACTCAAGCTCCTGGCAGGACTGGCAAGAATCCGGACAGGATGGGAACGAATGAGTCGGTCAGAGAGGAGGCTGGGGGGGGGGGGGTCCAGAACTGCCCACCCACCCCACTGGATCCTCTGGCTGGCTCAGAACGAAACCGTGGATCCTGGTGCGAGGTGAAAGTGCAAGCCCCTGTGCCATCAGGGGAACGTGACACTGGGGAGGTGCCCCGCGTGACTGCCCGGACTCTTCCCAGCTCACACGTGTGAGTGCAAAGGTACCATGGCCCACCCCCCACCACCAGCAAGACCAAATCCTGGTGAGATAAAAACCACCATTGGGAGACCCAGGACAATTTTTATATAGGATTAGAAAACAAAAATCAATATTTAATTATCTGTAAGCTTTTTGTGTCACTGAATCTTTAGTGCTCTAACAGGGAGCCTGGTTGCCCGAGCAAAAAGTAAGTCATTAAACATGAAGGAACGCGCCCTCCCCTCTTAGTGTCGGCCGTAAATAGAGCCCAAGATCACCCCTCACATGGCCATGTTGTTATTTGTCTTTACCATCTCTATTTACCTCTATTTATAGCAGAGCTCCCCCATAGATTCTGAGGCCACGTTAACTTCAACCAAGCTCGTGGGAAGTGGGGGCGGGGTGGGGGGGAGAGGTACTTAAAACTTTGGAACACGCTTATGTGGACAGATGGGAAGGGTTTTCTGAAGCTATGGGGCCCAGAAGACCCATTTGAAAGGGTGTTGAGTCTTTTTTTCCCGTTGCTTCCTGCCTGCACATCTCCCACGAAACCGGGCCCCAAGCTTCTCATCCCCAGCCCAGAAGTACCCCCAGCACTCCACATGGAGGGGTCCCCTCAAGGGTCTAGGACATGGCTCTAGAAGTCCTGCTCTGATAGCAGAGAAAGGAGCCTCAGTTTTGCCAGGGAAAGTTCCACCGTATTCACCAAGCCCCCTCACCTCCTCTGGGCAGGAACACCATGGGATGTGTATAGCAAATACCAGTTCTGGCTCGTGGAAGATGCCCCATCCAGGTGAGCTGGGATCCCACAAGAGGCATCAGGAGTTGGCCTGAAACAGCATCTGGCTGGCCCAGATGTGCACGTGTCGTCTGCAGCATACTGCTCAGGGATCCGTGGCTGGCCTTTGTTCCTCTTCAGCCTCAGTTTCCTCGTGAGTGACCAGCGGGTCTGGGTACCTGGTGAGGAAGCGCAGCAGCCCAAGTTGATTTCATGTCATTGATTTAAAGAGCCCCATGACTCCGGGGTTCAGGTGGGGGTGAGAATGTGAGGGAACAAGCATGGGCTGAGTGTAGGATAGACAGCAGATGGGAGGAAGGAGGGAAGAGCAGATGAATGGAGGATGAATGAACGGTGGGTGGACGGGTGAGTGAATGGGCAGATGGATGGATGGATGGATGGGTAAGTAGATAATAGTTGGATGATCCACAATGCATGACCCATATACCTCAACAAGGAGGGGCCAAGGGGTGTGGGTAGGACATGGATGAGCCTAATAATGGTACCAAACTGACTGTATTTGCTTAATACAAAACTAATTAATAAAAAAACCCCAAAAGATCTCAAGATTGGGGAAAAAAAAGTTGAATGAGTGGATGTGTATGTGTATGGATGGATGGGTGGATGTGTGGGTGGATGGATGGATGGATGGATGGATGGATGGATGGATGGATGGATGGTCAGATACATGATGGTTGGATGAGTTGATGGATGTGCCACTGAGTGGGTAAATGGATGGATACTTGGGAGGGTGAGTTGATAGAAACACAGGAAGGCCACCCTCAGAAGCGGCACTGGGGTTCAGGAAGTATAATTTGGGGAGGATTAGAGCCACTTTGGCTTATTAATTTTAAACATGAGGCAGCCTGGAAACCAACCTGAGGATTTGAGAAAATCTGCATGTAATCAAGGCAGCATTTCAACTCCGCAGGGAAAGGATTATTTCACAAATAGCATGAGGACAATTGCCCGACTCTTGGAGAACAAAAATGGAGTTAAAGTGTTATTTCACAGCCATTCAACAAAATCCATTCCTGAAGGACTAGCATTAGCTGGGAAACAGGAAGTTCTCTGACCCACCAACTGAAAGTGTGGTTGAGCATTTCCTGACCCTCAG
This sequence comes from Jaculus jaculus, assembly GCF_020740685.1. NCBI lineage: Eukaryota > Metazoa > Chordata > Mammalia > Rodentia > Dipodidae > Jaculus > Jaculus jaculus. The sequence continues at coordinate 7,541,808 of NC_059114.1, read as the reverse complement.
CACTGGGGCGACGTAAGTGTAAAGACAAGACAATACGCTACAAAAGAAAACACAGGTTAACTAAACTCATAAGATGAACATATGTGCAGATTAAAAATAAACACAGAGGGCTGGAAAGATGGCTTAATGGTTAAGGTGCTTGCCTGCAGAGTCTAAGGACCCAGGTTCGATTCCCCAGTAGTCACGTAAGCCAGATGCCCAAGGTGGTGCATGTATCTGGAGTTCATTTACAGTGGCTAAAGACCCTGGTGTGCCCATTCTCTCTTTTTGTGTGTGTCTCTTCCTCTCTCTTTCAAATAAATGAAAATAAATCTTAAAAATAAACACAGGGGAGGGAGGGTATTACCATGGGATTTTTTTTTTATAATCATGGAAAATGTTAATAAAAATTAAATAAAAAATATTAAAATAATAAACACAGTACATAACAAGGATGTTTTCCTCATTGTGTCATTCACAGGATATAATAAGTGCACTATATAAGGAGCACTGGGTATTGATAACCTTGGAAGACTGTATGGAGGCTCGATGGCTAATGCCTGCCACGCAGACTTGTGATGCAGACTCCCGGTACCCGTGTACGTGCTGGGGGGGCGAGTCGCTCCACTCATACTCCCAGCACTCAGAGGGTGGAGACGGGACACCGGGGCCAGCTGAAGCGAGAGGATCTGCCTCAGCGAATAAGTGGGGAATGAACAAGGAGGACACCTGCCATCAATCTATGGCCTCCACCCGCCCACACACCCAGGGCACACATACGCACAAAAGAAATCAAGGTTTGATTCAGGTGCCCCCCATAAACTTAGGTGTTCTGAATGCTAGGTTCCCAGCTGATGGAGATTTGGGAATTAACGCCTCCTAGAGGCAGTGTATTGTTGGGAGCGGGCTTATGGGTGTTTTAGCCAGTTTCCCCTTGCCAGTGTTTGGCACACTCTCCTGTTGCTATTGTCCACCTGATGTTGGCCAGGGGGTGATGTCCACCCTCTGCTCATGTCATCGTTTTCCCTGCCATCATGGAGCTTCCCCCTCGAGCTTGTAAGCCAAAATAAACCTCTCCCCCCCCACACACACAAGCTGCTCTTGGCTGGGTGATTTCTATCAGCAATGCAAACCTGACTGCAACAAAAGTGAATTTTTTTTTAATTTTTATTTATTTATTTGAGAGCGACAGACACAGAGAGAAAGACAGATAGAGGGAGAGAGAGAGAATGGGTGCGCCAGGGCTTCCAGCCACTGCAAACGAACTCCAGACGCGTGCGCCCCCTTGTGCATCTGGCTAACGTGGGACCTGGGGAATCGAGCCTCGAACCGGGGTCTTTAGGCTTCACAAGCAAGCGCTTAACCGCTAAGCCATCTCTCCAGCCCAAAAGTGAATTTTTAAAAAATATTTTATTTTTCTTTATTTATTTGAGAGGGTGAGAAATAAGCAGGGGAAGGGAGAGAGAGAGAGAGAATGAGTGTGCCAGGGCTTCCAGCCTCTGCTAACGAACTCCAGATGCGTGTGCCCCCTTGTGCATCTGGCTTACATGGGTACTGGGGAGTCAAACCTGGGTTCTTTGGCTTTGTAGGCAAACACCTTAACCACTAAGCCATTTCTCCGGCCCCAACAAAAATGAATTTTTTAAAAAATTTTTTGTTTATTATTTATTTATTTGAGAGTGACAGACAGAGAAAGAGGGAGAAGGAGAGAGAGAGAGAGAATGGGTGCGCCAGGGCCTCCAGCCACTGCAAACGAACTCTAGATACGTGTGCCCCCTTGTGCATCTGGCTAACGTGGGTCCTGGGGAATCGAGCCTTGAACCCGGGGTCCTTAGGCTTCACAGGCAAGCGCTTAACTGCTAAGCCATCTCTCCAGCCCACAAAAATGAATTTTAAAAACAAGTGTGTGAATGTTAAACAAATCAAATGAAGGTAAGGATGGCCAGCCCAGCCCATGAGGTCCGCTCACCATCACCACAACAGGAAAGCCCACCCTCACTAGATGATTCTACGATGATGTGGCCTGCTGTGTTTCTAGCTCTCAGCACTTGTCTCTCAGCCTCGGTATCACAGGCCACTTCTTCCCTGAGCAAACACTTAGGGACCTGTCACAATTTCAAACAGGCCGACCCTCTGACCTGGAAATGCCACGTTCAGAAATCAACCACTGGACAACACTTGTATCTGTGGTTAAGATATATTCTGGGGCTGGAGAGATCGTCTAGAGGTTAAGGTACTTGTCTGTGGAGCCTAAGGACCCAGGCTCAATTCCTCAGTGCCCACAAAAGCCAGATGCACATGGCGGTGCATGTGTCTAGTTTGCATTGGATGGAGGCCCTGGCATGCTCATTCTCTCTCTCTCTCTGTCTCCTTCCTTTCTTCTCTCATAAATAAATAAAAATATTTAATAGAAAAGAAAGGTATATTCTGAAGCCAACATGACAGCGTTGTTGGCAGTAGCGGAAGAGACTTGGAAACAAACTGAATTATTCATCCAGAAACCAAGGGCTAGTTAAGCCAAAATAATTATCGTCTCAACCTAATACATCCATATCACAGAAAAGCCACAAAAAAAATAGACACTTTTAACACATGCCAGTGTGTGCCTGGGAACGTGTCTACTTTAAATTGTGAGAAAACCGTGATTTGTACGCTTGGGCTACAGGTCACGGGCAAGCCAAGCTGGAGCTGAGCTGAAAGCCTCCTCCCTGTGGGCCAGCTGACAGAAAGCTGGGAAGAGCTACCCTGCACGCAGCCCTACGGGAGAGCAAAGTCATCAACAGTGTGAAACAGCAGCAGAGCCTGCAAGCCTCAGGATTTGCCAGCCAGGCCACATGTGCCGTCTGGTGCAGTAGTGGCACGTTTGTTATGGGGGAAAACCAACCACTCTCTGACTGCACTGAGGCCAGCTCCACGGGAGGGAATCCATGCCTGGTACTAGAAACCTAGTCAAAAGCCTATGGCTGGGGAGCTCATAAGCCCTAGGGGTATCACGCCTGCTGTTGTCTGGCTAAAGGCACAAATGATGTCCTCTGAACTGCCCTGTAAGCACTTCTCGTAACGTCCACGCCCACATGTTAAGGCTACTCTCCGTTTTGGTTACAGAAGCTTCTCTTTTCGGATGATGGGGACCACTGGGATGACTCAGAAGGCATCATAGTGCAGAGAAGAAGTGCTCACTATTGAAACATCTCTGCCACGCCTACCAAGGCTCGGGGCCATTGCAGAAGAGGTGGCGGAAAGAATGTAAGAGCCAAAGGAAGGGTAGGGCTGCTCACAATGCACTCTTCCAGACACAAAATGGCCTCGATGTCCGTGACCTCGCAGTGCCTGACACTACCTACACAAGACCCTCATAATGGGAGGAAAAGTTGACAACATCAAAATAAGAGAGATTGATCGGAAGGGGGAGGGGTCTCAATGGAGTGTGGATTTAAGAGAGGGAGAATTGGGGGCTGGAGAGATGGCTTAGCGGTTAAGCGTTTGCTTGTGAAGCCTAAGGACTCTGGTTCAAGGCTCAATTCCTCAGTACCCAGATGCACAAGAGGGCACATGCATCTGGAGTTCGTTTGCAGGGGCTGGAGGCCCTGGTGCGCCCCTTCTCTCTCTCTCTCTCTCTCTCTCTCTGTCACTCTCAAATAAATAAAAATAAACAAAACAAAAGAGAGAGGGAGAATTGGAGTAAGTGAGGGAATTATGATTTATTGTGTATACGTATGGAAGCTGTCAATAAAAAGTTAAAGAAAAAACAGATTGCTAGCAAGCCTTGTGTCACAATCCCATGTGCATATGTGGTTTAAGTTCTTATATTCCCTTGGCTTGAAGGGACCTTGAAGAAGGCTTTCTCCAGCTAGCTAGCTCTCCAGGCCTGCATCGTTAACCCTGTCTCTGTCGGCTTCTCTATTCCTCTGCCCGCCCAAGCCATCCCCTCGAGTCAGCCTATAGTGGCCCCTGCACAGAACCTCCCGGAACCCTCCGAGGGAGCATCTTGCTTGGGGGTCCTGTGTCCCGGTCCCTCACATCCTCCCATCAGCCACAGCCTTTCCTGCCACCCCACACTCTCAGTCAGCTGCAGCTGTTTCTCATGCTGCACCCTCCATGTGGGGTGCCCCTGGGTGAGGCACCCCTGGGGTGGGGTATCCTCGTTGTGGGGCGTCCTTGGTGTGGGTACCCTTCCCTGCCTTGCCTGGTTGGAGACCTCGGGTATCCCTCTCAGGGGAAGACATCTGGGCAAATGGCCTCACAGAGGGCCCATGCCCCTTTTGGCTGTATGGAATCTCAGGTCTATGTTTAGCAGCATCAGAGAGGAGAAAATCATTTACCTGCAGTGAAATGGACATGGTGTACGATTAATCCATTTGAAGTATACAATGTAGTGGTGATTTTCCAGGTCACATAGCCCGAGCCTTGGGCCCAGACACGCTGCACTGGAAACTCTGGTGTGGGGTCCAGCAATCTAACTTTTTAAAAGAATATTTTCTTTATTTGAGCGAGAGAGAATGGGCTTGCTAGTGCCTTCAGCCTCTGCAAACAAACTCCAGATGCATGAGCCACCTTGTGCAACTGGCTTAGGTGGGGACTGGGGGACCGAGCATGGGTCCCTAGGCTTCACAGGCAAGCGCCTTCACGGCTAAGTCATCTTTCCATCCTGCAATCTTTTTCTTTTTATTCATTTATTTATTTATTCATTTTTGAGGTAGGGTCTCACTGTAACTCAGGCTGACCTGGAATTCACTAGGTAGTCTCAGGGTGGCCTCCAACTCATAGCAATCCTCCTACCTCTGCCTCCCAAGTGTTGGGATTAAAGGCGTGCACCACCATGCCCGACTCTGCAATCTAACTTATGAAAAACCCTTTATTTATTTATTTATTTGCTTGTTTGTTTGAGAAAGAAAGAGAGGGAGAGAGAGAGAGAATGGGCACATCAGGGCCCCAGCCACTGCAAACGAACTCCAGAATGCATGCACCATCTTGTGCATCTGGCTTATGTGGGTGCTGGAGAATTGAACCAGGATCGTTTGCCTTTGCAGGAAAATGCCTTAATCACTAAGCCATCTCTCCAGCCCTGCAATCTAACTTTTAATGAAGTTCTTGAATGATTTTTACAAACCCCCGAGTTTAGTTACCCCACCTCTAGTATCTGGTTCTATTCCAAGAAAGGGTTAGCAAAGAGCTGCTTTCCTATCTGTTAATGCTGACAATCCACAGAGGATGTGCATGCAGATTGCCACGTAAGTATTGCCATCAGTGTGACTGAGCGTGACAATATTAAGTTCGATCACGACCCAGGAAGTTTGGCACACTGTGATGCATTGCCCATGCGGAAGTGGGGTCCCCCTCTGCTGCACCCCATGCCCATCCCCTGAGCCAGCAGCAGGGTCCTTGCTAGAGCTTTGCTCTGGCTTGGAGAGCACTGATTTTTCTTGGCACTTACTGCTGTGGACTGTGGCCAGAAAAACATCCTCTGGCAACCCGTTCCCTGGCTGGGAAAGATCAGAGATGGGCTGGGGACTCGGTGAGTCAGGATGTCTCTCCGAGGAGTCTGAAGTCACAAGCAGGGAAGAGCTGAACTGAGCTGGAAGGCTGGTATTTGGCCGGTCATGCTCAACTCTCCACACACACACCCAGTGTGGGGACAAATCTGATGTGGGGGCCCCCCCGTCTCTGCCTCAGGAGCCTTCTCCATCTGTCCCTACTCTACCTTCAGCCAAGGACCCGCTGCCTTCTGGGAATGTGTAGAGAGGAGTAAGCCAGGCCAGGCTTGGGGAGGGCCTGGGGCCCAGTCCAAAACCACAGATTAGTCCTATTAATTACCATGCTTTCATTTCCTTCCAGACTGCTGTGGCACAAGGAGGGGCCAGCATCGCGTACCATGGGTGGGGAGGCAGCAGGAGGTGGGCACCAGCCCTGGCTAGAGTCTGGTTCAAATCCCGATCTTCCCGCTTCTGCACGGTGTCACCTGGGGCGCCCTTCCTGAACAGTTCCTTCACCTGGGAGTGTTGTTGCGACAGGCTTTCATGGCACCAGCCGTGTGGGAGGCTTCAGGCCTCCCTGGGACAAAGGCAAGCGTCGTATCCCTGCGTGCTGATGACCTCACGGAGCCCATCCCTCATCCTCACAAGGCGACAGAGCAGCTTTGGACAAGCCAAAGGTTCTGGCTGTCACGGGCTCGGTGACCTGGTACCAATCCCTTCCATTTCTTCCTCCGCAAAGTCAGGGAGAGACACGGGTGGGAAGGGCCACACACTGAAATCTCTCGCTCTCTCGGGTATCAGTTCTTGTGCCATCCACACACCCAAGCTAGACCTCGGGCAATGCCAACCAGGTAGGTCTAAGTGCTGGATCCACGCTCTTCCTATACCCGCCGGTGAGGTTTTCAATAAAATCAGTAATAGATATTAATTAATCTCTTTCTCGCCCTCCCCCCCCCACCACCACCCACCGGGCATGCACTGAGGATTTCACACTCTCTCTTCTTTGTCACCAGAAGCCTGAATGTCCCTGTGTATCAGCTGGTTGAACCCTGTGTCCTGAGGAGCCCATCTCTGTGGTGGGCTTTTCACCCACTGTGATCTTTTCCCAAGGCATTCACACTGGGGTGGTGTGACACAAGCCCACCATGCTGGGCAAGATGGCTGCCACCTCCATCCTTCAGGACAGGGGCAGAAGGTCCCCCGAGGATGGCTCCCCCAAGGACCACAGCCGGCTGTCCCATCCTGCCCTGCCCCAGTTGCTCAGTCAGTCACCATGATTGGAGGCTCATGCCAAGGGTAGATGGGCGCGCCTCACAGCTGTACCCAGGCTCCGGGTCTGTCTAAATGGTTAATTGGCTCAGTTGCTGTGCGTTGAGCGGTTAGCTACTTGATCCACTCCAGTAGTCACCAACATGTCCTTAATGGCATTTTGGTTTGTTTGTAGGTGAAGCTCCGGTTATATTATGGGACCGTTTCATTCGCTCATAAGTGCATAATCGGAGTCTAGGGGAAAGCCCACAGCTTCTCCTGAAAGGCTTTCCAAAGAGCTCTCAGAAAAGTGCCGCTCATGGGTCAAGTGGTGACTATTTCCAAAGCACCTACTGTGTGTGTCTTTGAGGTAGAGCCTACGGCCCCGTGCAGGTACACGGCAGGCAGTGAGGAGACGCTGGCTCTACATGTGAGTGACTTAATTGCTTGAATCACCTTCAAGACAAACCTCTGGATATATGTGGGAGGACGTTTCTAGATGAGGTTAATTGAGGTTGAAGACCCATCCTGCAGTGCATAAGAGGGAGACAGTGGAAGGCCACAAGCTAGAAGCCAGCACTTGGCTTAGGGCTGTTGGCAAGAGCTCCTTTGGGTCTGGCCTTGGGACGAGCTGTGAAGAAGTTAGGCCTGTCTCTGTGGGGCTCGAGCTGGAGGCATGGTCAACACAACTCCAGGTCTGGGGAAATGGCTTAGCAGTTAAGTTGTTTGCCTGCGAAGCCTAAGGGCCCAGGTTCAATTCCCCAGTACCCACGTAAAGCCAGATGCCCAAGGTGGTGCACATGTCTGGAGTTCGTTTGCAGTGGCTGGGGGCCCTGCCATGCCCATTCTCTCTCTCTCTCTCAAACAAATGAATAAAAAAAAATTAAACTAAACACACACACACACACACACACACACACCTCCATGAAAATCTTGAGGTGAGAATGAGCTGCCTCTGCCCAGAAGCAGAGCTGAGCAGCAGTCCTGGACTATGACGGGCCAAGGGGAGAGTGAAGGAGAGAGTGGAGGTGGACTCGAACCGGCTGGCCACTCGGCTCACAGCAAAGACCTCATCTATGGTGGAAGAGCATCCAGGCGTGTCTGGAAAGTGCACTCCTGCCTTTGGGTGGAGAGGGGATCTAATGGCACTGGGGACAAGCAGAGGAATAGCATCATGGAGGAGAAAAAGCCTTCTGTAGGAGGTGGGAGAGGCTGGCCTGGATCAGTCACGGAAGAGGCACAAGCTGTAGGTATTCAGCTTTGGGAGGTGGTTGGAATGGGACTCAGCTCGAAAGTCACAGAGCCTGTGGTTTTTAACCTCAGCCCCTGAGATGGCAGGGTCCTGTGTATCAAGACGACAGATTCTGGGAGGAACAGGTGGGTGGGAAAGTCCTATTTGAAAAGAGCAACTTCAGCCCAGCCAGTTTGAAGAGGCTGACGGCTAGCTCAGGAGAATGAGGAGCATGGCCGGGCCAGGCCCGACCTTGAGCTGGGCCCACCAAGGCCACTGAACTGCGTGGAGTGAGTACAGCTATCTGACATCAGTCAAATGCGCGTAGGACAAGCTCTACAGACGGAGGCCTCCATCCCGTTACCTCCCAATTGACAACCGCAGCCCCGTCTTAATCCTTCTGCAGCTGGGTGGAGGTGTGGGGGGGGGCAGGGAGGGGGTCGGATCAAAATTAAAATGATATCAAGCAGAAAATAATCTTCGGTCTGCGTTGCACTGATAAAAAAAAATACAGGCAGAACTCATAATTACCATATAAAACTGTTTATGTTTGTGATTTCCTGTTACTGCCACCTCCAGGTCTTAGCAGTAAATGACTTAATTGCTTGAGCCTGGAGTCGGGGGGTACTGGGACTAGGTGGTGGGCTGTGCTGGGGGGCGAGTAGGGTCCTCTTCTGTCTCTGTGGCCCATTGGCAGGGACTCCCGGGTGCTCCGCTGGCTTCTGCGTTGACGTCTAACAGAGATGGTAACTGCTGCCTTTGTTCTGGTCCTCTTGGAAAATGCCAGGAACGGGGCCATCACCAGGCAAGTCAGCATTGGACAAGATGTGTCAGGTTTTGGCTGGAAGACAGGGAAGAAGGAAAGTGTGGGATCTAGGGACGTTGTGGGACGATTAATCTCATCTACTTGACCGGATCTAGAATCACCTTCAAGACAAACCTCTGGATATATGTGGGAGGACGTTTCTAGATGAGGTTAATTGAGGTTGAAGACCCATCCTGCAGTGCGTAAGAGGGAGGCAGTGAGCTGAGCGCCAGCATCGTCTCTCTCCATCTCCCACTGCAGACGCGGTGTGAGCAGCCCCCCTCTCCTGCCTCCGTGACGGGCTGGAACCCCTCCAACCAGGACACAAAATCAGCCCTTTCATCATGAAATTGTTGTTGTCAGATCTTTTGCTGCAGTCATGAAAAAAAAAAAAAATAGCCATGTACATGTTGTGGCTGAGATGTGGGATGGCAAACTGTGCCCCATGGCCTGCTGTGCCCAAGGTCCTGGGAGCCAATGCAGCACCGTGAGTCTCCACAATGCTCAGCAGCCTAGGCAACCCCAGTGCCTGCCTGAGTTCTTCCTCTCTCTCTCCCTCTCTCTCTCTCTCTTTGGTTTTTCGAGGTAAGGTCTCACTCTAGCCCAGGCTAACCTAGAATTCACTATGTAGTCCCAAGGTAGCCTTGAACTCACAGCGATCCTCCTACCTCTGCCTCCCGAGTGCTAGGATTAAAGGCATGCGCCACCACGCCTGGCTCCAGCCTCTCTTTAAAAATCTTTTTGCCAGGCGTGGTGGCGCACGCCTTTGATCCCAGAGGTAGGAGGATCTCCATGAGTTTGAGACTAGCCTGAAACAACAATAGTGAATTTCAGGTCAACCTGGGCTACAGTGAGACCCAACCTCGAAAAACAAAATATATATACACACATATGTATATTCTTATGTATTTGCGAGGGGAGGGGGAAGAGAGAAGGGGAGAATTAGGACTGTTGCTGCTGCAAATGAGCTGCAGACACATGCACCACTTTTTGCATCTAGCTCCGCATGGGTACTGTGGAATTTAACCCAGAATGACAAGTTTTGTAAGTCAGCTCCTTTAATGTCAGAGCCATGTCCCCAGCCCCAAAGACTGTTCCTTCACACGAGTTAAAGCTGGCGGTGACACAAGTGACCACATCTACCGAGGACTGGGAAGGAATGGTGGTGGGGAAGATACCAGTGAGGTCACATTATTATGGGCAATACACTATGGGCCACTAGGGACCCCTGGGGGATAGAGTCGAGCTATAAGGGAGATTAAGCTGGGGTATTGGAGTGCTAGCTCCCCATGGTGGGCTGAAGATCACTCCTGAGCCTGGGGGGAGTGGTCATTAAACCCCATTCTGCACCCTTCTACCTCGTTCAAGGGTAGAGTAAGTTCCAGAACCCAGGGAAACTCTGGGGAGAAGAGACCCATGGTGCTCTTTGGAAGTTGGACTGGAATGTTCTGGAAAGGCGAAACCAAGAAGGTATGAGTGGGCCAATCACAGCACGTCCTACAGAGGGCCAGTGTCTGATTAGAGAACATGAAAGGATGAATGGATGGACCAGGTTCATCCCAGCCAACTGCCCTTGGACTTTCTGGCTCCTAGAAGCCAGTGCCATCCTGTCCCTAGATGGTCTGCTGGTCTTCTGCTTCCTCATCACCCATGCAGGGTCAAACTGTTGAACACTCAACAGATGTGTGCATCAGCGTGTCCCTTGACTGGTGCCTCAGGACGGCTGGTTCAGGCTCAGCTCCTCTATGAGAATTCAATATTCTAGGACAGGACCCCAAGTTCTCATTGGAGCACCCCTATCATCCTGTAATGCCCTGGGGTCTCCAGTTCTCACTGATCTCTGAGCTGTGTCCAGCCACAGGGCATGAGAGGGTGAGAGGCAGCGAGTCGCAGAGTCCCCGGGGCCTGAGGCTAACATTGCTTCTCTGAGGTTTCTCAGGAGCTGAGCAGAGGCCTGGGTTAAAGACAGGTCCACAAAAGTAGCATCCATCCATTCACCCATTCATTCACCCATCACGCAGGTGTGTTCTGAGCGTGGATGAACCCTCTGCCAATCCCTGTGCCAGCTTTTCCCCACCCCACTTCTGGTTGGCCAAATTCCACCCATCATGCCTGTCAATCACCCCCACCCCTGCTCATTCTCTCTGTTCCTTCCTCTGATACACCCCTGGAGCCAATCATGTGACAGGGTTATGGCAGGTACCTCCCCCCTCTTCTGCGACTCTCAGTTCCCTTTGTGCAAAGTTTCCAGGACTTTCTGTGTGCCTTGGGAGAAACATCCAAGCTCTCCATCTCACTATCCCTAACAGATTTTGCACGCGCCTTTAGTCCCAGCACTCAGGAGGCAGAGGTAGGAGGATCGCTATGAGTTCCAGGCCACCCTGAGACTACATAGTGAATTCCAGGTCAGCCTAGGCTAGAGTGAGACCCTACCTCGAAAACAACAACAAAAACCACATCATTTATTATTTTTAAAATGTATTTTGTGTTATTAGAGAGAGTGCACACACGAGAGAGAGAATCGGCACACCAGGGCCTCTAGCCTGCAGTCAATCTCCAGATGAGTGTGCCACCGTGTGCACAAACCTGGGTCCTTAGGATTTGCAGACAAGTGCTTTAACTGCTAAGCCCTCTCTCCTGCCCTGTATTTTATTTTTGATTGACATATGTGAATTGCATGTGTTAATGGAGGTGGGTTCAGTTGATACTTGACACATGCACATTCAGCAAGGCTAACCTCTTTCCACCCTGCGCTCCTCCCAGCCTGTCTCCTCACCATTTTACATTCAGGTTGACGTTTTTGTTGTTGTTGTCGTTGTCGTTGTTATTGTTTTTGTTTTTGGTTTTTGAAGGCAGGGTCTCACTCTAGCCCAGGCTGACCTGGAATTCACTATGAAGTCTCAGGGCGGCCTCGAACTCACGGCCATCCTCCCACCGCTGCCTCCCGAGTGCTGGGGTTAGAGGCTTGGGCCACCATGCCCAGCTATGAACGCTTTTAAAAAAATATTTTATGTATTTATTTGAGAGAGAGAAAGAGGCAGATAGAAGGAGAGAGAGAGAAATGGGTACACCAGGGCCTCTGGCAAGTAAGCCCACCTTGTGCACCTGGCTTATGTGGGTCCTGGAGACTGAACCTGGAGTCCTTAGACTTCCCAGTCAAGTACCTTAACCACTACACAATCTCTCTAGCCCCTGTGTTGTTTTTTTTTAAGTTTTATTTATTTATTTATTTGAGAGAATCAGAGAGAAAGACAGACAGAGAGAATGGGTGCACCACGACCTCCAGCCACTGCAAACGGACTCCAGACACATGTGCCACCTTGTGCATCTGGTTTACGTGGGTCCTGGGGAATCAAACCTGGGTCCTTTGGCTTTGCCAGCAAATGCCTTAACCACTAATCTATCCCTCCAGCTCTCTAGCCTGTGTTTTGAAGTCTTGTTTCAGTCTTCTGAGTACCTGAGTGACAGACATGTGTCCTTTGGCTCTGTTTGTCTCCATGCTTTCTAAATAATATAATTTATAACACAGAATCCTCACATCCTGTTAAAATCCAGAGCTTTTAGATAATTTCCTAAGCCAGGGTTCTGGAAGCCCAGTCCTCAGTTTTCTTCTAGCAGTTTTGTGATTTTTGCTCTTACACGTAGCTCTTCGTTCATTCTGAGTGAAGGTTGGTTCTCTGCTATGCGGACATCTACTTGTTTCTAATACCACTTGTCGGAAGAATTCTTTCCCCCCATTAAGTCCTCTAAGCATCCTTCTCAGAAACCAGCCAATCACAGAGGATTGGTTCATTTCTTGATTCCCAATTCTATGCCATCGCTCCACATTTACTCTGTGTCAGTACCCCCTGCCTCTGCCCAGTGTGGTGCCTTGAGTCTGATGTCCCTGTAAATCCCTGTCTTCTGCGCACTTGGTCTCCAGTGGGTGGGAATTTTGGAGGTGGAGCCTTGCTGGAGGAGGTGTGTCACTGGGAGGGACGGACGTTGAGGTTTATCAGCCCCCAGTGCTGGTCAGCTCACCCCCTGCTGCTGTTTTCCAGCTGCTGTGGCAGAGGTGATGCCCAGCCTCTGCTTGTGCCACACTTTCCCCTACCATCATGGAGCGTCCCCTTGAGATTATAAGCCAAAAAAAAAAGGGGGGGGGAGGGAACCTTTTCCTCCCATCAGCTGCTTTGGATGGGTGCTTTATCCCAACAACAATAAGAAAAAACAACACCCTTCTTAAATTAGGTCAAATTTTGCCTCCCAGTTCTGTCACTATGCGAGTGGTGTCCCCAGCAGAGTGGAACAGGTCATTTGCCTTGGCAGTGTGTAACGATGTAACTTCTAACATCCTATGCGACCCTGAATAATTTACTTAGCCTCCCTGGGCCTGGGCTTCCTTGAGATTTGTTATCAAAAATAAGGATCTCACCGTGGTAGTTTGCATGTGGGACTTGGTCCCCCAGCAGGTGGCAGTTTGGGAGGTGGGGCCTTGCAGTTGGAGGTGTGCTGTGGGGGTGGTCTTTCAGGTTCAGTTTCCCCCTTGCCAGAGCTCAGCTCACTCTCTTACTGCTCTTTGCCTGCTGCTCTGGCAAGATGCCATGTCCTGCTCTGCCCGCTTCCCCTGCCACACTGAAACTGCCACTCCAGACTGCAAGCCAAAATCAACCTTCTCCTCCCATCAGCTGTTTTTTTATTATTTTTTTTTTCAAGGTAGGGTCTCACTCTAGCCCAGGCTGACCTGGAATTCACTATGTAGTCTCAGGGTGGCCTCGAACTCACAGCGATCCTCCTACCTCTGCCTCCCGAGTGCTGGGATTAAAGGTGTGCACCACCATGCCAAGCACTTATTATTTTATTTTTGAGAGAGAAACAGAGACAGAGAGAGAGAGAGGAAAGGAGAGAATAGGCACACCAGGGCCTTTCAGCATCTGGGAACGAACTCCAAGACATGTGCATCCCCTTGTGCACACGAACGACATCGCACAGGTGCGTCACTTTTGCATCTGGCTATATGGGACCTTGTGATTTGAACGAGTGTTCTTGGGTTTCTTAATGGCTAAGCCGTCTCTCCAGGCCCATATCAGCTGATTTTGGTCAGGTGTTTTGTTCCAGCCATGAGAATTCAACCATTACCACATCTTCCTCCCCGTCTTTCTCCTCTCTTCTCTCACCCACCTCTGGCCACGGGGACAGCCTCGTTTAGCACGCCGTGACGGCGGAGTGTCTTACGTAGAATAAACTCGTGTGTCAGCCAGCTCAAAGAATGCGTGAGTGGTCCGCCCTGCCAGGGATGGGCACGGAATGTTTCTAAAGTACCCTCCGCTGGCTATAAACAACTCTGTGGCATCTGGAGACCAGGGCTTTCTGCCCCTGCGCTGTCTCCTGTGCAGGGCATGCACGTGGGTCTCTCTCTCTCTCTCCCTCTCTCTCTCTCTCATGCTCTCTGTTGGCTGCAGCAAGGCACCACCAGCCTTCTTCCCAGCATGGGGGTCCCGCATCATGGAGCAGAGGTCCTCATGTGCAGGCATCCTTTCACCACAGAGTCCATCCTCACCTTAGCTCTGCTTGTCAGTGCCTGGGTGTGTTTGTGTCCTGACAACAGCCTGTCTGCTTGAAGTAGTAACCCACATCACTGATTCGGTCAGCTGAAAACATGAGGCATGTTGTAGCCTTGGAGCTGGGCCAGGGGAAGGACCTCGTCCCCCAACACTGACTTGGAGACAAGAATACCTGGGAAATAGCTCCTGGGGAGGGAGGTTTTGCATGGATCCGTGCCTTCACCCGTGGGGAACAGGGTGGAGCTTGGTGTTCCAGGAGCTGCCTCGGGAAGCTAGCGGGGGCACCCCTGTGGGGTGATCACACTCAGGGACCAAGAGCTGGGAGGCAGGGTTTACCTGCCTCCACCCTGTCTGACCTGGGAAGAGCTTCCAGGGAGCAAGAGCTCACTGGTACGTCCAGCCCGGAGCAGCAATGACCAACGCCATGGACACAAACGGCAAAGTGCAGGGGCCAGTCCACAGTGGCTGGCTCGCTCCACTCTGAGTCCTCACAGTGACCTCCCCTGAGCCCCCACAGCAGGGACACGAGAGTGTTTCCTATGAATGACCCTAGATGGTCAGTACTTGGGGCTTGGGGGGGGGGGGAGGCGCTATTCCATCTCTGCTACCTCTACTCAGCTCAGCTCTGCGGTGCCCCAGCAGCTGTAGACAGCAGGTAAACAAATGGAGATGGCTGTGTCTCAATAAAACTTTACTTACAAAAGCAACCCAGGGGCCGGGGGATAGCTGGACACGGTTGACCCCCACTCCCAGACTAACTCTGGGATGATGATGTATATCAAACGGTCGAGTTCAGGCTCCGGTGAGATAGATGGCCATGAAGGCCAGGGCCAAGGAGTCTTTCCGGCATGCGAGACCCGGCTCCGTTCAATACAAAAGATAGCAGTGATCGATTAGTGATGTCTGCCTCGGCCTTGGGTGGGAGGCAACAGCGCGTATTCATGCACATTACCGGTACCTGGCTTTCGGGAAATCTTCGCAGCTATCAGAAAGAGCTCAGGCAGCACAAATATAAGGGCAGGCATGTGGCTGAGCCACCAGCGAGACGGCAGCTCTGTCTGCCTGCCAGTGAAGCTTGTGACCTTGCTCTGAGTGGCACTGTTGCCTGCGCTCTGGGTCCTGCAGGGCAGGGGCAGCCCTGAGTGGATAGACGGACGGGGCTGGGCCCGATGGCCGGCTGTTTCAGCTGGGACAGGTCACAAGTGCAGCTGCATGGGCCAGCCGGGGTCAGGAGTGTGGGCGGGAGCGGGCTGCCTCCCCACCCGCCGAGGTCTCCCTCAACTCCTTCGCTGCAGCAGGCTGGAAGCCCTGGTGTGCCCGGCGCCCCCTTGATTGGCAGCCCGCAGATGGCGGGGTGCCTTGGAATTTATTATCCAAGCATGCCTTTCCGATGGGGGCCCGCACAGCCTGACACCGCTTTATCGGAGAGCTGGGAATGGTTAGCTGAGCCCATCTGTTAACCAAAGAGGGGGAACTCAGTGGGTGGGGAAGTCTGAGGAGTCATTTAAAAGGAATTTCTCCGATACTGACGCCGCCAGGGTGGAAGGTTATCTGCCCCTGGGTCCTTGAGTTCCCTGGGGGCTCGGGTGGTGGCCTTGTCTTCCTTGGTCTAAGGCAAACATGGCTGGGGCCTTTCTCTCTTTGAAGCAACAATCTAACTCAGCAAGGATCTCTCTTAGCTAAAGCCCACCACATTAGCGTCAACAGTGTCTCGCTGACGAATCTGGGACAGATGGGGATAGAGGCACTGATTTGAATTAATACTGGGGTCGCTAATGAATCCGGAACTGAGGAATAATTAGGGGGAGTTACTGCTCTCAACACGGAGAAGCTGTGTATTGGGTGCCTTTGGCCTGTCCCTTCCCTTGAACCAAAGAGCCCAAAGGCCATGTGGCACCTCCCACAGAGGAAGGCCACTTGGAACTCAGGACCTTATTTTAGATGCGGCTTCGGGGACTGGGGTGGCAGAGCTGGGGGAGACACGGGACAGCCCACGGCTCTCGGGCGCTTGGGCAAAGCCCTGGGCTGGTAGTGCAGAGGTAACGACAGGCCTCCAGGGCCATCTCTTGCTGGGGGTTGCAAGGGCATGGCCCCCTCCTCAGAGGCTCCCAATGGTTGGTGACAGGCGCCACGCGCTGGCTCTGTGCAGCCTGCATGGCGGGGGGGGGGGTGTGAGGGGGGGGGCTTCTCCCTGACAGCTTGTTAACTGTCTCCATAGCCCCGAGACTCCACGTGTCTCATTTCCCTGAGGCAAACTGCTTCTGGAACCTGTGCCAAGCAGTGAGCAACAGCAGAGCCGGGGCCCATTCTGAACCCAGCCTTTTGCCACGAGGAGCGATACTGGCCAGCAGTTCCCCAGCACGATGGCATTTTTAGGGCCCACAGATTCTACATGGGTCGTGTGTCTGCTCCTCCAGATGTCCAGTGAGAGGGGTGGGCTAGGCCCTTGCAACTGGGGGTCGGACATGGCCCTGTTATATGCCGTCACATGCCCTACTCCTTTCCAGAACCTAGGTCAGCTGTAATGGAAGGACTCACTGGGTACTGAGCTATTTAGTGGCTGGACCACAGGTGACATGAGGATGGTGTCCCCTGCGCGCTCACGACCTCTGAAGAGAGGTCACACATGGCATTTCCCTGGAGGGCACTAAACATGCAAGCCAGTAGGCCAGTGAACCAGTGAGTGAATGAGTGGATGAGTGAATGAATGGGGGAGTTAATGAGCGAGCGGGCGAATGAGTGAATTAGTGAACGAGTGGGTGAGTAGACGAGTGAATGAATGAGTGAGTTAATAGCGAGCAGGTGAATGAGTGAATTAGCGAATGAGTGGGTGAGTGACTGAATAGGCGGGTGACTGACAGAATGAATTAGTGAGTGAAGGAAGGAGCAAATGGATGAATGAGTGACGGAGTGGGTGAGTGAATGAGTGACTGGGTGGGTGAATGAGAAAGGGAGAGGGAGGGAGGGAGTGAACCAGGAGCCTTGGCTCGGCCAGACGAGGAAGAGCAGATGCCCAGGGATGGGCAGCTGTGGGCTCTTCCTTCAGGCGACAGCCTGAGGCTCCCTGGCAGACAGGCCCACCCTGCACAGGTGTCCAGTGGCAGTGGCCCTGCAGGGCTCCTCTGGCCACTTCCCAGGAAGCGATGTCCAGGGCTGACAGGGCTGCCTGCCCCTCCCTCAGAGCTGCTGACGGAGCTGCTCCACATGGGCGCAGTGCTGTCTGCGGCGTCGCGGGGTCCTGTGCCTGCACCTCCCCCGCCACCCTGCAGCCAGGGCCGGGGTCACCTCTGCAGTAAAGGCCTTTACCTGTAGAGACTGCAGTGGAGGCAGCTTCAGGAAACAAAGCATTCTTCCTTTTTTGTTTGTTTGTTTGTTTGTTTTGAGGCAGGGTCTCACACTAGCCCAGGCTGACCTGGAATTCACTGTGTTGTCTCAGGGTGGCTTTGAACTCACGGCGATCCTCCTACCTCTGCTGGGATTAAAAGTGTGTGCCGCCATGCCCGGGCTCATTCTTCCTTTTCTTTTCTTCCTTTTTTTCTTTCTTCCTGTCAGGCCAGCTGCACTGGATCTACTTCCACGTTTGGTGTTCAAGGAGAAGGGGCCCGAAGCCAGGGCAAAGCTGTCGCCGGGGCACTGTGGAACATCTGAGATGACCTCAAGCTACTCCGCCCCTCCCTCTGGGTTTGACTGTCCTTGAGTGCTGAGAGACATCTGGTACCCAACCCGCAAGGGTTCAAGGAGGTGACGTGGGTGACAGACATCACAGTGCACAGCTCCCTCGAGTTCTGTGACCACAGCCCGCACCTCCACCAACACCAGTGAGCGTGCACATTCTAAATTAGTCCCGCACTTCCTCCATGTCAGAGACAGATAGAAATTAGTCAAGAGATATGCCACTTAGGACCACAGGAATTTGAGATCAGGGAGCCATAATAGACTAGCCACTAGCCCAGTGAAAGACTCTGGATCATTTCAATTTCTATCAGTTATTGGATCTTTAAACCTTCCCTAGAGGTCATTGCGTTTAAATCCTAGAGATTCTGAAGCCCAGAGAGGGGAAGGGAATAGCGCCGTGTCACACAGCAATGAGCGTAGTGTCTCTCTCTGACTGTCTCTCTCGTCCTCAGCACTGGGCATCCATAACCCTAGGCCACCCCGCGGCTCAGTGCCCAGTCTGATGGGGCACTGGGATGGTAGCTTAGCTCTTGCCTCCTCTTGCCTAGCGCATCATCTTCTGTGAGCAGAATCCCTCCGCGGATCGGATGCTTGTTTGTTCAAGAGTCACAGAGCTTGAAAGCAGATGGCTAGGCCAGAGGGCAGAGTCGTGTCAACAGAGTGTCAACCATGCACAGCACGGAGGTACATTATAAGAGCCGTCCACAGGCCTCCGAGACCTCATGCATCCACACTTGCCGCCGGTGTCCACCAGTGACTCACACTGTGACTTTGGGAAAGTCACCTCCTTTCTTTGGCCTCAGTGTTCCCATCTACACAGTGGGAATGTCACAGTATCTGTTTCCCTGGCAAGGGATCAGAGTGAGCGAGTCCATTATTATTATTATTTTTTAACTCACCTAGAACAAGGCAGGGCACAGTGCATGTGCTCAACAAATAATAGTGGACACCGACTTGTCCACCCGTGACACTCCTGGGCAAAGTGACAGACAGCATCACACCATGCAGGCAAGTCAGCTTTCCTCACCCTTAAACACCCATTCAATGGGTGTTTGATCAGCACCCTTCCCCAGGGAGGAAGATACAATATGCTCCCTTTACATATAGGGACACTGAGGCCACAGAGTGTGTGTGGCCCCATCAAGACAACATGAGTAGCTTTCTTTTAAATTTTATTTTATTTTATTTATTTGAGAGAGAGAGGGAGAGAGAGATACAGAAAGAGAATGGGTGCAACCAGGGCCTCCCTCTAGCCACTGTGAATGAACTCCAGATTCATGTGCCACCTTGTGTACCCAGCTTACGCGGGTCCTGGGGAAGCAAACCTGGATCCCTAGGCTTCGCAAGCAAGCACCCTAACTGCTAAGCCATCACTCCAGCCCCATGAGACACTTGCTTTAAAAATTATTTTTGGTTATTTGTATTTCTTCTCTGAGGTCCAGGATTGTTGCATCGTGTGTGTGTGTGTTTTAAAAAATATTTTCATTTATTTGTAAGGAGAGAGGGGGGGGGGATGGATACATCAAGGCCTGTAGCCACTGCAAATGAACTCTAGAACTTTGTGCATCTGGCTTACGTGGGTAAACTGAACCTGGGTAGGCGAGTGCCTTAACCACTGAGCAATCTCTCCAGCCATTTATTTATTTATTTATTTATTTATTTATTTATTTATTTATTTGCAAGCAGAGAGAGGAAAAAAATGAGAATGGGCATGTCAGAACTTAGTGCCTTTGCAAAAGAAGAAGAAAAAAAAAAAACCTCCAGACCCATATGCCACTTTGCACATTTGGCTTTTACGTGAACATTGGGGAATCAGACCCAAGATGTCGGGCTTTGCAAGCAAGTGCCTTTAACCACTGAGCCATCTCCCCAGCCCCACAAGCAACATGAAACGCCAACCTCTGGGCATGACCTGGCCGACACACGGGTGTGTAATAAGTCGTAAACAGAGACACTCAGCAAGACAGGTTCCGCCCTGTCTGAGCGGGAAGCAAGTCAGCGATGACGTCTACGAATGTTCCAGGCCCAGGACTGGCCCCACGCTGTGCTCGGCTTGGATCCTGGGCACAGACTGGCCCTTCTCATCCCCAGGCCACTGGCAAGTGGTCAGAGCTGTCCCAGGGACTCTTCCAACGCGAAGGCCAATGCTTCCCTTGTTCTGCTCTCTCTCTCCCTGCACCATCCCAGGGGTCACCGGTGCTGGCAGAGGCTCTGTGGCTCTGTGACCTCCAGAAAGTCACTTCTCCTCTCCACACCTAAATGTCTGCTTGGAGGATTTAATGAGACAGTCTTCTTGGTTGACCCCGTTTTACTTGCTGCTGAAGTTTTAGCACCAGGCTGAATCCTCGCCATCGAATGGGTTGGGGTGAGAGTTAGGGAAAGCTGAGTCACTTGTTCAAGGTCACCCAGGGAAGTAAATGAAACCGGGATTGGGATTCAGCCCCTTTGATGATCCTGAACTTGCAGCCACCAGATCCGACTGGCTGAGGAGAGTGGAAGGAGCCGCAGACCGCTGTGACCAAGGCTGGAGTACGCATCCAGTGATGGAAGCCCATCTGGAGAGTCAGTGGCTATAACTGAACGTAAAGAGCACGCTCGGAGCAGATGCCGCCTTGCTGTCTGCAGAGTCGTGGAGTTCAGAGGTGCAGAGGTGTGGCAGTCCAAGGGAAAGGTAGAGCGCTAAAGGATCCCCAGTTTGGGACTTATGTAAGCACATCCAGCCAAGGTCGCACTGGTGACGCGATGCCAATGCCTCTGTCGGTTGGCAGAACATATGTTGCACTTTGAAAACTGCTTGCGTTTGATCCTAATGTTGAAGACTTGGGAGATTTCACCCAAGTCCACATCCCATTTGGTATCATGCTGGCCTTGTTTTTTTTTTTTTTTTTCTTTGCTGCTGTACATTTCTGGTCTGTCCCCTGTGGATGTGAGTTCCCCAAGATGCCCAGAACAGCAGGGAGTAACCAGAAGGCGGTGGGGGGGGCATGCTCATACTGGCCAAAGACGAAGGGAGAGGCCAGGCCAGCGGGAGATGCCTCGCAGCGGCAGCCTGTGTCTCCCTCGGAGCCAGGCGTCCTTCCCTTCCCGAAGCACAAAGAGAAGTGCCCATCGTGGGGCACAGCTCTGCCCAAACACTGAAGGCTGTTGGAGTGCCCACCGCAGGGTGCTGGCTGTTGCTGGGGAGCAGCGAGGAGAGGACACCTGGGGGCAGAGTCTGTCCACCCCTAGGGGAGACAAGGAGATAGTCTCCAGACCATGGAGAAGCAGGAGAACCAGGAACGTAGGCCAGCCTATGGAGCTAGCTTATCTGTTTGACCACCCGCCCACCTACCCGCCATCCATCTAACCATCTACCAGTCCACTCACTCACCCACCTGTCCATCTGTCCACTCCTCTATCATCTATCCAGCTGCCCACCTACCCATCCACCCATCCACCTATCCATCTGTCCACTCCTCTGTCCATCTATCCAATTGCCCACCTACCCATCCATCCACCCACCCACCTATCCATCTGTCCACCCATCCCACTACCCCATCTGCCCACCCTACACATCTAGTCACCCACCCACCCATCTCCGCATTGTTTCTTCCTTCCTTCCTCTCTTTCTCACGCTCTCCCTTCTTTACACTTTCTGCCCGCCTATCCGTCCGTTCTTTCCCTTGTCATCCATCCGTCTTACCCATCTTTCCACCCTCCTTTCTTCCATCTGTCCGTATGTCCTCTCTCCTCCTTTCCTCACTTTTCTTCCTCCTTCTACTCATCCACCCATCCATCTGGTCTTCCTCTCCCCTTCTGCTCTCCCTTCCATCCATCCCGCCACCTTGTACTGAGCGAGCAGCTGTTGTATGTCCCATGCCCTGTCCCGTTCAGAAACAAGCAGACGCGCCCACGGTTTTCTCAGCCTACCAGCCGGTGCAAAGAGCCAGGCTGCTACTCTACGCCTGACGATTCCCGACGGACTCTGGACACGGAGATTTGGAGCACAACAATCTCTGGCTCCAGGTTGCCCAGCTAGCAAGTGCTGGTGTGGGGAACCCAAACGCGGGCTGTGTTTGAGCCCAGAGTTAGATCTTTGAAATTCCCACCCTCCACCTTGCTGGCCCATCCCATGGAGGATTCTGACTGCCAGTGCTCTTAAGTCAAGGAAAGCTGCCTGGAAGAGGCACCAAGCAGAGATGGGGGTGGGGGGCGGCGGGCCTGGAGAAGCCGAGGCCTGTAAGTCCTCCCACGAAGAGACACTGCCCCGCTCCACACATTTCCTCAGGAATAGAGGGCCCAGGAGGCCTGAAAAGGAAACTCATTAAAGATTCACTTCTGAGTAGTAATTGCACCATAAAGCGGATCGAGAGGAGTGCATATGCAAATTGGGCTGCATGAATTAATGATGTCAATAGTCAGGACCGGGGTGCATATCCACAGACACTGCATGGAGGGATGTCCAACACCCCCATCGGTGTACTAGGCAAAGGAGGACCCATGGCAGGTGCCCCGAGGTCTGAAGGACATTTGAAAACACCCCAGACCACCCCCCGCTCCTCCATTGCACATCACCAGACTTCTTGCTCTTCTTCCTTGGAACCTCCAGGAAATTAGGGCGGGGTTAGTCTTCTCTTTCCATCAACATCAGCTGAGTTTTGGCTGTGTGGGAACTGCGCTGGGCAGGGGGTGCTCCCTTCCCCACCTCTCCTCCCTCTCGATCCTGCTGATCCTAGGAAAACAAATGCAGGCAGATGACCACGAAGCCGAGAGTCTGCATGGCTTTCCTTGTTGGTTGGAGTATTCACTAAGAATGCATTGAATCCTACTGGGTGCTGTTGGGAGGTGAAGGTGTCGGCGGGGACGTTGGGGAGGGCTTGCTGGTGGACAGTGTAGAAACTGGTGTTCTGGAACAAGGAGGCCAGCTTTGCCCCAAGTCAGGTTGGATAGTGGCTTGTTTGTGAAATCACCCAGTTGTGCTCGGCAAGTTGAGTGGAACCTAAGAATAGTGAGGGACGGATCTTGGGGCTTAGGACATTCTAGATAACCTTGCAATGAAAGTAGCCTTGACTCCCTCGAGCTCGGGTCCTCTCAATCAAGTTCAGAGCCTGTGTCTAGTTTGCAAATGGAGCCCCAGGGAGTCCTGACCTTCTGTTCTGTTCTCAGCAGCATCTGGTCAGGAGGAGTGTGAAAAGGCTTGGGTGGGAATGTTCTAGAATGGCCCTGCTTCAGTTTCAGAAGCTCTGTAATGGGATGTTCAGGGTCCAGAAAAGCCCTTAAGTTCCCAAGTAGTCAGAGAGCCTGCCCTTCCCTTGCAAAGGTATTTATAACCTTGGGGTGGTGGGCTGTCTTCCAGCTCAGGTGAACCAGGGGGACAGTTAAGGATAGCGGCTGTCTCAGGAAAAGGCTAGCCCTGACTCCAATTTCAGGGGTCTGAACTTGACCAACCAAAATGTTTAAATCTTATGAATGACCTCCCCCCTCCCGGAGGGGTCCTGCTTATTTGTGGAAAAACAGGTCTAGGGAACTAGGCAAGAGATTAGAAGTCATCTTTGATTTCTAACAAGTGTAGACTTTCCTGTCTTTTTTTTTTTTTTTTTTTTACTTTCAGGGGTCCAGTCACCCCAACTGTACTCCCTCTCAGCTCCTTGTTTGTAACTCCCTGAAGATTAGAATCCCACATCCTATTCCATGTGAAGAGGGGTCCCTGTTCACAGAAGAATAACGCCGCCTAAGGCCGAACGCGTGACTCAGCCTTTCCTCACCGTCCCAGAACTTTGAAAGGGGGGAATCCTTATTTGGGCTCATGGCTTCAGGTGCTCCTGTCCCCGGTTGACTGACTCTGTGGCTCTTGGGACGTAGCACTGTCGAAAGATGGAAGGATAGCAGCTTACCTCCGGCAGCCAGGAAAAGGAGAAGAAGAGGAGGAGGAAGGAGAGAGGGAGAGACAACGAGCAAGCACGGGTGCCCATCTTCTGCTTTTGTTTTCTGTGGCATGGGTCTGGCCCATTTGAATACAACTACCCATCCAGGGCAGGTCTCCCCCCAGTTAATCCTCTTTCTGGAAATCTCCAGAAGGGTGTTCACTAATGGCTTGGACGTCTTCCACCCAATCCCACAGACGTTAAAGACTCAGCACCTCACAGAGCAAAGTTTGTAACCTGTTTCTCCAGCTTGGGGAGCACCAGCCAGCTGTGCCCACTGCACAGGTCACACAGCCCGGGGGCTGACTCTGAATGCCACCTCCTCCAGGAGGACTTGTCTGACCCCCTACACGTGGCCCCAACGCTGCCGACACCTATGGGTGCTCCCCGGGAATGCTGACCCACCAGGCATAAAGTCCTCATCCCCACTAGACTGTGGGCTCTGGGAGGGCATTAGATGTGCACAGTCCCAGGTCCCGTGAAACATGGGCCCAGAAAGCAGGTGTCGGGGAGGAATGGAAGAACAGATTTGGGAACATGCGGGTAAGTAAGTTCAAAGGATGGATGGATTGAAGGGTGGACAGATGGAAAGTAAGCTGGTAAGTAGATGGATAGATGATAGGCAAATACATAGAAAGGATGGAGAAATGGAGGGAACAAGGGAGAGGAGAGGAGAGAGAAACTGACTATGCTATGGATGGATTTGGGGACCCCTGTTTTACCTTCACTGCAGGGACGACAGTCCTTAGCCCTCCAGAACCTTCTTGGTGCTGACTCCTTCTGGTTCCCTGTCTTTCTTCCTCCCTCCCTCCCTCTTCCCCCATCGCAAAGCTAGCCTCTGACATGCCCTCACTGCCTAGTGCCTGCAGAGATCCTTCCCAGAGCAGCCCACGCCCCCCCCCCATAGCTTGTTCCTTGCTCTTTCTACAAGCACAGAAGCAGAACCGTCCATCCCGATGAGATAGCGGCCCTCCCGCCCGGGCCCGCCCGCAGCTCTGGGCAGTCAGGCAGAAACACAGTCAATTCTCCCCCCACACCACAAACTCACCGGGTGGAGCACTTGAAAAGATGGTCCTGCTGGGTGACAGGTGTGCCAGGGGCCACTCACCATGGTATGGCCACCTCTCCTTCCTCCTGCCCCACTCACCCAGATGCTTCCAGCTGTGCCGCTCAGGGGGCGCACACCTGCAGCCATCACCATGTGACAGGCTCACCTACCACCAGGGCTCAGTGAGTGCAGGTTGGCATGATCACCCTATCTCACTTAACCTGCGTGCGCTGGCTTTCTGCTGCACTCGAAGCTGCCCTCCTCCCTTCCTGCTGCCCTTAGTGGCTTAATGGCAGGATCGCTGGCAAAAGAAAGGGTCAGGTGTCAAGTGGCTCCTCAATGTCACTTAGGTTTCAGGGGTTCTGGAAGTTTCCACGCCGGCCCTTGCACCAGCCACTGCCCTCAGCTGGAGAGAGCTTGGTACCAACATCCAAGGTCAAACCTCCCAGCAACTGGCCAGGAAATCCTGACATCCTAACCTCGGTCCTGCAGCTCCCTGGGGACCAGGGGAGCCCCCCAGTTGAGTCTGAGCCACACTCCAGCCCCTGCTTGTGCGCCCCCCTGCTTCTTTCCACCCCCTCTGTAGGTGTTAACCCCCAAATCACCCCGTTCTACTCCCTTAACTCCCAGTCCAAGCCAGAGTCCGGAAGGCCGTATCCAGGGAGCCAACCAGACAGCCCTTCTGCATCTGGCTTGTTTAGTCACCAAGGCAACTGCACAAGTTATGCAGTCCTTCTGTCCAGCACCAAGAAGTGGACAGAGGTGACAGGGCTTGTCCTACGTGACACATAGAGCCTGTCTGATCTGAGATGGCACCATGGTCCAGCTGACTTCAGGTTATCGGAGACTGTGGTGCCCTCAAGTCCTGACCCCCAGAAGATGGCATCATGGAGACCCAAGGCACCATGCTGGCTTTGGAAGCCCGCAACTGCCCCGGGCAGCCCAGGGTAGTGGCTCTGGCTAATGCCTCCTTTCACCTGCCGCCTCGCCACGGGTAAAAGGGGGTCACAAGGCATGATGGGAAGGCCAGGTTTCAGCTGTTCTCTTGAAACAGACCATCTCACTCCCCTTGGAGCCTCAATGGTCTCATCTCTCAAAATGACCACTGTGGGGCAAACAGGAAACAACATGGTTGCGTCTCTGCTTGGTGCCAGGGCGCATGCTCACTGGGGATCAGGGGAGGTCCCCTTCTAAATGAATAAGCAGCATCTGAATCATGTCCACCCCCTCCTTGGTTTGCTCCTGGTGATGGAATGAGCACCCATTTCACAGATGAGAAAGCAGAGGCTTGGGTCACCCCAAATCCAGGCAGACATGTTGGAGGATACCTGTGTGGCACACCTGCAGCTTATAAATACGTCCCACATTTCCAACAGAGACAGCCGATGAGTGGAAATTACCCGCTGCAGGGACCACATGCTCTTGACTTATTCTCCCAGTCTCCCTGCCCCCACCACGCTGAACTTGACCCTCAGTAACAAGAAGAGCCTGTCCCTTGGCCTTCTAAAAGGCATACCACCTTCTCTCAGACCCTCTGCCCCCAGGCAAGCCGCTTGTGCAGCTGCGAAGCCTTCCAGCCACGGAGGAGAGAGATGTGCTGGCCCCTGGTGGTGGCTGCAATGGAAGCAAGTTCTGGGAAGGCCAGAGCTCACCAAGAGAAGCCGGAGAGGGATGTGGTAAAATGCTCACAGGCCCAGGGATCCGGACGGCTACAGCCAGTCTCCTTCTGCAGTGGTCCCTGAGCCAGTTGACGGACTAGAAGGCAGCTGGCCCCTAGTTCAAGTCCCGGGGCTGTGCCCTGGCTCCTCCTCTACACACAGGGCGAGTTGAGTTCTACAAGTGACTTATGGAAGACCAGCCCTGCAGCAGAGCCCAGGAAGAAACCCTCTCACTTTACCGCTTTAGAAACACGGAGAGTACTCATTGCAGACACGGCTGGCGGGGGGGGGGGGGGGACACACAGTGTGGAGACAAAGTAGGGGAACCCCAAAACTCCAACCAGATCTCAGCTGTGTGGGCGTGTGAGGGCGGGGCTGTGGGTCTCTGAACATTTCTCCCACCACCACCAGGAAGCCATCTTTAGACCCTTGGCCCTCTCTTCAGCCAGCGCGGAAAGAGACCCTGGGATTTACCGAGTAGATTACATGGCACTTAGCTAATGAAATGACCTCCCCCACCGCACCCCCGCCAGATATTGATCAGCGGCTGGCAACCGTGGAGCTGACAGCAGCCTCCAGATGGTTTAAAAGGAAAAAAATCAACCATTAATAAAATTGAGTGGTGGAGGGGAGCAGGGAGGGAGAGAGGGAAGGGAGTGGAATTAGATGAGGAAGACAACAAGGAGCCCTTCGGACCCAAAGCAGCAGGAGAGAGGCTGGAAGGGTGCCGGTCACCCCAGCACCGCAGGCGCGGACCGGAGTAAGGTGTGAGCGCAGGGCAGCCTCAGCGGTCCTTTTTGCATCCCTGGGTCCTTGACTTAAAAGAAAATCAGCTGGGGGACAGTTTGGTAAGAGTGCTAAACTAACATACCCTGGGCTCTGCCTGCACCAAAGAAAGAAAGAAAGGAGAGAGAGAGAGATGGAAAAAAAGAAAGGAAGAAAAATAGAGGAGAGAGAGAGAAGGAGAAAGAAAAAAGGGAATGGCAAGAGGAATGAAGAAGGGAGAGAGAAAAAGGTTGCTGTTAATTATCTTACACAAATACAGGCTTTCATACAAACGTCTAGATTTCTGGAAACTCGGCACATACCCTAAGCTGGGTCTGTATTCTTCGGTGGCAGCCCCCAGGGAGCAGCCCTGGAGTGTGGGGTCCGGCTTGAGTGGCCCCTGCCTGCCCCACGCTCATTCTTGTGACTTGCTGATACCAAGTTTAAACTGAGCTAAGGCAACCAAAAGTACACGGGAGTGGAGAAGCCTGTGTGTGCACACGCGCATGCACGCACACGCACACACACACACACGTGCTTGTGTGCATGTGAGTAGGGCTTCTTCACACACACAGCAGACAGGGGAGTGTACACCAGAAACTCATCGGGGTGCCTTTCCCTCGGCGGGACTTTGTCTCACGTCTTTCCCTGCTTACCGCTCCTCCCATCAACAGCAAACGGGAAATCTAACTTAAGCGAAGAGAAACATCGGTCCAGCCAGGCAGAGTATTCTGTGAGATCTCAGGAAGTGGCAATTGTACCAAGGTGGGGAAACTGGCTTTTCCCAAATCAGGGGACTATGGGCAACTTCAGTCATTTTCTCTGCTTTGTGCAACAAACCCTTTCGCATTTCCAACCGGGAAACCACACACCATGTGTGCATACAATTCAGAGCAAGCCATCACAGTCACCCAGCCTCGTGGGGGAGAGGGCTTGGACATGGTCTGGGTGGGGGCCACTCACCCCTTTCTCAAACCAGAAGCAGGCAGAGGAGCAAATTCCATTAGAGGGTGGTACCCTGCCCTCCTGCCCTTGTAGCTACAAGTCACATTTATTGAAAGGATAAGAGGAAATCTCTTGCTAGGGGACAGAAGGAGGACTGGCATTTTAAAAAATAAATTTAAATTTATTTTGAAAGAGAGAGAGGCAGATAGAGAGAATGGGGAAGCCTGGGCCTCTAGCCATTGCAAATGAACTCCAGACACATGTGCCCCCTGGTGCATCTGGCTTATGTGGGTCCTAGGGAATCGAACCTGAGTCCTTAGGCTTTATAGGCAAACCCTTTACTCACTAAGCCATCTCTGCAGCCCTGGCATTTTTTCCCTTTACCCTCCTGATTGACACATTGTTACATCTGTGTGCTACTTGAAAAACCTGGGAGTAAATGAACCAGGTGCTTAGCTTAGACGTTTTCTCCGTGTGAGATCTTGGCAGGTCACTAAAGCCCTCCAAGCTTCACTCTTTCTGGAAAACAGGAAGCTAAAGGTTAGGCTGAGGATTAAATGAGAAAAGAAACATTTGAAAAGCTTTGGGCCTGGAGCAGAGTACACCCTCTGAGCCTCATGTGGACTGTCGTTACTAGTGCTACTGAAAATGGCCTACTGTGTGCCCAGTAGGATCAGACCACCTTTGCTATCCATTTCCAATCAACTTCCCACCACATCGTGAAAGTTTGATGTGGGTCACCTCATCCCGCTTACAGAAAAAGAAACGGAGCCTCGGCAAGAGGAGATGGCTTACCAGAGACAGGGGCCTCCTATGGAGGGCTGGGACCCTGTAGACCAAGGAGCGCTGGCCGTCCCCGCCCCCACCCCAAGGCGCCGTTAGCGCATCAGTGAACTGAGATCGGATGAACATATACTGTGTGCCTGCATCACGGCAGTCCCTCACCCAACAGCTACATGTGAAGTGAAGAGCAAGATCCGCCCGCTTACTCGCCCACCCATCACTCATCTACTCACCCATCTACCCATCCATCCATCCAACCCTCCCTCCATCCACTAATCCATCCATCATCTGTCCACTAATTCATCCATCTATCCATCCACCCACCTATTCATATATCCAGCCATCTACCCACCATCCCATACATCCACCCCTGCATCCATCCATTCATTCATTCTTTCATCTACCCAAACTGCCTATCCATCCATCCGTCCATCTGCCTATCCATCCTTCCTTCCTTCCTTCTCTCTGTATTCCGAGGCAGCCCGGCCCTCTACGCAACTCCAGACACATCTTGCGCCCCTGCAAAGCATGTGTAGGAGACAAGCAGGGAAACAACCTCCCCAGCCCGGGCCTCCTTCTCTCCCTGAAACTGCTGGCAGCTGCGGCCAGACATTTGGAAACCATTACAAACATCCCTGTCTGATTCTATCCCCCTTGTGCATAGCTTAACGCTGTGGATTCCAAGGAATGTTGGCTGGGATCCTTGGCAGAGTGAGCTCCGAGATCCACAGGAATGACGGAGCGCTCTCCCGTCCGCCCCACCTGCAGACGGGCCTCTTCCTCCCCACGGCCGGGAGCGATGGAGTACAACCGCGAGGGGGGGGGGTGTCTCACGCTCCCAGATGGAGCCACCTCTCTGGGCCTCAGTTTCCCATCTATGCAATGGGAATGGCAGCAAGTAAACACGAAGGTTTATGTGTGGTGATGATCACAGGCCTGACCTTTAGCGGGTACTGGAGAGATCGGTTCTTTGTAACTCAGCTCTCCAGTCTGCTTTTGGGTCTAATCAAAACACAGGTCGGAAAAGGTCTTGACCCAGACATTAAGTCCCTAGCTTACCAAACGCCATTATAGTTACTGTTCCCTGTCTGTGCCTCAGTTTCCCCAGCCTTCTGTGTCTCATGCCCTAACTGCCCCTGTATGAACCTTCGCTGCCAGCCACAGCCACTCCTAGCAGGCCCCAGTGGTACACACACACACACACACACATATACACACACACACACACACACACACCACTCTTCCTTCCTATCCTCAGGGCTCCCCAAGTGTATATCACGACCAGCCTCAGAGACCTCTTGCAGTGGCTTCTGAGTGAGTGTATACTGCAGCCCAGAGAGCTGGGGCTGCCTGGCTTCTTATCTCTCTGCCTGGCCTCCCCTCTCTCTGCCTGGCCTCTCTTCTCTCTCCCTGCCTGGCCTCCCCTCCTGCCTCTCCTCAGCTCACATCCCTTATTCTCTTCTCTCTGAACGTGATCATTGATTTAAACACCCAGTGCTCACTCTGCTCTCCCTCCACGGGGTAACAGGCAAACAGGTCGGAGCAGAGCATGAGTCCCACAGTTTGTTTGCCTCTGACCACCAGGGCCAGCCTGGCTCACGCAAGTGTCCAGCAGGATCAGTGTGTGCCAAAGCCATGAAGTTGAAGTGTGTGTGTATGTGTGTGTGTGTGTGTGTGTGTGTGTGTGTGTGTGTGTGTGTGTGTTTGTGTGTTTCTGCCCCTCTCAGCTGCACACACTGCCCCCTCTGAGAGCGGAGGGAAGGAGTGAGAGAAGTCGTGGGAAAGACGTTCTGGAGCTACCCCACACGTGAGGCCCTCACCCCTCCATGGGTGCGGCCGGCTGTCACAAGAGTCCAGAGAGACACTGGAGTGACCTTCTCTTGGAAAGCTCTCCATTCTGTAACTTCAACAACCATACCCCATTTCGTTTTTAAAAATATTTATTTATTTATTTATTTATTTATTTATTTATTTATTTATTTATTTATCTGAGACACAGAGAAAAAGAGAGAATGGGCACACCAGGGCCTCCAGACACTGCAAATGAACTCCAGACACATGCACCACCTTGCACGTCTGGCTTTATGTGAGTCCCGGAGAATCCAACATAGGTCCTTCGGCTTTGTAGGCAGGTGCCTTAACTGCTGAGCCCTCTCTCCAGCCCCCATACTTCATTTCTACCTGCACCTCACTGTCCCCCAATCTCTGAGGTTGCAGCTTCAGGTGAGCAGCCCGAAGCTGTCTCCTGAGCCCCAGTGGAGACGGCACACACTCCAGCCACTGCCAGCCACTCCTTCACCCATCACCTCAGGGATCCCAGACAGGGGGACAGGCCAGGTGGCGTCTCAGACTCCAACTCCGCTCTGGCTGGTCTTCAGGTACTTGGAACTTTGTCATTGTTTGTATATTTTCACTTTATCTGCTTCAACTCTGAGTCCCTTCCTTCCTTCCTCCCTTCCTCCCTCCCTCCCTCCCTCCTTCCCTTCCTTCCTTTCCTTATATCTTTCTTTCTTTCTCTATTTATTTTGGTTTTCCAAGGTAGGGTTTCACTTTAGCCCATGCTGACCTGGAATTCACTATGTAGTCTCAGACTGGCCTTGAATGCAAGGCGATCCTCCTACCTCTGCCTCCCGAGCGCTGGGATTATAAACGTGTGCCACCACGCCCAGCCTCTGGGTCTCTTTCTTTATCTGCCCTTCTCCGCTGCCAGCCTCCCACCTCTGTTGGTCACTCTCCCCTCTGCCCATCCTGTCATCAGCCCTCGGTCTATCCTTGTCTCGGCTCCAGCCTAGCCTGTCTTCTGGTCTGTGTGTGTGTATCCACTCTCCTTGCTGTACCCGCCCAGCGCCCTGAGCCTCTCTCCCAGGCAGTGGTCACCATCCCCTTCTCCACATGTGGCCAGGACTCCTCCGTGGGGGTAGGGGGGTCCCCAAGCCTCATGGTGAGAGGTTGCGCAAGTGACTCTCTCCTCAATTCACCAGGCTGTGACAATGCCCATCTGCAGTCTCTCACCGTGTGCCCTCCACTTGCCTTTCCAGCTTCACCCGGACCCTTGACCTCCAGCCCTGTACCTTGTGAGGGCCACTTCCCCGTGTACCATCCCCTGCCTTCCCCACACAGGTCCCCAGGTGGAGTCTGGGCATGGGAAGAGCCGCAACCCATCCTTGCCCCTGCCAGCTGTGAGCTGGTTCCAGTTGACCCTGTACTGCTGGGCAGCCCTGCCTGGGAGCATCCTCCATGTCGTTGGAGCTAAGAGCACCCCATAGCTGCCAACCAAGAGATGTACCATGGGGCTAGAGAGATGGCGTCGTGGTTAAGACGCTTGCCTGCACAGCCAAAGGTCCCAACTTCAACTCCCCAGGACCCAAGTAAGCCAGATGCCCAAGGTGGCGCATGTGTCTAGAGTTCATTTTCAGTGGCTAAAGGTCCCGTTGTACCCATTCTCTCTCTCTCTCTCTCTCTCTATCTTCCTCTTCCTTTCTCAAATAATAACTAAAAATATTTTTTAATAAAAGGGATGTACCATAATTTCTCTTTGCCTGACCCTGTCCCAAACTTTCACTGTTGACGCCGTCCTTCCAAGGTCCGTTAGTCACCTCTGGGAGTTGGTAAATGGTCTCCTGAATCAATGGGTGGATGCAAATGTGCCTTGTGCCATTTAGTTATTTATTATTTATTTATTTATGACACAGAAAGGAAGGGAGAGGGAGAGAGAGAGACAGACAGAGAGAGAGAGTATGGGCACGCCAGGGTCTCTAGTCGCTGCAAACAAACTGCAGATGCACGCGCCACCATGTGCATCTGGCTTACATAGGACCTGGAGAATCGAACCTGAGTCCTTAGGCTTCACAGGCAAGTGCCTTAATGGCTAAGCCACCTCTCCAGTCCCCTCCCCCACCCCCGTGCCCTTTCTAACTCACCCCATCCCACCCCTCCCCTCTTCTCTCTCCCACCCACTCCTGGGTTAGCTTCCCACACCAACTGCAGCCAGATCTTCTCCCAGGCCCGGCTCGGGTTCAGCAAGACTGTGCCAACTTCTTCCAGCCCCAGCCTCAGTAGGTTCAGCCACCCCTCCCCCCAGCCCCCCCACTGTGAAAAGAGAAATTAACAAGGGCCCTCCGCAGGGCTGCCGCATGCCTGGGGGTGTGGCGCGGCGTCCTCGCTGGGCCCACGGGCACCCTGGCAGGCTGTCAGCCCGTCAGGCTCTTGCAGCCCCGCAGTGAGGGGCCAGCAGTACCTCTGCGCCCCGTTCACGGCCCGGCGGCCGCAGCTCCTGGCGAACTAAATTGATTTTTTATCGTTGCTCTGGAGCGAGCTTAATGAATCTGTTAGTGACGGCTGCCTGCCCCAAAAGCCTGTTGGTGCTCGCGCCACCAGAACAGCTCTTCCCGGAGAAGGAGGGGGTGTTATTTAAGGCTCAGCCTGAGCCGGGGAGATCAGCTGGGCATCAGCTGGGAACGATGCTTGTGATGGCACCTGGAGGAAATGGGGGACAGGACGTGGAAAATGGACATGCCGGGAAAGAATGAAAGAGGGTTGACCTGGTGTGCGTGTGTGTAAGGGCCAATAGTTCACCTGTCCATCCATACAACTGCCTCTCTACCCAACCATACAATTATACAATTACACAATTCTCCACGCATCTATTCTCCCTCCTACCCATTCAGCCAAGCAGATCCGCTCACCCATCCTTCGGTCCGTCTGTCTGTCAATATATCCATCTTTTCAAAACATTTTATTTACTTATATATTTATTTATGAGAGAGAGAGAGAAAGAGCCACTTAGAGAGAAAGAGAATGGGCACTCCAGATGCATGTGCCACCTTGTGCATCTGGCTTACATGGGAATTCGATTCCTGAGGAATTGAACTGGGGTCCTTTGGCTTTGCAGAGAGGCGCCTTAACGGTTAAGCCATCTTTCCAGCCCTGCATGCATGTATTTTCACATGCACCCACTGAACTATCTTTCAATCTCTCTGCCCATGCATCCATCCTTTTCTATTGTTTCACTGATTCATTCATTTTCTCTTATGCACAATGTATCATGAAATCCATCCCCCTGGCCGTGCCCCCCCGGGCCCTACAGAATTGCCCGCAGACCATCTCCCACCACTGCCCCCCTTCCCTGCCCACTCCTATCAAAGGTCTCTTCCCTTTTGGTCACTAGAATTTTGGTCAAATTTCAAACTTACCAAGACCTTCTCTGTCTGGTCACTTTTGATACAACTTGGAATCTTCATGTCCCTCTTTCCTTTATTGTAATTTTCCCTTTTAAAAACTCATTTATGGGGGCTGGAGAGATGGATCAGTAAAGCCCAAGAACCTGGTTCAATTCACTAGTACCAATGTAAAGCCAGATGCACAGTGACTCATGCATCTGGAGTTCATGTGCAGCAGCTAGAGGCCCTGTGGTGCCCATTTCTCTCTCTCTCTCCTTGCAAATAAATAAATAAAAATATATTTTAAAAACTCATTTGTTCTGAAGAGATTGCTCAGTGGTTAATCTGCTTATCTGTGAAGCCTAAGGACCCAGGTTCAATTCCCCAGAACCCACGTAAGCCAGATGCACATGGTGGCGCATGCTTCTGGAATTTGTTTGCAATGGCTAGAGGCCCTGATGTGCCTGTTATCTCTATTTCTCTCTCTCTAATAAATAAATTAAAAATATATTAGAAACTCATTTATGGGGCTGGGGAGACTGCTCAGTTGTTAAAGGCACTTGCTTGCAAACTAACAGCTGATGTTCACTTTCCCAGTACCCACACAAAGCCAGATGCACAAAGTGGTGCCATGTGGCTGGAGTTCCTTTGCAACAGCCAGAGGCCCTGGTACTGGACCATTCTACCTGGCAGGCACTTTTTTGAGGGGTAGGGTCTGTCTGACACCCAAGCTCAGCCTGCTTCCTTTTCACCATGCTCCAGTGGGCTCCTCATCCTACTGCAAGACCCCACAGTGAGGAGTGTGCCCACCTTACATGCGTGTTTAAAGACCATGTGGAGCCCTATCGGTGCATAGAATGATTGCCTGTGAAGCTTAAGGAGCCAGGTTCGATTCCCCAGGACCCACATAAGCCAGATGCACAAGGTGGCACATATCCATCTGGAGTTTGTTTGCAGTGGCTGGAGGCCCTGGTATGCCCATTCTCACTCTCGCAAATTAATTGTTTAATTAAATATTTTTTTAAATCATTTTTTTTCACAACAAACATAGGAAACACCTCACTAGGGTAATGTCAACATCAGGTTTAAGGCCAAGGGCATGTGAGACAGACAGCTGCCTGGCCTTTGGATGGTCTAACTCAAGGTTCTGGGTCTTTGGAAACCCAGAGAGGGCAAGACAGTCTGTCCCTCTGTCCTGAGGCTGCCAGGGTGCCTTTGAGAAGTCAGGAGGTGCTGGGGCTGGGATCCTGAGGGTGTGCTGGGATTGAAAGCTGAAGGGTGTGATCCATCCCTGACCCCCCTGAGCTATGCATGAGCCTGTGACCCTTCACTCTGAAAATCACCAGCTCTCCAAGAAATAGGGGCAGAAACCAACATAGTCAACCTTGATTCTAACTTTGTGGGACACAATAAATTCCAGATGGATTTTTATCAATCCAGAATCCAGTGCAGAAAATAATAATAATAATACACATGAAGAGGGCTGGAAAGATGGCTCAGCAATTAAAGTGCCTGCCTGCAAAACCTAACAGCTAGGGCTGGAGAGATGGCTTAGTGCTTGCCTGTGAAGCCTAAGGACCCCAGTTTGAGGCTCGATTCCCCAGGACCCACGTTAGCCAGACGCACAAGGGGGCCCACACATCTGGAATTCGTCTGCAGTGGCTGGAAGCCCTGGCGGGCCCATCTCTCCTTCACTCTCTCTGCCTCATTCTCTGTCTGTCGCTCTCAAATAAATAATAAAAAAAAAAAAATTAAAAAAAAAATCCTAACAGCCAGAGTTTGATTCCTCAGTACCTATGTAAAGCCAATCACAGTAACACATGCATCTGAAGCTCATTTGCAGTGGCAAAAGGCCCTGGTGTGCTCATTCATTCATTATCTTGCTCGCTCTCTCTCCCTCTCTTTGCTTGCAAATAAATAAGTAAAATATATTTTGGGAAAAAAAAAAAAAAAACATGAAGGCAATGGGTAAAGAATGACCCCGGGGAGAGGGAAGCATTCCTTAAGCAGAAAAAAAAAGAGAGAGAGAGAGAAAGAAATCACAAAAGAAGGAGAAATGGATAGACTTTTGTACCTGAAATTAAACTGGGAAAAATGTGGCTAAACCTATCCTAAATGAAATTAAAATCCAATAGGCAAATGGATAAAAAGACTTGTAACATTTATGATGAACAAATGGTTAGTATCTGTAAAGCCCACTCTATTTAAATTTTTAAAAATTTACTTATAAGCAGACAGACAGACCATGGGCATGCCAAGGTCTCTAGCCATTGCAAAAAAAAAAAAAAAGAAAAGAAAAATTCCAGAAGCATGCAACACTTTGTGCAACTGGCTTTACTGCAGAATGGAACTCTGGTCTTTAGTATTTGCAAGCTTTAACACTGAGCCATCTCTCCAGCCCCCTTCCACCACCCTTTTTTTTTGTTGACAAAGTTCTTTCATATCAGGCAGAAAGCTCTCACTTCCTAAGAGAAATTCTAAGGAAATGGACACAGACTACTTTCAAGAGAAATGCAAATGAGCCGGAAACCATGAAGTTGAATGCAGCCAATCCCGGGAAGAGTCATCGTGTTGTCAAAGGAAGGAGACGTGGTCCTGAACCATGGCTGGTGGCAGCCACTGTCCTGGTAGCATTGAGTGCCCAGTCAAGTGCTCTGAAAATTCATGATTCGCGACGCAGTGAGCCTGTGCCCCAGAACACATCCTTAGAGATGACTGCAGAATCAGACAGACATGAAACCATCATAAATATTCAGTTGTGGCGTGTCCGAGGTGGTATTCTGAACCACTGCAAAGAAAACTTGCATTACTGACTGAGGCAAGATAGGATGAAAAGGACACAAAGCCATCCTTTAAAAAAAATTCTTTATTTATTTATTTGCGAGGGGAGAAAGAGAGAGAGATTGAATAGGCATGCTGGGGCCTCTTGCCGTTGCAAACGAACTCCAGACGCAGGCGCCACTTTGTACATCCTGCTTTATGTGGGTACGGAGGACTCAAACCTGGGCCATCAGGCTTTGCAAGCACGTGTCTTTAACTGCCAAGCCATCCCTCCAGCACACCCCAAGCCCGTTATTGGAAGGACTGTGATATGTGTGAGCCTCTGTCTGCCCAGAACAGGGATGGTCACTGGCCATGAAGTGACCAGTGCGGGGGAGGACAACGTGCCGCTTGCGTCCTCATGCTCCCGCTGTCGCTGTTGCTCGGCGTGTGTTGGTTGAGCAAGGCAGAGTCTTGCGATGTAGTCCAGGCTGCCCGGGAGTTTGCTTTGTGCCGTTCTCTGGTCCATTCTCTGGTCCCCAACTCACCAGCTGGATCCTCTTGCCTCGGCTTCCCAAGCACGGGATATGGGCCGCCGTAATGGGATAAAGATTACTTTAAGGCATTCTCATTTTTCAAAACGCTGCTTGTTCAATCGCTGTTAAATCGTAGCAATTAGCAGCACTAATTTTTACTTTTTTAAAAATAATTTTTTAAAATGTTTTATTTATTTATATATTTATTTGTGTGTGTGTATGAGAGAGAGAGAGAGAGAATAGGCCCATCAGGGCCTCTAGCCACTGCAAATGAATTCCAGACACATGCGCCACTGCATGCATCTGGCTTTATATGGATATCCAGGAATTGAACTGGGTCCTTAGGCTTTGCAGGCAAGCACCTTAAACACTAAGCCACATCTCCAGCCACCCCCCCCAATTTTACTCTTTGCAAAGTTGGGGATGGCACCCAGGACCCTACATGAGCTAGGCAAGTGTCCTACTACTGAGCCCCAGACGCAGCCCACAGCGTGTTCCCATCATGAGGAACCCTTTGAGTAAAGTCCAGGAAAGTGTATGATGAAGTCTTCCTCAATGTGGGGCTATCTGGTCAGCGAGGAACCCCAAAGGTGTATGTGGCTTCTCAACCGCTCAGCCTTTGGGGTGGCTCCAGGGCTGGGGGTGGCACTGGAGGAAGGTTCGCCCTGCACGAGAAGGCTTTGGGCTTGGTGCCCAGCACTGCACAAAATAGATAGCTTCTCTCTGTTGTGTGGCCCTATGTTGTGTAGGGCATCGGACCAGACTCCTGGTCTCTACTCATAGATGCCAGTGGCTCCTGC
Source organism: Jaculus jaculus (assembly GCF_020740685.1). NCBI lineage: Eukaryota > Metazoa > Chordata > Mammalia > Rodentia > Dipodidae > Jaculus > Jaculus jaculus. The sequence continues at coordinate 7,503,496 of NC_059114.1, read as the reverse complement.
AAGTAACATGACCGCAAAGTGGTCTTCAGACTTGCCACGCGTGTCCTGGGGGGCATTCAGTTGCCCCTGGGTAGGAGTCACCGGAATCAGGGGGGCGGTGGAGAACACTCTGTCTCGCTTTGCCTCGAGACTTTGTGCTCACTTGCTCGCCGTCACCCACGGACACGTCCAGGTCCTCGCTTCGAGAGCTGGGAGGCCAGAGTTCTAGTCCGCACCAGACTTGTACTGAGCCCCCTTGGTTTATTCGCAAAGCACCCCTAAGCCTATCCCAGATCCCTCCTCAGTGACGGCGACTGTGGGCACCAAGACATGACCATCACACCAGCCCCGGGCTGCTCAGGCCGTCACAGTCCCGCAGAGCTGGCCGCTGCCCAGGTGCATGTTTGCATCGCATGAGAGAGATGTCCCTGGTGGTGGAGATGGTGCTACCACAGGAGAGTAGCAGCGAGGCTCACTGCTAGGAGGATAGACGGGGACGGTGATGCCAGCCACAGCCCCGCCTGTGAACGCTGGACCCTCTAGTCGATGAAGGGAGCCAGCTGACGCACGAAGAAGCAGTTACAGGAATGAGCGCGTCACGAGGCTGGGCACTACGGGGAGGATGGCCTTCCATCCTGGACGCAAGGAGGCTGGAGAAGGGGCTGATGCTGGACCCTGAGGACAGTAGGGAACACAGAGGCAGGGAAGAGCCAGCCTGGGCTGACCCCGGCCAGGAGGGGAGGAGGTGGTGGGTAAAGTGGTGCCGTACTCGCTCCCCTCTGCCCTGCACTGCCCTGGCATGGTCAGAACCACAGTGGAAGGCAGGGGGCAAAGGAGCTAGCTGATCGACCAAGGAGTACCGAAGCAGGGCAGGGAAGGAGGCACAAGAAAGGGCGGGTGGTGTCCAAAGTCAGCACTGGGGGCCTTGGGCCTTCGCCTTCTCTCTTGATCCCGACCATGACCCTGGAAGGTTGATTTTTTTTTTTTTTTTTTTTTGAGGTAGGGTCTCACTCTAGCCCAGGCTGACCTGGAATTCACTATGTAGCCTCAACTCACAGCAATCCTCCTACCGCTGCCTCCCTTGTGCTGGGAGTAAAGGTGGGCCCCACCACGCCCTGCTTGGAAGGTTGATTTTATTTGCACATCCTCCGAAAGGAAGCTGAGGTTCAGAGAGGTATAGTGACTTTGCTAAAGCCACACAGCCAGGAGAGATGGGGCCAATAGGAAAGGTGGTGACCCCCTTCCTCCCCCCGAGTCTTTAAGGCCCAGGCTAGCAGTGAAGGACATGGGCTGAAATCTCAGCCCTCACGTGAATGGCTTCTGACCTTGAGCAGCGCCTGTAAAGCAGTGTCTGTAAAGCTGGTATCGTGGGCGGTCGCTAAGGCAGCGGGACCGTCCGGGGCGGACCTGGACTTTGCAGCGTGCGGCCCTTGCTGGGTGGTGAGCGCTGACTCAGGCGACCTCCCACAGTTATTAACCAGCGCACCCGGCTGCATTATGCATGGGCAATTTGTCTGCCTCCTCCTCCACCTGCACCATCGATTTCCACGGCCGGCTGCCTCATTGAGATGCAGGTCTGCAAGCCCTGGGACTCCATCCCAGTATCTGGTCAATAGCTTATATTTTTAATTTGTCAATAATCAGTCCAGACCTTGGCCAAAGCCCTGATGGAGGGCTCAGCAGGATTGCTGGGCTGGGGAGCGGGGGAGGAAATCATGTACCAAGAGGAAGGGACCCTGGATAGGGTTGGGCAAACCCCGGTGAGGGTAGGGAACAAACGGGGACCCAGCCATGTCCTGGCTTCCAGGAGACCAGGGAAGCCCTCTACCCATTCGAGTAGCCAAAGTCAGCTGGCCCTGCGTTCGGATGGCAGCTCCGTCGTTCTAGGGATGGGTGGACTTGACCGAGAGATGGACCATCTCTAGGCCCGCATTTCTCCATCTGCGGAGAGGTTGCAGTGCTGTCAAGGATCTAGAACAATCCAGGGGGTTCATACAGTGAAGTGTCCGGAAACATGCTGGGCACACAGAGGTCTTGGGACACCTATTAGTTCCTGTAATTGTTTCTAACAGGGCCTAGTGAGAGGAGCCATTTGTCAATGGCGCTCACCAGTATATTTGCAGAACTCCCCACCCACAAGAGGGGAGCAAATATCTCCTCACTCATGGGAGATGCCTTTTCAGGGTCACACAGCCAGGGTGTGGGATTGCAAGGCCCCACGGAGTGGAGTCTAGCTGCGGTTCTCACACTCTTTTTTTTTTTTTTAAATTTTTATTTATTTATTTATTTGAGAGCAACAGACACAGAGAGAAAGACAGGTAGAGGGAGAGAGAGAGAATGGCGCGCCAGGGCTTCCAGCCTCTGCAAACGAACTCCAGACGCGTGCGCCCCCTTGTGCATCTGGCTAACGTGGGACCTGGGGAACCGAGCCTCGAACCAGGGTCCTTAGTCTTCACAGGCAAGCGCTTAACCACTACGCCATCTCTCCAGCCCGGTTCTCACACTCTTAATCGAGTGACATCCAGAGCCCTTCCTTCCTTCCCGGCCTCTGTGTGAGTGTCCTGCCCCCTTTGCTCTGTGGCAAGCAGTGAGCTCTCCTTTCCCCCTGGGCCCATCTTTTCCCATCCTGTCACTGGGGGACACCTATACGTACTTGTCCCCTGGCCTCCCCAAAGGGGGTGCCTACTGTCACCATCTGGGCCAGCATCTCTCTTCTTGGGGACGTCACTGAGGACTCTGTGGGTAGAGGTCATTGAGGTGGGTCTCCACCATGCCCACAGCCCTCCTACGGGAGCTGATCCAGCCCTACGCAGCCCTGTCACCTTCCAGGCATGAGCCGCCTCACCCTGACAGCCAAGAGTGACAGATTGGCAGCACTGGCATCACCGGGGGAGGGGCTGGTCAGGAGATCTTGAGACACCCCCCTCCCGGCCCCAGCCAGCTCTTTCAACCTCAAACTCAGGCTCAGAACGTTCCCCCAGGCATCCACGCCTCTCTGTCTCCTGTATCCTGGGGACCACAGGAGCTCTGGGGACTTTTCCCCCTGCCAGACTTCTGTCCCCAGGGTCTGTCTCCCCCGAGTCTACATCTATTGAGATCTGTGCGTTTCCTCCAGAGAACTCCCCAGACATCAGCCGACTCCCCCATAAGGAGAAGTAGGAGGAAGAGTTGTTAAACGTCCCCCGAGACTCTGCAGGACTCCCGGGGGCCCACTGTGACATGTGTTCACAGATGCCAGAACACCAGATCTTCTGGAGCCTTCGAAGGCGGTCACCTCACCCCCTCCCTCCCCACCAGAGAGGTGGGGCACTGAGGCTGGGGAGTGGGCATGGGGTGGGGGTGACAGTTCAAAGGCACAGAGCTGGCAGGTGGCATGAGGACTGTCGCCTCTCTTCACCGTACCCCTCACCTCACTCCCCAGTGAGGAAGCCAGAGGAGACCCGTCCTCTTCTTGGAGCTCTGGGAACTTCTGCTCCAGAGAGAGTACCCCATCCTTTCTTCCTCTTCCTCCTCTTGCCCTCTTTTCTTTCCTTTTTTATTCTTGTTTTTTTGAGGTAGGGCCTCGCTCTAGTCCAGGCTGACCTGGCATTCACTATGGAGCCTCAGGGTGGCCTCGAACTCACGGCAACCCTCCCACCTCTGCCTCCCGAGCGCTGGGATTAAAGGCGTGCGCCACCACACCCAGGTCCTTCTTTTTCTCTTTTCCCTTTTCCTCCTTTTTCTTCCTCCTCCACTGCCTCCTCTTCCTCTCTCTCTTCTCTCTTCTCCCCCTTCCTCTCCTCCTCCTCCCCATCCTTCTCTTCAGCTCCTGGTTGTTGACGACCTGCTCCTTAAGACACGCTTCAGGACAGATCCCAAGAAGCCAGGGATGCAGGAACTCTTGCCCTATCTTCCAGACGAGAGAACACACATGTCCTTGCATGCCCAGAGGCGGGGGAGGCTCCACAGGATCCCCGGAGGAGTCCCTCGGCCACAGCCTGTCCATTCGCTGGACAGAAGGACAAACCCAGTAGAGTTTGCTCACTCGAATTGGTTTCATGGTGTAGAAAAGTCCCATTTGAAGCCAAGTGCAGAGGGCTTTGCGGGGAGCCCCCAGAGGGGCCGTTCTCATCCTCATGGCCTCTTCCGGCGCTGAGGCCCAATGGCAGGTGGTTTTGCCAGGAGCACTGGGATGTGAAATGGGCCAGAGAACAGATGAGGGAGGGGGATGCAATGTCTGGGGTTCTCTGTGGCTGGAGTTTATTCATGCGGGAAGAGTTGAGCCCACAGATTTCCCATGGGGCTGAGGGTGTCAGCTGGCCTGGTGACAGGCCAGCCTTCAGGTAGGGCTGAGAGGACACTGCTAAGCTTTTGCCTCCCTCCTTTCATCCCTCCTGCCCTCCCTCTATCTTCCTTCTCTGGTGATTTATTTCTCCCTGCATTTTCTTCTCTGCTTTCTCTTTCTCTTCCAATCTCCTCCTACAATACTCCCCTCTGTCTGCCCAGCCGCCCTGACCCCAGTCTCTCCCCAGCCTCCCCTTTCTCTATCTGCCGCCTCCCCGAAAGGCCAGCCTTGGCCTCTAGCCCAAGTCCCCCGCACCCCCAGCTCCCCTCACCCAGGCCTCCGGTGGGAATGCAGAGATACAGGCCGCCCTTCCACCCACTCTCGCCTGTAGACACTGACCTCCAAAGGGAAGTTCTGGGGATGGAGGCTTCCAGAGTCCAGCTGGGAAATGACTCCATGGCCACACTCCTTACTTTGAGAGGGAGACATTCCCTTGGTGAAAACACTGGGTGTTCAACATGTGCTGCGGGATAGCCTGGGAACACAGTAGTAATGGAGGCAGTCCTGTTCCCCATTGGCTAGAAGGAAAGGATCAGGGCATACTTATCTTAATCCTTTGTTAGCATGTGCTGGGTGACAGGGTCCCTTGGGTGGCGTGAGGCCGCTGTAGACTAAAAGATGGAAGAAGTCACATAAACGAAGGAGAGGACCCAGACATGCAAATGGCTCATGGAAGAGGTTTTTTAAAAATTATTTTAAAAATAATTTTATTTTCTATTTATTTATTTGAGAGAGAGAAAGAGGGGGAGAGAGAGGGAAAAAAATGGGCATGTTAGGGCCTCTAGTCCCTGCAAACGAACTCCAGATGCATGCAACCGCCATTTGCATCTGGCTTCCGTGGGTTCTAGAGAATCAAAGCTGGGTCCTTTGGCTTGACAGGCAAGCACCTTAACAGCTAAGCCATCTCTCTCCAGCCCTGGAAGAGGGTTTTAAGCAGAGAGGCTCAGCTAGTGCAAAGGTCGTGAGCCTGGGAGGAGCCTCATAAAGTCAAATGACGCAAGGACATCTGCCACTGCCACAGGGGGCCACCAGGAGGAGGGAGAGTTCAGGACAAGAGAGCAGGGCTGAGCACCCTTAGAGGCTGAGAAGAGACCTTTTCTTACACTTAGAACTGTAAGTCTGGGGCTGAGGCACATCTGTCTTTTTATTTGTGTGGTCATTGGTCCATACAGATACACAAGTGGGGAGAAGGCTTGAAATTGTGTTGATATATACCTTGTATTTGAAAATGTCCCTTATTGCCCCATTCACCTCCATCCCACCAGGACTTTAGGAATTCTAACTCACCCAACCCTATCATGGGATGTAAGGGCTTGCATTGGGAGGGGAGGCTGTCACTATCCCATCACCATCATCAGCATCATTATCATCAGAATTACCATCTTCATCATCATCACCATCACTGTCAATACCACTATCAAAATCACCATCATCGCCATTACTATCATCACCACCATCATCATCACCACCATCACCATCACCACTATCACCATTATTACCTGTATCACCTGTATCATCGTCATTCCAATCACCATAATCACCACCACCACCACCACCACCATCACCACCATCCTCACCATCATCACCACCTCCATCATCACCACCATCACCATCACTATCATCACCATCATTACCATCATCATCACCATCATCACCACCATCACCACCATCATCACCATCCTCACCATCATCACCACCTCCATCATCACCATCATCACCATCACTATCATCACCATCATTACCATCATCATCACCATCATCACCACCATCACCACCACCACCACCATCACCATCATCGCCACCACCATCACCACCATCATCACCATCCTTACCATCATCACCACCTCCATCATCATCACCATCACCACCATCACTATCATCACCATCATTACCATCATCATCACCATCATCACCACCATCATCATCACCATCATCACCACCATCACCATCATCACCATCACCATCATCACCATCATCACCATCACCATCACCACCATCACCATCACCATGTTCATCATCGTCACCCTCACTATCACCACCATTACCATCACCATAGCCTTCACCATCACCACTACCATCATCACCATCAGCATTATCTCCGCTATTTTTTATTATCATCATTATTATTTGGGGTGGCTCTAATTAAAGCTGGGATCGAACACAAGGCATAGATTACAGTTTCCCAAGATCACTGTCAGGACAGAGCAAACCCAGTGCTTCCACAAGCACTTCTAAGAAGGCTTCTGTGTGGGGCACGGAGGTATCAGATGCTCAGCATGCCTAACACGTGTAACAGAATCAAGGCCCACTAAAACTTACCAGATGCCCCCAGGCCACTTGCTAAGGGCCTTGTGTGGATTCTCGCCTTGAACCCCATGGGGCATTCACAACAAGCTTTTCTCCTCTCCCATGAGGAAGTCAAGGCATGGCATAGTGAGCCAACCTAGCAAACTTGAACCTTTCTCCTCCACCCTTTCCCATGAAGAAGTAACAGGCTGCTCTACCCTCACCCCGACCTCTGGTCCCCCCAAAGCCTGTACTGAAGTGTTCGTGTGTTGCCTTAAAACTCACTGCTTAGCTCTGTTGTGGGATGCAGGGACCAGACCTCATCCGGGTCCTTGCCCTTGACGTTGTTTGCTTGTTTCTCTAGAGCTGTTTCTATGAGGAAAGGGGAGGGAAGCATGAAGTCTAATTTGATCACAAAGCAGGAAGTCTAATTTGATCACAAAATGGCGTGGCTCTAATCGTATTATTGAATTTGCACCCCTGTCTGCAAAGGCTTTTGTAGGTGACCCCTTAACCCACAGAATGGCCCAATGGTGGCATGTCTGGCATGTTGTCAAGATGTGACACAATTTGTTTTTGAGCGAAAGACCAGGTGTGGTGCCTGACCCACAGGTGGACTTCAATAGAGACCCCCCTGCAATCCCTTTAGCTAGAGAGAAGCATGTGCCCTGCTCCTCAGGCGGACCAAAGAGAAACCCTCACCGCTGAGCTCTGGCCAGCCCAGAGCTCCCCCACCTCCCTCAGAGCTGCGAGCCATCTCATCTCCAATGCATGACTAATCAGAGCCTCTCCAAGGCAATATTCCACCCGCTGCAGAATGAGAGGAGTGGACGTGGCTGTATATCACCCCTGTGCTCCTGCACAGAGATCAATAGCCCTGCAATAGACAGTCCGTAATTAACAGGAGGAGGAGGAGGAAGAGGAGGAGGAAGATGAGAGTCCTGGCAGATGGGCCCGCCTTTCCCCTAGCTTTGCGCTTCCCAAGGCTTTGGGGGTTTGCCAGAAAAATACGTCCTGCTTGGAGTTGTCCCAAAAGGCTGGCTGGGAAGGGACTTCGGTGGAGTCACGTGGACCAGCCCCCCTGTCTCGAGGCAGGCTGGAGATAGATGCTTCCATTTTTAGACTTGCCAAAGTTGGGTTAGGCCTTCCGGGGTGCCAGTCTGCATAACCCAGAGCGGGCTGGAGTGGTCACCAGCTCCTGACTCCCCCCACCAGCCACTGCGTCTTTGGGTTAGCTACTCAATTTTGTTTTTTCTTCTGGGAACATCTCCACCCCAAGGTCAAGCGTAACAGGCAATGAATTTGACCTCTGGGTCCCAAGGACCAGATCCGGCCAGTACTCTCATCTCATTCACTGCCAAGGCCACGATGGTGGGCTCACAGGTACACAAGTGACCTAAATGGGTCCAATCAGGGTCAAGTCTGGACCTTGTGCCCAATCTGCTCCCCTCAGCAAAAGGAGCGCAAACCGGAAACTACAGGTTTATCTTGTCATCACGTTGACAAAGCGAGCTGGAGATGAGCGTGGTGGCACATTTGGGAACCCGAGGCAGGAGGATCCTGTGCTGGAGGCTAGCCTGGGTTACATAGTGATCTCAAAGGCAGCCAAAGCAAGACATATGGCTCTGACTAAAAACAACACACACACACACACACACACACACACACACACACAAATCATAAATCTTAATTGAGGTAACAAGTTTTACGTTTTGTATTTGCTTCACATGAAGAATTAATTAAGGGAAAAAATGGTGCTTTGGGGATAAAATATCATTCCTCGCACATTCAACGTACTCCGTCTACTTTATTTAAATTGTCTAATTTGAGTCTCACAACCTTATGAAGAGACTGAAGTTCACAGAGGTACAGTCAGTGGCTCAAGGCAACTCGGCTGACAAGCCCGAGTCCATGCTTAAAAGAATTATTTATTTATTTGAGAGAGGCACAGAAAGAGGCAGAGAGAGAGAGAGAGAGAGAGAGAGAGAGAGAGAGAGAGAGAGAGAAGGGGTTTGCCAGGGCCTATGGCCATTTCAAATGAGTTCCAGACGCATGTGCCACCTTGTGCATCTGGCTTGACGTAGGTACTGGGGAACTGAACTCATGCCCTAACATTTTGCAGGGAAGCACCTTCACCGCTAAGCCATCTCTCCAGCCCTCGGCAAGCCCCGTGCGCTCTGAGCTATCTCCCCACGCCCTCTCGTGCGCATCTCTTTGGTGCCGGGATTTGCTTAGCTGCGTATCCCTTTCCATTTGCCAGTTCCACAGATGACCAAACTGAGGTCGTGGGAGGGAACAAGTTTGGCTAAAGTCACAGCCACAGCTGCTTCGTGACGAACCAGTGAGGGAGCAAACCTAGGCCAGAAGAAGCGTGGCACAACGCAGCCGGGTGTCCCGCCGCACCCCACGCTAGCGAGTGCTCAGACCTTGTGCCCTGGGGGTCTGTGACATCCATTCATTCCCCACCACCGCGAGCCATTCCAGCTATGCCGGGAAACCAGAGCCAGCGGCTGGCCCTCAGCCCGGTTACCACTTCCTTCCCAACTGAGGAGACTCTAGACTGTCCCAAGAGCTGTCACCCCTGCAACAGTATTGACAGAGCGTGGGCCTCCGCCCCGTCAAGCCCCAGTGTGCGCACACAGGGAAAACAAACCCGTCCTCTCTCACAGGAAGAATAAGTGTAAGGCATTAAGGAGGCTGATTAAACAAACAGATGTTTTCAGTCGGCGATAGAAGTGTCAACATGATCTTAATGAATGAATGTGTTAATGGCTGTTCTCTGTTTGAAGACAATAGTCACCGCCTTCTAGATGTATCCACTGTGCCTCGCAGGGCACACGGCTTGTGCATACACAGAGCCTGCAGGGAATACGGGGACACCCCGGGGGGTGGGGGAGCACAGAGGATGTTGACACGCAGCTGTGAACTCACACGGTGCACACATGACACACCACAGCGTCCCGTGGCACAGCCCAAACCGCCACACCACGTCACTCCCTCCGCCCTGGAGGCACTCCCTGAGCGTCTAGGCCACCCACGCGACACTGAGGGGGCATACACACGCGACCATGCAACCAGTCTGCTCGTCACACAGCACAGTGATTGCAAAAGCAGCAACCAGCACACACACACACACACACACACACACACACACACACACACACACCCCACATGTAGTTCTTGACAGTTAGCTTCCTCGTTGCTTAACAAAATCTTCTAGATCTTGTTTCCGGGAAGGAAGGCTTCTTTCAGTTCAGTTTCAGAGAGCTCAGGCTATTGTCGTGGTGAGGGGGTGGCGGAGCCGTTCTCCGCACAGCAGCCAGGGAGCAGAGAAAGAGAGAGGGAGAGCAAAAGAGAGTTAGAGAGAGAGAAGGCCTGGGCTTGAAAGCTCTTCTTCCCCCTGTTATTCTGCCCAGACCCCCAACCTGTGGGACAGCAGTGACTCTCCACTCAATGAGGGTTGTTGTTGCTTAGTTAATCCTCTGGAAATGCCATCCCAGACACATCCAGAGATCTCTCACACATGTCTCATCCAAAATGTACTTGTCAATCAAGATTCACCATTCAGCCAGGTGTGGTGGCACACACCTTTAATCCCAGCACTCTGGAGGCAGAGGTAGGAGGATCGCCATGAGTTTGAGGCCACCCTGAGACTACAGAGTGAATTCCAGGTCGGCCTGGGCTAGAGCGAGACCCTACCTCAAAAAAACAAACAAAAACAAATCTCATGGCATATTTATCCTTAATGATCAATATTTATCCATCTGGAAGACTCTGGAAAAATGTGTGTGACTGAATATGTTTCCCTTTTTACACTGGCTGCCCGGAAGCTCAATTTTAATCCCAAACATGATTGGGATATTGGATTTCATTATAAAAATTTCTTTGTATTATGACTGGCCCTATTTCATATTCAGACATTGGTTTTTCTACTTTTCTTTAATAACTTCATTAAATACATTTTCAAATGAGTTCACATGTGTCTAGAATGCAGAGGTAAAGCAAGGGTAGATTTTAGTTAGAAGTAGTTTAGCTGCTATAACAACCTCCAATTTTCTTTTTTTCTTTTCTTTTTTAAAAACAAATCTTTAACTATTTTATTTATTTATTTGAGTGGGGAGAGTGAGAGAGAATGGGCTTGCCAGGGCCACTAGCCATGGCAAATGAACTCCAGACGTATGAACCACCTTGTGCGTCTGACTTACGTGGGTACTGGGGAATTGAGCCTGGGTCCTTAGGCTTTGCTGGCAATTGCCTTAACCCCTAAGCCATCTCTCCAGCCCACAACCTCTAATTTTCAAAGGCTCCACATAGCAAAGATTCCTTTCTTTTCTCATAGCATAATCTTTCCGGCTTGGCAAGAGGTGCACCCTGAAGAACCCAGAGGTCCTTCCAACCAGTGCTCCCCATCCCTTAGGGCTGTAGGTTCTCTGAAGTGGTCCACTAAGTAAAAATCTGAGGGGAGACCGTCCAAGAGGCCCATGGGCGGGTCCGGAAGTGGCTGACCCTCCATGCACTTCTACTCCATTGTCCAGAACTTAGCAACATGGCCCCTTCTCATTGCAAAGGAGGCTGGGTAATGTGGTCCTTCGGGGTGCTCAGGAGGCCAGTGGAAGGCTTGGTGGATTCAGCATCATTTCAGTCCCAGCAGGCAAGCTCAAAAAGAGACCATCATCTCTCATCCTGCCTGAGCTTCTGAGTTCAAGGCTCTACACCAGGCACACTAGAATCAGGATCTCTGGGTGCCATGATGCCATAGCAGAGTGTTCTACTCCAGGCAGACAAAATCCACTGCTCAAAAATCAACCCAGGAGGCCTGGAGAAATAGCTTAGCAGTTAAGGCATTTGCCTATGAAGCCTAAGGACCCTTGTTCGATTCCCTAGGAGCCATGTAAGCCAGATACACAACGGGGCACATGTATCTGGAATTCATTTGCAGTGGCTAGAGGCCCTGGCTCATTCTCTCTTTCTATCTGCCTCTCTCTCTCTCATAAATAAATAATTTCTTAAAAAGTTAACCCAGGAGCTGGAAAGAAGGCTTAGCAGGTGTTTGCGTGCAAAGCCTAAGGTCCCATGTTCGACTCCCCCGATCCCACATAAGCCAGACGCACAAGGTGATGCATGAGCAAAGTTGTAGAAGCACGGAAGGTGGCACAAGCGTCTGGAGTTTGATTGCAGGAACTAGAGGCCCTGGTGCACCAATTGTCTATCTCATTCTCTCTCATAAAATAAATAAATAAATAAATAAATTCAGCCGGGCATGGTGGGGCACGCCTTTAATCCCAGCACGCAAGAGGCAAAGGTAGGAGGATTGCCTTGAGTTCAAGTCCACCCTGAGACTACATAGTGAATTCCAGGTAAGCCTGAGCTAGAATGAAACCATACCTCAAAAAACTAAAAATAAAATAAAAAGAAAATCAACCCAGGACTTGAGAGATGCCTTAGCTGTTAGCCTGCAAAGCCTAAGGACCCAGATTCAATTCCTTAATACCCACATAAAAAAAAAAATCAACCCAGGAGATGAGAGATGCCTTAGCTATTAGCCTGAAAAGCCTAAGGACCCAGGTTCAATTCCCTAATGCCCACATAAGCCAGATGCACCAGGTGGCACATGCATCTGGAGTTCCTTTGCAGTGGCTAGAGGGGTCCTGGCACATCCATTCTTTCTCTCTGTCTCCCCTTTCCAATCTCTCTCTTTTAAAAATAAATAATAATTTTTAAAATCAACCCAAAGGTAGACAGAAGACTTCCCCAAGGTGGGAGGTGGATGTGGGGGTTTTTGTTACTCCATGTTTCACACCTTTCCTTAATGAATCTGAAGACCGTCTTGTTTGAGGCCAGGTCTCGCTAGGTAGCTCAGACTCCTTTCTGCCTCCCTGATCACAGGCATGCACCACCATCGCCTGGCTTATGGACTCCATTTCAAACTGAAACATGGCCGCTGTGGCGATGAATTTCCATTGTCGCTTGTTGTAGGATTACACAATGTCTAGGATTTTGGCAGGGGACAACTCTGGGGGTGTCCACAAGGGTGTCTTCAGAGATGGCTACCTGAAGTGGGAAGACTGGTCCTGGATGCAGGCAAGAGCCATCCCATGAGCTGGAGGCCCGAACTGAACAAATGAATGTAAAAGGAAGGAAGCCAAGGCCGGCTGAGCGCCAGCATCCGCCGCTCTCTGCTTCCTGCCGCAAACGCCATGTGACCAACTGCCCCGCTGTCCTGCCCCCACCATGCCTTCCCGCTGTGACGGACTGTGCTTCAAACCGAGGGGCCAAATCTACCCTCCTCCCTCCCTTAGGTTGGTCACAAGGACAGGAAAAGTCAAGGGCACATGCACACGTGTGTGCATGCACACACGCACACACTATGACTTAAGCACACAGGTCAGGGACAAAGGGAACACCATGAACCGTCATCCATGTCTACAAGTGTTTTCTGCACCACAACCCTCCCTGGCTAGAGAGGAAACAGCCAATCTCCAGAACACGTCTCCTCTTGCTTTCTCGTCCTGTTCTGCCCGGTGCAGATGGCAGCAGGGAGCTTATTCCACAATCCTTCAGAGAATGTGGGTTCCTTCCAGCAACTGGAACTGAAAGGGTGGTCGCTCTGGGTATCTGCAGAGAACTCATTTCAGGGCCTTCTGGGTACCAAAACCTGAGAATGCTCAAGTCCCTGATATTCCGCTCCTCTCCTCTCCTCTCCTCTCCTCTCCTCTCCTCTCCTCTCCTCTCCTCTCCTCTCCTCTCCTCTCCTCTCTCCTTTCCTTTTCTCTTATTGTCTTGTCTTGTCTTTTCTTTCTTCCTTTCTTTCTCTCTTCCTTTCCCTCTCTCTTTCTTCCTTTTGGTTTTTTGAGGTAGGGTCTCACTCTCTAGCCCAAGTTGACGTGGAATTCACTATGTAGTCTCAGGCTGGCCTTGAACTCACAGTGGTCCTCCCACCTCTGCCTCCTGAGTGCTGGGATTAAAGGTGTGCGCCAACCTGATAGCTTCCTCTCAGGAACCTCATACATCCTCTGAGCTACTTATCATTCTCTGTGACATCATTCTGACTCAGTGGACACCTGATGGAAGTCGTTGTCACACGGTATTGTTTAGGAAATAATGACATGGGAAAGTGTCTGCACATCTTCAGTACAGCCGCAGAGCTTCTCAAATACCTTCTATCCACCACAGGGCAAATCCATAGATCCATGCCCACGGATACGGAGGACCCGCTGTTGAGGGCAAAGGAGGCCAAGTACAACGGCACCTGCCTGAGACCCCAGGAGTCAGGAGGAGGCTGAGGGAAGAGAGTCTCAAGTTTGAGGCCAGCCTGAGTTACACACAGAGATAGGCCCCGTCCCAGAGGTGTTCAAAAAAGGCAAAAGGTAGATGGGCAGACAGACCCATCTAGTCACATTTACTGAGGAGAGACATGGCAGGACCAGGGGGAAGGTCCCTGTGGCCAATGTTGGGTAGCAGGATGGCATTAGTGGTGTTCGTGATGACAGAAAAGTCAGGGCTCAAGCAAAAAAAAAATAAACTTCAAGGGCAAGGCACCCTAAAAATAAAAGTCATTGCCCAATATTTTAATCATCCAGTTTGTGCTGGATGCTGACTGTGCCTAGTGGAGTTATAGTTACAGGATCCACGAGACTGTGCCTACGTGCTCCTGGGATCCACCCTTCCCAGGCACGGCCACAGACTTACAGGGCCCCACTTACTCCCTCGAGTTTATGATGACAGATAACGGCCCTGTCAGGGCTGGAGAGATGGCTTAGCACTTAAGGCATTTGCCTGCGAAGCCTAAGGACCCAGGTTTGATTCTCCAGGTCCCACATAAGCCAGATGTACAAGATGGTGCACGTATCTGGAGTTCGTGGGCGTGCCCATTCTCTCTCTCTCTCTTTCTCTCTTCCTCTGACTGTCCCAAATAAATAAATAAAATGTTAAAAAGAAAAGAAAAGAAAAGAAAACAGCCCTGTCAGGGGCTGAGATGGTACACTTAACCACTACCTCAAACCATCACAGTGGCTCAGATTTTTGGGGACATAGACAGCCAGTGATAACAGTTTGCCGGCACAAATCTCCAAGTCAGCCATGGCCCAACAGCTCAATCCTCAGCCCTGAAATATACTTGAACTTGACCTTCATAGTTCTCACCTCTGTGGAGAAGCTGGTAACGCTTCAAGTCCAGCCATGGCAAATGCTCCGCAAGACCCAACCTCTCCTGCAAACAGCCCTGCGCCTCGCATACAGTAGGCCCGTGTAAGAACCAGCCGTTCATATTGTTGTCGCTTTTAAAGGGACATGGGAGTTGGGGAGCAGGCTGCCCCACCAGTCAGGCGACAAGTGACTCGGGGTGCTCCATCAGGGGTCCTGGAAAGGGACAGCTGGGGAGGGAGATTAAGGAAATTCACGCGGAATATATGTACGTCTGGTGCGTATGGCGCGTTTGGCAGAGACAGACTTGGGACAGAGACGTCCCTTCCCCGGAAAGATGTGAACGCCATTTGGCATTTCTCGTTCTCCAAGCCAGGAGCAGCCCAGTGTCTGCAAGGAGTGTGTGTGCGTTTCATGCAAATACGAATCTCGGGATGTAAATTGCAGAAGCCTGGAGACAGGCAGCAGCAGACAGAGAACAAAGAGAGGGGCAGTTCCCCTGCTGAGCCGAGCAAACCAGACCAGTTTCTTACCAGGGTCCACAGGGCCTTTGGAGAGGACCCCACGGCTCTCTTCTACCTGGGACCACTTTAGACTCAAAGGAGATACTTGGCTTCAGCTATTAAGTTCATAAAATAGTATTGAGTTTCCCGGTCTCCCTTTCACCATGGGACAGGAATAGATCAGCTTTCGAGGTCCCTGGGGCTCTAAGATCTATTGGCCCTAAGCCAATGAGAACAGAGTATGTTGAGATCGAGGGAACAGCCTGAAGTTCGAAGACCAGACCTTGGTTTCTAAGCCCAAGGGCAGAGACAGGTCTCGACAAGAGGTATCTGATTTCTTAGGAGAGAAGGAATAAACTCCAAAGAAACCGGAGCCAGGGCTAGAGAGATGGCCTCCTGTGTGACGTGCTTGACGTACCAGCTTGAGGACCCAGGTTTGAATCCCATGCATGTGAAACCCATGTGGCGGCGCATGCCTCTAATTCCAGCAATGAGGAAACAGAGGCAGGATTGCTGACTAGCTGGTCTAGATGGGTTCGGTGAGTGAAAAGCTCTGCCTCAAAAGATAAGGTGGAGGGCTAGGGAGGTGGCTTAGAGGGTAAGGTGTTCACCTGCAAAGCCAAAGGACCCAGGTTCGGTTCCCCCAGGACCCACGTAAACCAGATATATAAGGCAGTGCGCGCATCTGGAGTTGTTTCTTTCTGTCGCCTTCTCTCTCAAGAAAATTAATTAAATTCAATTTTAAAAAATAAGGTAAGACGTCTGATTTGCGTGTGTTTGTTGGGACCCATGCCCACAAGAACGCACGTACACTCATGCAGAAACAAGCAAAAAGAACCGAGTCAGGTCACGTACCTGACTCCTTTCTTCCTAAGTGACAAGCATAGCCCCTGTCACCATGCCTCTCCCCCAGGTCTCCCACCCAAGTTCCCTTTGTCCCCAGAGAGTTCTCCTTTCATTAGCTACCTGCAGTCTAAATGACCCGGAGAAGATAACTAGAAGGGAGCCAGTGTGGGTGCCCTCCCCCCATAGTGTGGAAGCCCACTTTAGAGCCCCTCATGGGTTCAGAATAAGCCACCCAGCATGGAGACTCAGAGGCTCGATGATGATGCAGAGAGACGAGAGACCCCCGTCCCCCAGGGCTTCAGCGTGTCCCCAGGCTGGGGCTCGCTCCAGTCCAGCTTATGCAGGTCAGATGTCCTTGGACAGGACACTTTGCCTCCCGAAACTCAGGGTCCTAACATAAAAATGGACCTGGCCGAGGACTCTGCCTCCCTGGCAGCTGTGTCTGTCATTCCCTTCCCTCCTGCTGTGGGGACACGCATGCCACGTAGGGTGATCTTTGTCGAGTCGACCATCCCCTTGTGTTTACATAGTCCTTCTCTCCCAGAGGAGGCAGACACACCCAAGCATTTGTGATTTGGGGGCAATCTGAATAGGACACAGGTAGTTGTGGGGTGTTCTTCTGCCCGTTTTCTGCACTGAGCATAAACAGTAAGTTATGAATGGTTGGTTCTTAGTCTGCGTGTCTCTCAAGACCCCTGCCGCACCCCCCCCCACCCCGTGACCTGAAAGATGAGAGGCATCCTGGCCAGTGGCTTTGCATAGATGTTTAAATCCAGAGGGGTCTTCCCAGAAAACAAGGATCAAGGGTCGGACTAACAGGGGAGGCAAGGAGGGAATATCATGTAGATGTGCACAGTCTGGGGGTCTTGAGTACCCCCATGAGCTCTCCTTTAAGGAAAGGGCCTGGGAAGAGGAACCCAGAAATGAGCTGACTGTGGAAGCATGAAGTGGATCCTTACTGGTCACCTCAGAATCTCAGTACAGTCCTATTCCCAAGACAGAAAACATCTCTTTCCAATACCCCTCTAAACCTTATACCTCCACATGCTGTCCTTGGAAACCCATGGAACAATCTTTGAGCACATGAATGCAGGGAGGAGGCTATAGCTACAAATCCCTGTCTTCTAGCCTCGGATTTTTAAATTTTTAATTTTATTTATTTATTAGAAACAGAGAGAAGGAGAAAGAGAGAAAGGGTGCTTCAGGGCCTCTAGCCACTGCAAACGAACTCCAGACGCGTGCATCACCATGTGCATCTGGCTTACTTGGGAGCTGGAGAATCGAACCTGGGTCCTTAGGCTTTTCAGGCAGACATCTTAACTACTAAGTTATCTCTCTAGCCCTAGCCTGAGGTTTTGCAACCATGGGTTTAGGTTTGAATTCTGCCACGGAAGGGCAAGAAGCCTGGCTTCCCTGAGCTTGTTTGTCCGTCTTTGAGCTGGGCATGATAAGAGAGTTTCCCCCAGAGACAGTGGGTATACAGGCAGGGTGGCAGCTGGCTCACGGAGCCTTCGTGACACTTTGGAAATGGCAGCCCCTGTTGGCAGAGCTATGAGGGAATAGCTTCTCCTTCCCCCAGGTGCGTGCAAGCATATGTCAAAGGCCGGGTTCAGGGCTCACTCACCCATGGCTCTGTAGCTCTTCCGTGGTGAACACACTGCCCAACTGTATCCAGCAATTCTGCTCATGAAGCGCTCACATGGGCTAGGATCCAATGCTCACTCATGCCTTGAAGCAGTGTGGCTGTTGTGTTGAGCAATGCCTTTTGGACAAACCTGGTTTTAGCATAAGGCCAACCCAGGCGAACCACACTTCTGCCATGTCCTGGCCGTGCATCCTTAAAGAAACCTCTGACCAGGCTGGAGAGATGGTTCAGCAGTTAAGGCACTTGCCATCGAAGCCTACTGACCTGAGTTCTGTTCCCTAGTACCCATGTAAAGCCAGATGCACAAAGTGGTGTGTGCACCTGGAGTTCATTTGCAGTGACCAGAGACCCTGACACACCCATTCTCTCTCTCTCTCCTCTCTTTTCTATCTTTCTCTGCATGCAAATAAATAATAAAATTGAACATATATATATATAACAAAGAAGCCACTGGCCAAGCTGAACCTCAGTTTCCCTGTGTGTCCCATAGGACACCATCATTTCCAGCTAGTTAAGTATCAGGCACATGAAGCCCCATGGCACTTGGCTGGCACCATGGGCTGCTGGGAGTGCGGGTGCCCTTGGTGAGGCGAGAGGAGCACCCGTCACTGCTGCTGCGTGTCAGCGTAGCCGAACGGAAGCTATCTGCCAAGCATCCCGAGAAGATGCACAGCCTTCCAAAGTCTGACCTGCTTGCAAAACAGCTCGAGTTAGGAGTCAGAGACGGGGACTCGAGCCTGCCCCACTCCCTGGCTCCCTTTGCAACTCTGGATAAGTCACAGGCTCTCGAGACTCAGTTTCTCCTCCTTTGGAACCAAGGGTTTTTAAAAAATAACCGACACCGCTTCCTTTTGTTTTCCTACAAACTCACTGAAGGGGGTGGAAATATCCGGCTCATTTACCAAAGACGGAGAGAGAGAGAGAAAACAAAACAGTAAGAGTTAGGTCTGAGAAGGTCAAGGCACTCCACGTCAGTACCGCAGACATCCTGTTCAAGTCGGCGGCGGGAGGACTGCGCAGCTGATGCAACCCTGGTCCCTTGGTTCCAAGCAAGGGGACAGGGCGGGCACAGTGTGCAGAGCAGGTGCCTTGGCTCTGGAGAAGCGAGGTTCGGGGAGGGGCTGCCAGCCCTCTTCTGCTCACCCCACAGCTCTCTCGGCTGCTATTTTGAGGAACCCTGGGGCTCTGGGAACACGGCGTGACAGTGTCTGTACTCAGAGTCTCTCCTGCTTAAGAATTTCAAGAGTCTCTGGGCTTTTACTTCCACTGTCCTGACATTCAATTTAATCCTGATCAGTGTGTGTGTGTGTGTGTGTGTGTGTGTGTGTGAGACACACAGTGCTCAGAAAGCAAGCAAGCAAGAAGCCACACCAGCCATTGAAGGAGAAATTACCAACGCATTTTTCTTTGCCTCTAGCGCATTAATAAGCGAGATTTCAAAAGTGGCAAGGAGTAGAAAGGGGGTGGCATCACCACACTGGGCGGGGGCGGGGGCTTCTGGTACCCTCATTGGATTTCACGGCCGTTCCTGTGCTGAGAGGATCTGTCAGCGGTGCTGGGAGACGCGCAGCGGCGAGCTCATGCATTAAGCATCAGGGGCACCCTGCTCCATGTGCGTGGGCTGGGCGGTGGAAAGGAAGGTGGGAGGCCTGGGCAGCTGGAGCTGGCTGGGGCACACTCGTGACTTGCCCAGCCTGGCAACACGTGTGAGCAGAGATCCTTTGCTGAGGGCTTAGGAAAGATCATGGAAGCTGCACAGCAGTGTGGTGGGCAGAAAGTGCAAGGATCAGGGGCTGAGGAGATGGCTTAGCAGTTAAGGCACTTGCCCACAAACCAAAGGACACAGGTTCAATCCCCCAGGACCCATGTAAGCCAGATGCACAGGGTGGCTCATGCGCCTGGAGTTCACAGTGTCTGGAGACCCTGGCACACCCATTCTCTCTTTCTCTCTCTCTCACAAATAAATTTTAAAAGAATAGAAATCTTTTAAAAAAAATAGAATGAAAAAAGAAAAGTGCAAAGATCTTCTCAGGCTTTGCACCTGAGAGGACCACCCGAGGGTCTCTGCAGGCTTGGTTTGTCTCCACTGTCTTTGCCAAGGGCCCCTGCGCTGGGCACACTGTTGAAATTATAGGCAGCCTCTCACGTGCCCATCTTTTATACATCTTTATTTTTTATTTACTTATGATAGAAAGAGAGAGAGAATGGGCTCTCCAGGGCCTCTAGTCACTGCAATGATCTCCAGACGCGTGTGCCACCTTGTGCATCGGGACCTGGGGAATCGAACCTGGGTGCTTAGGTTTTGCAGGCAAGTGCCTTGACCTCTGAGCCATCTCTCCAGCCCCACACCCAGCCTTTTGGGAACGTATGGCCATGTCTTCACCAGTACTGGCTGGTGGCCATGCAAATGCCCTCCTGCCCACTCCACTGCTCTGTGCCCAAAAGCCACACCCACTGTTCCCCTGGCTCCTTAGGTTTTGAAGGCCAACACCTTAACCACTAAGCAATCTCTCCAGCCCCAAGCCAGGCGTTTAATGGGCATCAGGAATGTAACACTTGATAAATATGAACGTAGAGATTTCAGATTTATCAGCTCAACAATTAAACAGTATGTGCCAGGCAGGGTGGCAGGGTGCATGACTGCTGAGGGAAATGCAATATGTATGAATCCTCCACTCTGTGGATTACACACAGCCACCCAAGCCAGAAAGGTTGCAAAAAGACAGGGGAACAAGCTGTGTCTCACTCCCCACAGGCCGCTGACCCACAGCGAAGAGTCAGGTCACTGCAGCAGAACTGGCCTGAGAGGGAGACTGGCAGGAATGTAGAGGAAGCCTGGGTTGTCCGCAGCAGCAGACAAGAGGAGGCTTTCTGAGTATGCAGTCTCCGAGTTGAGCACAAAAGGCCAAAGAAGGCCTGGAGAGATGGTCCAGTGGGGAAGGTGCTTGCCTAAGAAGCCTAAGGACCCAGGTTTGATTCCCCAGTACCCACGTAAGCCCGATACACAAGGTGGTGCATGTGTCTGGAGTTCATCTGCAGCAGCTGGAGGCCCTGGTGTCCCCATTCTCTCTCTGTCTCTCTTCTGTCTGTCTCACTTTCTGTTTGCAAATAGACTTTTTTTCCTTTTATTGTTTTTTAAGAAAAAAAGGCCAAAGAGTCTGTGACTGAGAACAGGAAGGTGGGAATGGCTCTCCAGGCAGGGAGGGAAGCAGGAAACAGTGTGGTGCCTGAACCGCACTCATTCTAATGCCAGGCATTCACAGAAGTTAGCGTGGAAGAGGGAACAGCAGGAGATGAGGGGTCCAGAGGGCCCCGAGCCGGGAGAAGTTTCCATGTCCACCTCAGAAGGCTGGACTTGACCCCTGGAAGGGAAATAAGGGGTCAGGGAGAGTTTGCACCAGAAGACACAGAATTGCCTTCTGGGAACATTAGAAAGTGAGTTGGCTGGGGTGAGGCCAGAGGCAAGGAGACCAGGAGGAGGATGGGTACCAGTCGAGAGAAGAGGAGGGACAATATCTCCTTGGGATATGTGGTGACAAGAAATGACCCTGTACTGAAGGGATGGAATCCAAGAAGTCTACAGCTGGACGTGCCACCCAATCCACTCCTTTATTGTTTTTGTTTATTTTTATTTATTTATTTGAGAGCAACAGACAGTGAAAGAAAGAGGCAGATAGAGAGAGAGAGAGAGAGAGAGGGAAAGAGAGAGAATGGGTGCTCCAGGGCCTCCAGCCTCTGCAAACGAACTACAGACGCGTGCGCCCCCTTGTGCATCTGGCTAACGTGGTTCCTGGGGAATCGCGCCTCGAACCGGGGTCCTTAGGCTTCACAGGCAAGCGCTTAACTGCTAAGCCATCTCTCCAGCCCTGCTTTATCATTTTTATAAGTGTATTGTATTTTAGTTATGCTTTGTTTATTTGTAAATATTAGATCTCAAACCCATTCTTCCCCCACTGCCATGATCCAGTGACTATCAACTAGTATATTAGGTGAGAGCTGAGGCCCTGCTGCGTGCAAGGCTCTGCACTGAGTCACTATGTATAAACTGTCATACTGTCTTCGGTTCTGAGGGCCAGTGCTCCCAGGTTCCAGATGAGAAGCCAGGGCTTGGGAAAGGAGGAAATCAATTAGCATGAAGCTTCCGGCACTTTGGAGGAATAATAACGGGTCTGTGAGCAGAAAGACCAGTGAGCGAGGAACAGTGCCACACCTCGGAAACCTCGTGGAGGCCCACGAGTGGTGCAGACGATGGACAGAAGAGGTCAGTAAAGTCTGGAGAGGAAGTTTTGTGTCCTGACCTTGAGCTCATCACTGTGTGGCTTCTGACAAAGGGCCTTAGCGTTGGCCTCATCTGTCACATGATGACTGCTGTGGTGGTGTGAATCAGATGTCCCCCATAGACTCTGAATGCTTGGTCCCCAGCTAGTGGCAATCTGGGAGGCGGAGCCTTGCTGGAGGAGGAGTGTTATTGGGGGGTGGGCTTAGGGGTGTTATAGCCCAGCTCCCCATTGCCAGAGCTCAGCTCACTCTCCAGCTGTTGTTTTCCACGTGCTGTGGCAGAGGTGCCATCCAGCCTCTGCTCATGCCATGCTTTCCCCTGCCATCATGGAGCTGCCCCTTGAGACTGTGAGACACAATAAAAACCTTTTCTCCCATCAGCTGCATTTGGTTGGGTGTTTCGTCCCAGCAGTGAGAAGGTCACTGCAACACACTGCTGCATGGGCAGTGGTTCACGTGTGTGTCCTGTCAGATCGTACCAGGAATCTGCTCAGAAGTGGAGGTGATCCTCCCCACCTCCTTCCTGGTCTAGAATTGATCCCTGCATCATGAGCCACCCTGACGCACCTGACCTGCTCAGGTGAGAACCTCTGGACCGGATGGATCACTTATCATTTGTTAAATGCGTTTAATGGCATGAAGACTTCCTTTGGTCAGCCGGCAATTGGATCAAAGCACAGAGCCAGGGGCGCACAGCTCTGTCCCATTTTCTACCTTGGCTGGCGGCTCCTCAGACTCCACTGTGAAGACCCCAGGGGCATCCCAGCCCTCTGGCCAGGCCCCTGTCAATTTCCCTGCTAGGGGATCAGTTTGGAGCTGCGCCGTCCCCTCTTCCCACTTGTCCTGTGGCTGTGTGCACGCACTGCTTCCAATACACTTGGCTGTGGCTGCGTGAAGGCCGGGCTATCCCCTTCCTTTTCCTAAATGGGTTTGATCCTGTAATTCAGTCAATTACTTCCCAGTGCACTGGTACAGCCCAGCACAAGCCCAGGCAAGGGGACAGGTCCTAAGCCTCTTTCCAGAAAATCTAATTTCATCACCAAGAGAAATCTTCTGTCTCGAGCAGCCTCCGCCACCACCATAAATTTAAATATGCCACAGAACGGAGTGGGCTCCATTTGCATAATGCCACTGGAGGGGCTGATGCAACTCGCGAAGCCGAATGCAGCGGCAGCAGAGAAGCAATTATTAAGCTGTACACGGTGGCAGGGAGCGAGGCCTCAGATGGGTCTCGGCTCCGAGCCTCATCCACCGCCCGGCTGGGCTGCTCATTACCCAAGGCCCGCATCCCCGGGGCTGCTGGGAAAATCAGGGAATTTGCTCTTGAGGTCGAGTCTGGAGGAGGGAGAGCAGCTTTGGGTTTCCCATGCTGATGGCTGGAACTGTGGTCTCCATTGGCCCACAGTGAGTTCACTTCCTGGATGGTTTCATGACATGACTTAAAAAAATATATTTTATTTATTTATCATTTGAGGGAGAGAGAGGAAAAGAGGACAAGAGAGAGAGAAGGATGAACCAGGGCCTCCAGCCACTGAAAACAAACTCCAGACTCACACGTCACCTTGTGCATCTGGCTGATGTGGGTTCTGGGGAATCGAACCTGGGTCCTTCGGATTCTCAGTGACTCCACCATGCCCAGAACCCACATCTTCTTGACGTTTTATTTTGTCTGTTGGTTTTTGTACTATTGTTTTGTCTTGAGACACTACATATCCCAGGCTGACCTTGAACTTACCATCTTCCTGCCTCAGCCTCCCTCATGCTGGGATTGCAAACACACCTGGCTTCTGTATTGTTCTAAGCCAGGTGACTCCACGGACCTCCCAGCTGAAACCCAGCTGCACACTTCCACAAGCGTCCCTTTAAAAAAAAAAAATGTTTATTTGTATTTATTTATTTGAGAGCGACAGACAGAGAGAGAAAGAGGCAGATAGAGAGAGAGATAATGGGTGCGCCAGGGCCTCCAGCCACTGCAAACGAACTCCAGACATGTGTGCCCCTTTGTGCATCTGGCAAATGTGGGTCCTTGAGAATCGAGCCTCGAACCGGGATCCTGAGGCTTCACAGGCAAGCGCTTAACCGCTAAGCCATCTCTCCAGGTCCCATGGGCATCCTTGATGAAAGATACCAAGGAAAATGCCAGGCATGTGACAAATCCCAGGAGAATAGAATGGTGGCTGCTAGTGGAGGATTCCCTGGGCTCTGTGTTTAACAAAGGACCACGGTCCCTCAAAACCCCTAACCCTCTCATTTCAGAGGAAGCAGAAGTCAATGCCAATCATCACTGTTTCCCACCTGGCACAGGTGAGGCTCAGATTGGCCGGGTAAAGCAGCCATGGGATGCCACCTGGCCCTCAGCGGCCACTTCGTCCCTGGCTGGAGCAGCGTGCCACTGGCTGGAAATATGAAACAGCGAATTCTTTACACAGATATATATATATATACATATATCCTCTTATTAGGTAGTCACTCTCCTCAAATGACCCAATATTATGTCTCACTACAAGGATTTGGAGGGATAGAGCCTTTTCCACAAGACTTCATCCAATGGCTAATCCCATCTTCCAAAGGAGATTGCCCCCGACCAGCCAATCCCAGGCCCTGAGGGCACAGTGTGAACTCTTCTGAACAAGCCCTTCTTGCTGTGTAGCAGGGACTTAAGAGCGGCAGGAGGTCTTCACGCTGGATTTCAGGGGCTACATGGGGCTGTGTCTCCAAGTCTTAGAACTCTAAAGTGAAGACAATGGTGGCACTTGCTTGCATTACTGTCACTGGGAGTTAGATGGCATGGGGTACAGCAAGTGAATTTTAAAAACTTCAAATGGCCCGTCCTAGAAGTCACAGGAAGTTGACGATGCGAACTAAACCATGCAGCCATTCCAGAAAGGTTTACTGTGCAGCAAAATGGGCAAATCCAGACACTTTCCATTTTACAAATAAAGTTTTATTGGCACCAGCCACGTCCATTCCCAGGTATATGTTTGTCCAGATGCCAGCTACCATTATACAGGTGTGTGGAGGTCTGCTGCTTACATACAATGTCAGTCAAGCTAGTCGGTGCTTCAGGCCGAGCTGTGCAGAGGGTTTGGGATGGAGGGGGGAGTGACTTTGAGAGCAACCTGGGGTTCACTACACTGGCCTCTGTGTTCAGGAACAGGCCAGGGGCTGTTCCCAAGTGAGCCCAAGTTTGTTCTCATTTTCTGTGGAAGCCTTCCTTTACTGGCTGTGGTGTGTGGATTGTTCTGGTGAAGGAAATGGAAGATGAAGTGATTTTTTTAAAAGCTGGAGGGTTGGAGAGATGGCTTAGTGGTTAAGGCATCTGCCTGCAAAGCCAAAGGAACCCTGTTTGATTCCCCAGGACCCATGTAAGCCAGATACACAAAGGGGTGCATGCACCTGGAGTTTGTTTGCAGTGGCTTCAGGCCATGGCGCACCCATTCTCTTTCCCTCTGTCTAGTAAGTAAATAAAAATTTTAAAAAGAAAAAGCTAGAGGATCCAGGCATGGTGGCTCATGTCTTTAATCCCAGCACTTGGGAGGCAGAGGTAGGAGGATCACCATGAGTCTGAGGCCATCCTGTGTCTTCAAAGTGAATTGCCTGGGCTAGAGCGAAACCCTACCTCTAAAAAAAAAAAAAAAAAAAAAAAGCTGGAAGGACCAAGAAAAGATATCAGCTTATCAGCTTATAAAACCTCTGACCAGATGGAATCCTATGCTGCTGCCCCTCAATTCCACCAGGCAGTATGAATTGACCATGCTCCCCACCCTGTTGATGAAGGCGTGACCTTTAAAGACAGGTCCTGGTGATGGCTACAGGTGATGCCCCAGTGAGGTCCTGGCTAGAGCCAGGCTGAACCAAAGACACAGGGAGCTGGGGATGCAGCCCAGCGGTGGGGAGCTTGCTTAGCCCGGGGCTCTATCCCCATCACTACAGGGGGGAAGAAAAGGAAGAAGAAAGAGATAAAGAACAAGAAAGAGAGATGGTGAAAGGAAGGAAGAAAAGAAGGAGAGATGGAGGGAGGGAAAAGGAAAGGCAAGGAATGACCACAGAAGCTCACCTCATCAATAACAGCAGAGCCACAATGGCTGACCTGATGGCATCTCCTGAATCTGTGCACATGCCAGTGCTGTGCCCATGTGCCCATGTTAGGAACATGCCCACACAAGCGCAACCTTGGATGTGCACCACAGGACATGCATGGGATTGTTCACAGTAGGACTTTCTCATTCCTAAAACTTGGAACTGCCCAAAGTCCAGTCATCACTAACATGTTTCACTACCCGCCCCACGCCACCAGAGGTATATCATCTAACAAGATGGGGCAGTTCAGACACTTCCTGTTTTGTAAGTAAAGTTTTATTGGCACATTGCTGTGTTCATTCATTCTCCTGTTGCCCTGGGGCAGGATTTTGTCTTTTTTTTTTTTTTTTTTTGAGGTAGGGTCTTGCTGTAGCCCAAGATGACCTGGAATTCACTATGTAGTCTCAGACTGGCCTCGAACTCACAGCGCGATCCTCCTACCTCTGCCTCCCAAGTGAGTGTGCTGGGATTACAGGCATGCTCCACCACCACGCCCTGCTTGGGGCAGTTTTGAGTGATTATGAACAACAGAACCATTGTCGCAGCAGAGACAGTAAAACCCACAGAGCCCAAAGCACTTTCTGCCTGGCATTTGCATAACAAATCTGCCCTCTCTGGCTATATGGGCACCAAAATAAGCACCCTCCAACTTCCCGGGAGGAGCTACGCTGCATTTTAACCATCACCGTAATGAGCGGAAGATGAACTGCATGCCAGCCCAACAACAGGCATAAAGGGTGCACGTTGCTAGAAGGCAGGGCTGTGACAGTAAGTGCCCAGGACTCAGGGGACCTGGATTCCTGGTCCAGCTGGCAGGATCTGAGGCAGAGCGTTCAAGCACGTTCGTCGAGGCGCACCCTGATCACAGGAACGGGTTCCCCCCACGCACTGTGATCGTCGATATAAACTTTAAATAACTTTAAATAAACAAGAAAGGAAAGAGTGGGTGTCTTCCTGGAGCCAAGTATTTTCTCAATGTATTTCCTGGACAGAAAGCTCAAATAACAGATTGTCAAGTGAGAAAACAGATAACTTTAACTTTTACACACGAGCACATATGTAGTCACTTGCTCTACCAATGTTTATTGATCAGTCGCCGCGCGCGCGCCAGGTGCTGGGAAATCGGCAGCGAATGAAATAGGCGCAGCTGCCCCTCCTTAGCTAATTCACACTCACACGGTGTGCCCACAGAGCTACACACCCGTGCCCACCGCAGCCACCAGTACAGACATGCGCACCCTCCTTGAATCTTCTTGTCTTGGAAAGTCACCCCAAGGCTCTTCCTGAGTCCTTAAAGCCCAGTGTGTTAGGATTCTTCAAGTTTGGCACTCGCCATGAGTTACAGCTGCTTTTTTTTGTTGTTGTTGTTGTTAGTTTTTGTTTTTGTTTTTCAAGGTCGGGTCCCACTCTAGCTCAGGCTGACCTGGAATTCACTATGCAGTCTCAGGCTGGCCTCAAATTCACGACGATCCTCCTGCCTCTGCCTCCAGAGTGCTGGGATTAAAGGCATGTGCCACCACGCCCAGCACAGCTGCATTTTAAAAAAATTATTTACTTATTTGAGAGAGAGAGAGAATGGGCATATCAGGGCCTCCTAGCCACTGCAAATGATCTCCAGATGCATGGGCCAACTTGTGCATCTGACTTTATGTGCGTACTGGGGAATGGAACCTGGGTCCTTTTGCTTTGCTAGCAAGCACCTTAACCACTGAGCCATCTCTTCAGCCCCAACCCTTGCATTATTTTTTTTTGAAAACTTTTATAACTTTATCTTATTTATTTATTTATTTTTGTTTTTGTGAGGTAGGGTTTCACTCTAGCCCAGGCTGACCTAGAATTCACTATGTAGTCTCAGGGTGGCCTCAAACTCATGGCAATCTTCCTACCTCTGCCCCTCCCCCCCATGCTGGGATTAAAGGCGTGCGCCACCATGCCCAGCTATGACTTGGTTTTGACACTCATGAAGTTAGTCTCATCCACATTGACAGTCTATAGAGTTTTGAATGTGGTACCAGGGACATAGGTCACCAAAGTGTAAAGCCTATTTGGTGAATCTTCATCCTATTCTGTGTCCTGAAAGACCATGTGATCTGGGACATTCCTAATTCCCCCGACCCAGACAGCTTTGATGAGCCTGGTATCAATGTGCGCATCTGGATCCCCCATCTCCTTCACGGCAAACTTCCGGATCTCTTTGAGGGCCTGAGGGGCCCGCTTCTTGAAGCCCACTCCATGGAAGCGCCTGTGAAGGTGGATGGTGTCCTCTCGGGTCGCCACCTTGTTTGTGACAGGACGATCCTTCTTTTTCTCCCCACCCTTCTTTGCGGAAGTCATTCTGCCTGCCAGACCCCAGATTGGAAGGGAGAGTGGGGGGGATTGTCCAACCTCTGCAGTTTTAATGAGTCCAGGGTCAAATTTGCGTCCTCCCATCTTTCTTGGTTGCACCATCAACTCATGGCGTGCTCAGCTCTTGGTCCCCAGCCCATGGCCATTTGGGAGGTGGAGCCTTGCTGGAAGAGGTGTGTTCTTGGGAGTGGGCTTAGGGGTGTTATAGCCCCAGTTCCCCCTTGCCAGAGTTCAGCTCACTCTCTTGATGGCGTTTTCCACCTGCTGTGACAGAGGTGACGTCCAGTCTCTGCTCATGCTGTCTGTCCTCTGCCCTCGAGACTGTAAGCCGAAATAAATACTTCCCTCCCAGCAGCTGCTTTTGGCCAGGTATTTTGTCCCAGCAACGCGGAGATGACTGCGGCACACGCCGTCTGTCCTCAAACTGTCTGACTTGCATTTATCACGTGCCCCGACAAGTGCTTCTTAGAAGTCTGCCAGTGGCAGCGTGCTCCGGCGTGAAGCACCTGGCACACCCCGGGCCACGCTCATTGCTAAAATGAAGACCAAACCTCTATCCTCATCCCCTGCTCCTTCCATTTCAACCCCCCCCCCCCCCAGGCCGAGACTCACTCACCCCGCGCTGTGGTCCGAGGTCACACAGCTCATCACACTGCTGAGGCAGGATGCAACACAAAGATACTTGGCCCAAAGTTGGCAATCTGAATTTTAAAACATGGGACCCGGCCCGGAAGCCCTCATGCCTCCCCCCCCGGGAGAGGTCCCAGAGGTGCATTTGGCCAAGTGCCGTTGTTTGGTCATCAAAGGCGGGGACGCTTTAGAAAGGGCCAGCGATCGGTCACAACACGGAGCCGAACTCACTGTGGTTGATGGCTTGGGAGAGTTCAGAGATGAGGTGAGGCATAATCTCTTGTCACCAATTAGCAACACCGCCTTCCATCTCTGCACTGTAATTGTCTTGGAATCAAAGAGACAGAAGCCCAGGTAGAGTGTGAGGAAGGAGGCTGTGTACCCAGTGGCATTAGTATGCTAAGCAGGTTCCTGTTCGGAGGACGCACAGATTCTGAAGCATGGAGATACATTCAAATTAACCCCCGAGCTATTCCTCTTCCAAACTCCCCACTCCGGGTCGTCTCCACAGTGCTGATGTTACTAATTCTGAGCTCCTCGACACGGGGAGGGCTCCACTCATGCTCAGTGTGGTGCACAGAGAGTGCAGGGCCCAGAGCCACCTCACGGAAGCCCCAGGACCCGGCTCTAGCCTGATCCATCCAAGCGTGCAGTCACTGCGTGTTTTGTGAGCACGTCCCGCAGCTCAGACCCAGCTTTCAGAGTCCGAGATGTGGCATGGCCGTGGTGGAGCAGGCACGAACCCCTGCCCTCCAGGAGTCTGTATTCTGCTGTGACAGGTTGGCAGCCATGGTACCCTCCGTTAAGAAGCGGGGCTCACAGGTGATAGATAGTCCCCGCAGCAGGGGCTGAGGCCTGTGGGAGGACTAGTGAGCCACCACGACATCATTCCAAGGCTGGGAAGCTCCAAGCAGAGCGGACCTCAGCTCTACCCACAGTGGAAACCACACGATGAGAGGGAAGATCAAAGTCCCTGAGCATTTTTTGATGTGTATGTGCATGTGTGTGCTCACGTACGTGAGGGCACACACGAGCCATGGCACGTGCGTGGAGGTCAGTGGGCAGCTTTCAGGTGTTATTCTGAGGCAGGGTTTCTGGTTGTTCACCACTCTGTTCACCAGGCCAGTTGGCTTGAGAGCTCCTGGAACATTCCTGTCTTTGCTTCCCTTCTTGCTGGGTTCTGGGTACCGAATTCAAGTACTCAGGCTTACCCAGTAAGAGCTCTATCCATTGAGCCATCTCCCCAGTCCCCACCAAGCACTTTGAATGCCAGGCCTGCTGGGGGCTGGAGAGATGACCCAGTGGCTAAAGGTGCTTGCTTGCAAAACCTGATGGCCTGGATTCAATTCCCCAGTACCCACATAAAGCCGGAGGCAAAAAGTGGCGCATGCGTCTGGAGTTCATTTGTAGTGGCAGGAGGCCCCGAGGCACCCATATTCATTCTCTCTCTTCTCTCTCTCTTACTTAAAGAGAAAAAAAAAAAAGATGAGGCTAGAGAGATGGCTTAACAGTTAAGGCACTTGCCTGTGAAACCTAAGACCCAGGTTCCATTCCTCAGGACCCATGTAAGCCAGATGCACTAGGTGGCACATGCATCTGGAGTTCGTTCGCAATAGCTAGAGTCCCTGGTGCACCCGCTCTCTCTCTCCCCCTATTTGCCTCTTTCTCTTGCAAATAAATAAAATGCTTAAATAAAGAAAGCCAGGCCCCCGGTGCTGGTGATGGACTGGAATTCAGGAGCGAGACAAGGAGGGCTGCCTGCTTTCCTGAGCCCCTGAGCCAGAGATGAACAGAGTGTGGGGCCATCAGCTCCATGGACATCAGGAAATGACCATGAGCACCCACGTGGCACTGGCGTCCAGGAACGGGGCAGGTAGGTGTCCCTCATACATCCTCTGCGCTGCAATGCCTGCTCACGGGGCTCCCGGGGACCCTGCAGAGCATCTCCCATGATGTGCCCATGAGCTTAGAAGCCTGGTCCTCTTCAGAAATCTCCGAAGCCCACTCCTCTGCCAGACGCCTTCCTTTCCCTCTGCAGAGCCTCTGAGGGACCACCGAGGAAACATGTGGGGGTGGCAGGGCTTGGGGGAAGTGCTGTCTCCTCTGACGCATGAGCAACTGTCCTCGGAGTGTGTTGACCTGCCTCTCCCTGGCCTCCTGAGGACCCCGGGCTCTCCTTAAGAGTCACAGGCCATTGCACGATAAACCTTTATCAATATGACTCCAATAAATGTTTCAGCTCCGCATATAAATTCCAGCACCCAGCTGCCCAGCAGGGAGACCTGCTCGATACTCATCTCATAAAGACGTAATAATGCAATTAAAAGATGGGCCCTGTCACCCTCATAAAGCCAAGATCAATGTAGGGGGGAGCTGAGGATAGCCAGGAGTAGAAGCTTCCGTCCTTACCTTATCTGAAGGAACCAGAGAGAGCAAGCTGCCTGGGCCTGGGGGAGGTTCCATCCTGGGGCTTCTGTAGCCCCCCCCTCTCCTGGCAGACAGGATGCCAAGGCATCTGCATTCTGTCTCAAAGTCAGAGTCAAGGCCTCCAAGGCTTTCAACAAATTCCCTCTGGCTCCGTAGACCTCAGTATTCTTTCTAGGAAAATGGGCCAACAGGATGCTATTTGTTGGGATGGTGCTGAGAGGGAATGGACCCAGCGGTCCTGGATCCAGAGGCTGAGGAATCCATGGCCTCCGGTGGTGGGCGGATGTGTACCTGCCAGATGCAGAGGGTCCAGGTGGAGGGAGATGGGGAGTGACCAAGACTGTGACCAAACAAGGCCATCCTTGCTACCTGAATGGAGGAGTTCATTCTGCCTCCCTTCTGCCACCACTGAAGAAGTGAGGGGTGCCAGCCTGGAGATGCCAGCTGGGCTTCCTCAAGAGAAGCAAAATGTCTGGACTGGGATGTGAGATTTGAGAATTTTCACAAGGAGGAAAACGTGATCACATCTGTTGGCCATAGCTAACCTACGGGCCTCGGGCTTGCCCATTCCCACAAGGCCCACTCGAGGGTAAGTAGAAGGGGCCTCCACTCATGCCTGGTGCTCCCTGGGGCTGTGGGCTATCTCCTCGCACACGTGCGTGCAGAAGGGTTGCAGCCCATGACCTCCGAGCAAGAGTGACCAGCTCCACTCTCTGCTCACTGTGTGGCCTCCTGCAGGTTCCCCCAGCCTCTCTGCTCTTCAGCTTGAAAATTAGTAGAATGGGCAACACATGTCATCAGAGGTCAACTTCTGGCTGTGTTGGATGAATCCACAAGGTACTAACGGTGGGGATGTAGGTCTGGGACTGTCCCAAGGTCCCAGAGCTGGTAATGTCAACCTATCATCCTTCCCACAAGCATTGCTCTTAGAAAGAGGAAAACTAGAGCTGGAGAGATTGCTGAGTGGTCAAGACGCTTGCCTGCAAAGCCAAAGGACTCAGATTCGATTCTCTAGGGCCCATGTACCCCAGATGCACAAGGTGGTAAAGGCATCCGGAGTCATTTGCAGTGGCCGAAGGCCTTAGCATGCCTATTCTTTCTCTAACTGCTTCTTTCTCTCTTCCTCTTCCTCTCAAATGAATAAATATTTTAAACAAAGAAAGAGGGAAACCATCTTCACACCATCAATTGGACAGCCTCGCTACGACTCATGGATCCTTGACATGCCCACGGCTACCGTGGGAGTCTGCCTCATCCTTCTCCCACTGGCCCTCCGCCTTCTTCTGACCCTCCATGAGGAGCTCTCTAATGACACATCTACTAGCCCTCTGTGGAGCTCTGTTCAGTTCCCAGAATGCAACCCGTTGGATATCCCCCAAGAATGTCTCTATCGGGGCTGGAGAGATGGCTTAGCGGTTAAGCGCTTGCCTGTGAAGCCTAAGGATCCCAGTTCGAGGCTCGGTTCCCCAGGTCCCACGTTAACCAGATACACAAGGGGGCGCACGTGTCTGGAGTTCGTTTGCAGAGGCTGGAAGCCCTGGCGCGCCCATTCTCTCTCTCTCCCTCTATCTGTCTTTCTCTCTGTGTCTGTCGCTCTCAAATAAATAAATAAATAAAAATTTAAAAAAAAAAAAGAAGAATGTCTCTATCAGAGCCCACCTCCCCTGGTCTTTGCTACCTGCCTGCTTTTCTTCAACAGGAAGACCATGTCCCCCTGAGAAGCCCTTCCCGATGTCCACCAGGGCTCCGTGCTCTTTCTAGTCTCACCCTTGCTATGTGTACAGGTTCAGTCAGTGGTCACACGCAACCGCCACTGCTGGTCTGGGAGGGCAGCCCTTTTCTCCTGAGCTCTGTACATCTCCTGTGAGAGACACAGAGGAGACGCACTGGGAGGGATGGAGGGATAGATTGAGGGATGAAAGCACGAATAAATGAGGGAGGGAATGATTGCTCAATGCGAAGCTTATTTCTACCATCATCATTAAGGGGGACCTCAGCAAGGCAAGGGTAGATAATTGGCCTCACAAACAGCCCATGGAAGTTAAGGGTCCCTGGAGCTCCAAGCCCTGAGTTCACCCAGCACTTCCTGGGTCAGCAAGGTCTTCCGGTGACAGTGACATCATCACCTTCTGAGATGGCAGCCCCTGGGAAGCAGCTCTGCTGTCAAGAAAGATCTGTTTGCCTCCTCACTGCTTCCCCACTCCCTTGTCATCACTGTGGAGGGGAGAGGCCAGCTGGTTCCTGCCATCCAGCCCCAGAAGCAAGCAGAAAGCCTGAAGGAAGGGCAGAGGGGTGCAGCGCTCTCATTGAGGACTCTTACCATGCGTGGTGTTGGGGGCTGTGAGCATCTTGCACATGTATATAGAAGTTGAGTGTGATGGCAGGTTGACCAGTTATCCCAGTGGCCGGACACTTGGACACACAGTGAAACAGAGTTAAGTGATGTCTCAAGGGGAGAGACCAACCACTAACACCACACAAATGCATTCCATCCCAGCTGTGGAGAGACGTGGGGGTGTCAGGTTGTCCTGGCCGAAGAGGTTGGGAAAGGCTCTCTGAGGAAAAGATTAGGGCTGAGCAGTGATGAACACTGCCTCAGGGAAGAGGGCAGGGTGGACCTCTCAGGAATGCAGAGGAGTACATGCAAGGGCCCTGTGGTAGCTTTCATGAAACCCTGCAATCTGGTATCCAAGCTGATGAATCTTTTTTTTTAAGTTTTATTTGTTTGTTTGAGAGAATCAGAGAGAGAGAGAGGCAGATAAACAGAGAGAATGGGTGTGCCAGGGCCTCCAGCCACTGCAAAGGAATTCCAGACACATGCACCATCTTGTGCATCTAGCTTAAGTGGGTCCTGGGGAATCGAACCTGGGTCCTTTGGGTTTGCAGGTAAACACCTTAACCACTAAGCCAACCCTCTAGCCTTTTTAAAAAAATACTTTCAATAGTGCATGGTGGTGCATGCCTTTAATCCCAGCACTTGGGAGGCAGAGATAGAAGGACCACCATGACTTCCAATCCACCCTGAGACTACATAGTGAATTCCAGGTCAGCCTGGGCTACAGCAAGACCCTACCTTGAAAAATATTTTTTTTAAATTAATTAACTTTTTCTTTTAAAATTTGTAAGCAGAGCCAGGCTGGGTGGCACATGCCTTTAATCCCAGCACTTGGGAGGCAGAGGTAGGAGGATTGCTGTGAGTTCAAGGCCACCCTGAGACTCCATAGTGAATTCCAGGTCAGCCTGGGCTAGAGTGAGACCCTATCTCGAAAAACCAAAAAAAAAAAAAAAATGTAAGCAGAAAGAGAGAGAAGAGAAAGTGTATGTCAGGGCCTCCAGCCACTGCAACTGAACTCCAGATGCATGTGCCACCTTGTGCATCTGGCTATATGTGGGTAGCAGGGAATCAAACAGGGGTTGTTAGGCTTTGCAGGCAAGCGCCCTAAGCACCGAGTTATCTCTGTAGCCCAAACGGATGATTCTTAAACTGAAGTTTAAAGACCATTTGCTGTAGAAGGCAGGTGCCCCAGTGTCCCTCCCAAACCTCACTAGAAGCAGGACGTGGAGCCTGCTTTACAGGACAATGAGCTGCAGCAGAAAGCAGGAGTCGTCCGCGCTAGACACGCCCGAGGCACCTGCCTCCCCCTGATTTGGCCCCCGAAGTTTGTCAGTGTTGGAAAGAGGAACGCCTGCAAGTATTAAAACAATTGGGGACTGGAGGGATGGCTTAGGGATTAAGGCACTTGCCTGCAAAGCCAAAGGACCCAGGTTCAATTCCCCAGGACCCACATAAGCCAGATGCACAGGGTGGCACATGCATCTGGAGTTTGTTTGCAGTAACTGGAGGCCCTGGTGTGCCCATTCTCTCTCTCTCTCCCTCTTTCTGTCAAATAACTAAGTAAACATAAAAATGAAATATTAAAAAATGTGTTGCAAAAAATGATCAGATGTTGTCCTCTACACAGGTTTTCCTCATCTGAGCTTGACATGGGTCCCAAATAGTTGACATAAGAGAAAAATGAGAAGGGAAGTGGCTGGTCAGCCAATGGCATTTACCACAAGCAAGGTCAGGTTCAGGTCTGACAGCCCCTGTGTCCCAGCTCTCACACCTTCCCTCTCCAGCCCTTCCCTCCCTGCTTGCCCTGCCACGCCCTCACGGCAGGTGACAACTGCCGCCAAAGGGCACCAGGGTACTGGGTGGATGAAGGAGGCGCAGGCTTGCTGGACTGACGTGGTCATGAGGTCAACTCTACCACACTCGGCCACTCTGTGCTGTCTAGAAACCACATCCTCTGTGGAGGTCTGCATTTCTTCCTCTCCAAATGTCACAGAAGTGGTGCCCATCTTGTATCATGAGTCCAAGGAGACAGGGCATTGAAAGGACAGCTCTGTCTTTGAAATAGCAGTGGACACAATGCCCAGGCATTGTTAAGCTTCTGCCATTTGCTTTGTACCCAATAATCCTGAGGGCAGAAGTTCAGTGAATGACTGGGGGCTGGGGGAATGCACTGGGTTTTCTCAGCCTGGCTCTCAAGGGTCCCAGAACAGTGAATGCTTCCAGAACAAGCCCAGGCTAGCCCCGTGGAGGACAGGTGGAATGACATGCCCAAGGCTACCCACCAGATGTTGGCGTTTGTCTGGGAGCCAAGACCTGATGATTAGAGAACTCCACAGCACGGTGCGGCCCGCGAGCTCGGAAGCTCTGCCTGTGCACGCGTGTCAGCCACAGGACTTGCCAGCAGAGAGAGCCAGTAGCCTCGCAGCCTCGGGACGTGTTCAGGCTCGAGCTACACACGACAGACAGACACCTTCTTGCCACCAGTCACAGATTCGTCAAGAACCTCCTGGAAGGCTGGGCATGGTGGCCCACACCTTTAATCCCTACACTCAGGAGGCAGAGGCAGGAGGATCACTGTGAGTTTGAGGCCACCTTGAGACTACAGAGTGAGTTCCAGGTCAGCCTGGGCTACAGCCAAACCTCACCTCAAAAACCCAAGATAAATAAATATAAAGGAGGAAAAGAAAAAAGGAATCTCCCGGAAGGAAGGAGTTTCCACCTTGTTACACAGGCCAGCATTCTAGCTCACTGTCAACCAAAGAAAGGCCAAGATAGGCACCCCTCTTTTTCTTCTTCTTTTAAGAAATAAGCTGAGTCATGGTGAGCTAGCCTCACCCAGAACAGCCCAGCTGACTCAGAAACTCATCAGCAATCACAAATGCTCTCAGGCACCGTTTCAGGAAGACCTGTAATTAAACGGTGACTAACTAGTGTGTAGGAATGCCAGTCCGAACCCATCGCGCACGGAGCTCCCCTTCAAGCCTTGGCCCGCGGGCCGGTCAGGCAGGGTGGGCACCCGGGGCCCGCGGCCCCAGTGCAGGCTGGGTTCAGCAGTACCATTTGCTCCGCTTGCCAGAGCCTGCGTGTTTACATACATCCCATAATTACCATCTGCACAGCCAGCGGCATTTGTTGCAAATGGGCCGTTTCCATCTGTTGAAGCAATTTCCTCAGAGGAATTTGCGTTGATCACTTTTTTATGCAAAGCTTTTGTATAGATCATTTTTCCCCCCAATGGTTTTTAATAGGTCTAAATATTTGAGGGGCAGGGAGGGGCCGCACCGGAAGGAGGCTGGGATGGGAGACAGGGGGGTGGTCGGGGTGGAGATGGAGAAGTCCGTGTTTGCACCCAACTCCACCTGCGTTCCTTGTCCACACCAACCCCGACTCCACCATGGTGGAGGATCCAGACCGGGAGGTGCCATCCCACATAGGGATTGTTTGCTGTTACTCTCTGCCAGCAGTGCCTGGCTAATGGAGAGGCCTCACGGGGAGGGAAAATGGGGCGTGGTAATTGGCCGGGCAACTGGTGACTTCCGCTCAGATCTGCATACCTGAGAGGACCAGATGGACGATTTTGCATATTTTTGACAGCTGTAATGAACAGGGCAGCTCCGTATTGATTAAGTGTCTGGGAAATTAGCGTAACCCTCTGGAGCACCACGATAACCTGCCTCTGCTCAACTTCCCAGCAAAGTTTACCTAAGCAGAAGCCGGCAGCGGGGAGAAGCGGGGAGTGGGGGAAACAGGTGAACGGGGTGATAAATGCTTTCTGGGGCCCTAGCCTGACAGGTGCAGGACACAGGGCTGACTGAGGGTTGGACTCTGAACCCCTCAAGGATGGGCTCTTCATGGGATTACCTCTATAGCCAGGGTGCATGGAACAGTGCCCATGGGAGAAAAAAAAAAACAACAACTGTGCCTTGGATGGAGCACCAGGCAAGAAATCTAGATCTAAGCCCTGGGCTCGGGAAGGAAGTCCTGCACTTTGAGCAGAACTTGACTTTTTCCAAAAACAAGCAAACACAAAAAGTACTCGGGTGACCTGCCCCCCCCCGCCCCCAGTCTCATCCTCACGCTGACTGTGCAGAGCTCGGCTGGCTCACGTCCCTAAACAAGCATAGCGGCTGGCAGGGTACTTGGAGATGCTCTGTCTGGTCCCCGGCCAGCAGGCCAGGGAAGCTCTCAGGGGGATTCTCACATGCGGAAGCTGGAGGGTCTCAATGGACTCTGGGGGGGGGGGCGTGGGTTTGAATTCGAACTCCGCCCGCATCGAGCACCTGACGTCACAGCATGACACTGCATGCTGAGGGTCACTGTACCTGTGTCATCGGCAACAGAGAGGTCACCGCCTTAAAGAAAGCATGCTGCCGGATACAGTGAGGGGACGCCTGGCACTCTGCGGGTGTTAGCAAATGCCACGAAGGGTCACTGGGCCACAGAGGGTCATTTAGAGTTGTTTGACAGGAGAGAGAAGGACTGCGGTTCACGGCTTGCGAGTTGACCACGGTGCTGCATCAGGACACTTCTCCGCAGTCATGACTGGTCTTTTCTATGGGAGTCTAATCTCCACAAGCCCTCAGTCGATCTGTAACATCCCCAAACCTCCCCTCCGTCTCTTGTGGAGACCTCCCTTATCCCTCAGCCCACTGGCCTGAGCTCCCCTCACCTGTGGCCCATTGCCCTCTGCCCCAGTCTCTGGTGGGCATGCATACTGCACTGCCCCCCAACCCCCGCCGGGGCCTCACCAACAAAAGGGATCAGTATCTCCGGATGAGCATGTGGACCTCACGCAGATCAACAGAGCTCATGGTGTGAGGGTCAGCGCCAGCTCCCGGCTGTCAGTTGGCATAACTACAGAGGGTATATGGGCCTTGACGGGCCCAGTGGCCTTCGGTGCATGTTTGGAAAAACGAAGACGGGCACACAGATGAGACAAACGGTGCAAATGAAGGTCACACTGAGGGTCACTATGATTAGATGGTGATGCAGGATGGCTCCTGTGTGCCACACGCACCACCAGGCTTGCTCATTCATCTTATTGGCTCTTAAAGATGCTTGCATTCCAGACTCTAGTTCATTAGGTGGATGGATGGATGGATGGATGGATGGATGGATGGATGGATGGATGGATGGATGGATAGATGGATGAATTGGTAACTGGATGGGTGGGTAGATGGTTGGAAGAGTGGATGATGGAAGCATGGATGGATGAGTGCGTGGGTGGGTGGATGGATGAATAGGCGGGTGAATAGATGGATGGATATGTGGGTGGGTATGTTAGATGAGTAGATAATAGAAGAAAAGAAGGAAGGAGGATGAGAAAACGAGAAGGGCAGAAGGAAAGAAGAAAAGGAGAGTAGATAGAGGAGAAAAGGAAGAACAGATAGATGAATGGGTGGATGAATGAGCCAAAGGGAACGTGGGAATAAAAGAAAGTAATATGTAAAAGAAGGCAGAGAGGAGATACTGAAGACCAGAGGAAGACGCACACATAGGAGGAAGATCTGGAAAGGGCGTCGTCATTGCTATTGTACTGTAAACGGTCATCAAGCAGGACTAAGCGAACTCTCCAATGCATCGTAGAATATTACTGTACTCCATTTATTTTTCCCTCCAATTAGGTAAAAAGCCTGTTCTATTAACAGCCACTCTTGCAGATCCAGGCAAAATTAACTCCTGGTGCCTCATCCCAGTAACAGGACAATTGATTCCCTCCTAATCTCCCCTCCCCCCCCCCATACCAATCCGTTTATTTCATTCGCAGTACATTTATTTGGCACATGCATTTTGCCACAGTGCAGCAAAGAAATAGCCCAGCGAGGTGCAGGGCGTGGGGGAGCGCTTGGAATATTAACCAAATCACTATTACCGTCATGGCCAGCACTTAAAGCTCATATGTAAATCAAATGTCAGGGGAGAATGTTGTAGCGAGGGCTGTCAGGAAACAATTTAGCGGTGGTTAAAGGCGCAGCTCATGGCTGGGTGAATCGTGAACTTTGCAAATGGAAGACCAAGCTGGCTTCCGCTGTGGGAGCCGGAGAGACCTGGAGGAGAGGGGGCTGACTACTGTGGTACCATGCAAAGAGCATAAGCCAAGAAACAGAAATACATTTGCTTTCACCTATTCGCTGCCAGCTGCTGCAGCGAGTCCCCGGTTGAAGCATCTCTGCCACGGAGGGGAGCGGCTGTGTGGCCAAGGGCACTGTGTGCGGGCCTTTGACTCCCTGGTGGCCCGATGTTATTTCAGGGATAGCTTACATGTTGCAAAGTAGGCACCAGGATTAGTTTCACTGTTTTATTTTATTAAAAATACTAGTTATTTGATCTGGGCATGGTGTTGCATGCCTTTAGTCCCAGCACTTGGAAGGCAAGGGTAGGAGGATCTCCATGAGTTCGAGGCCACCCTGAGACTCCATAGTGAATTCCAGGTCAGCCTGGGCTACAGTGAAACCTTACCTCAAAAAACCAGTGTGTATAGATATAGATATAGATATAGATATAGATATAGATATAGATATAGATATAGATATAGATATAGATATAGATAAAATTTATTTGAGAGAGGGAAACAGAAAGACAGAGAGAGAGAGAGAGTGAATATGGATGTGCCAGGGCCTTCTGCCACTGCAAACGAACTCCAGACGTATGCGCCCCTTGGTGCATCTGGCTTTACGTGAACCCTGGCTTTGCAAGCAAGCACCTTCAACTGCCCTTCAGCCATCTCTTTCCCATATTTTATTTTTACTAAAATATATTTATTTATTTGCAGGGAGAGAGAGAGAGAGCACACCAGGGTCTCTTATTGCTGCAAACAGACTCCAGATGCATGTGTCACTTTGTGCATCTGGCTTTACATGGGTCCTGGGGAATTGAACCCCAGGCCAGGTGGTGTTGCAAGTAAACTCCTTTAACCACTGAGCAACCTTTGCAGCCCCTGATTTTGATAGTCTAATACCAAATATACCCTGAATTCTATCCGTGGAAGTTGTTACTTGTAAGGTAGGTCCCTGTGCCCTTGTGTGTGTGTGCATGTACTTGAGTCATGTATGCACATGTGTGTATGTGCACATGTGGGTTGCCTCGCATGAGTGTATACATGTGCATGTGTGTTTGCATCTGTGTGCACACGTTTACGTGTGTGCCTGCATGCACGTATGTGCATGTGTGCATCATGAGCACACTCATGTGTACATGGGCGTGCACAGGTGTGCAGGTGTTCATATGTGTTTCTGTGAGTTTTGCGTGTGTTTGCACGTGCATGTGTTTACGTGTGCACATGTGCAGGTGTGGAGGGGGGTTGGAAGGCTGAGCCACTGTGTCAGCACCACCCCCAAAGCAGTGATTCTTCGAGCAGCGGGGGGCAAGCTCAGAAACCCAGACACACACAAGTGACGGGGTGCACCCACAGGGAGAGCTGGCAAGCCGTGAGCATCCCACAGGCGGTTCCGCAGTCACTAGACTCCACCTGAGGAGTCCACGCTTTCCCTTGGGTCCACCCCACACACCTGCAGGCAGTTCCTCTGCACACAGGGGCACCCCCCACCTTCCCAATCTTCCCAGCCTGCCTCCGACAGGCAGCCGTACCTTGCATGTCGTGGAGAGAGCTCACTTCAGAACTCAAGTCTGCCCTCCGCAGCAGAAGTGAGACCTTGGGTGACTCCATCCACCTCGGAGCTCCTGTCTTCCCCATTCTGAAATGCCCCTGTCACAGGGGCATGACCAGGATGAAAAACCTGCATCGTGAGCTACTTTGCAGGCTGTAGGTGGCCGGGCTACGCCAATCTCCTTTTGTTCCCTTCCTTTGACCCTTCATATCTCCCGTGAGGCTCATTTAAGGCAGATTCCCTCCATACAAGGATGGCCAGGGCGTAGGGAGCGGTTTCCCAGGGCCCCCAATTCCCCTGGAGAAAATCCACCCCACAGAAAACCATTAAGGATTTAATTTCTTATCATCTTCTGTTCTAGCTAGCCCGAGTGTTATGAATAATATCCTATTAGCCGGAGACATTCAAACAATCGCCCGTTAACGCGTCCTCATG
The DNA here is from genome assembly GCF_020740685.1 of Jaculus jaculus. Classification (NCBI taxonomy): domain Eukaryota; kingdom Metazoa; phylum Chordata; class Mammalia; order Rodentia; family Dipodidae; genus Jaculus; species Jaculus jaculus. Next base: position 7,461,633 of record NC_059114.1, on the reverse strand, counting down.
GGGCGCTGACGAAGCGTCCTCCAGAATAGGCGCTTATCTGTGGCCCACTCAGCAGGCTCTCCATCATCCACGCCACGTGCTCCCCCGGATGGCCGTCACCCACTCCAGCTCATCGGGAGTGGGGTGGGCCCCGGGCCCAGAGCAGAGCTCTGTGCCTCATGGGGCTGCTCAATCTAGTCCAGAGTCTTCACCCACTTTTACCCATCCCACTACCCACTGAGCAACTTCCAGACAGACCTCCAGGTCACAGCCGTGGAGGGAATACATCACAGGAAAACTCAGGTCCATTAACCACAGCTGCAAAGCCCTCCCGCACCCCAAGCGAGGCATGTACAAGCTTGGAGAAGAGCCAGGCTCGGGCTGCATGGGATGAGCCATCGTCACAGCCAATTGGGAGGCTGAGGCAGAAAAAAAAAAAAATTGCAAGTTCAAGACCTGCCTAGGCTGACGAGTGAACTCAAGGTCAGCCTGGGTAACTTCACGAGGCCCTGTTTCAGAATAAAAAGAGAGGGGGGGGGAGGAAGAGGTCTAGGGAGACAGCCCGTCCTGGCTTGTGTGAGGCCCTGTGTTCATGACCAAAACAGTGAAAAGAAAGACATCAGTTGTGAAGAGTTAGACGTTGTTACTGTAGTGGTACAGGTGTGTTTTCCCAGCCCTCAGCAGGCTGAGGCAGGAGGATCACAAGGTCAAGGTCTACCAGGGCTACCTAATGAGTCCCAGGCCCCTAAGTTATGAGACCCTGTTTTAGAAACCAAATTAATAGTGATTATAATAATAATTAATAATGATAATGAGCCACAGGGACAGGCATTTTCAATCCTGTTCCCCTCAGTTAAATGCTCCCTGAAGACCAGAGACAGAAACCCATGCAGAGTTATCTGGCCCCACAGGTGGGGGACATGAGGTAATGGAGGCCTCTCCTGCACATGCCAAGGGTCCAGGCCATCTGCTGGAGAAGCGCCCCCTCTTCCTTTGCAGGAGCCGTGCGAGGTCTTCCTACCCAGGGTCATCATGGTCTCACTCATCCAGAACCCACCAGCCATTCCCTGGCAAGGATGTCTGTCCAGCGCAGGGGATGGAGCTGTCCTTCCTCGGTGTCTCCTTCCTACACTCGTGTACGTGCCACCGTGTTAGAGAAGGCGTGGAATCGCTGTCTTTCACGGAGGGCCCCTGCGGCGAGACAGGGAAAGCCGACAGGAAACATCCCCACTGCATGCAAGGACTTCAGGGCCCACTTTGGGGCAATGCTCACATCTGTGCCAAGGCTGACATGGCACAGGAGCAAGTGTGGAGGGGGCGGGGAGAAAGGACCCGTCCTCCTAACCCACTTTGAAGTCCTTCCTGTTATCACACCACCTTAGAGAGAAGGCTAAACAGGCTGCTGGCTACCCTTGCGGAGAAGAGAAGCCATCTAGAGCTCAGGGGAAGGATAACTTGGAAAGAAAGGGAAGAAGTGATCTTGAGCCCTTCCAGTAGGACACCTGGGGACTAGCTCTTGCTGAAGTGTTCTATTTTGTTTAGCATTTTCCTGTGTGCATGTTTTGTTTTGTTTTTTTCTTTGAGACAGACTTTCATGTAACCCGCTTGGGCTCCAACTTGACATCCGCCTCCCTCCATCTCTCCGAGCTGGGACAGTAGATCTGCATCACCCGTGCCAGCTTCCATATGAACCCAAGCAAGGTGGCTCCCATTTTACAAGTGATTGCTCTTAAGGTCCAGCAGAGCAGAGTGACAACTTAGACCCCTGGTCTGTCTGTCCCAACCCTGGCGGCACTTCCTTGCTCACCTCTCCCCTGGGAGAGATGCCAGGGACGGCTCTGCTCTCACCCTCTCTCCGCCAGCCTGTTGGGAACGGGATCAAGGCTCCCAGGGCGGGTATGAGAGGTTTAGGGGCACTTCCATGTTAAGTGCTCCCCTTGCATTCTCTGTGACCTTGGGTGGCTGCAGTCGCCTTAAGTGCACAGTAATAGACTCTCCGTCACTGTTCAATGCCCAGGGGAATGGTTTAAGGCCCTCCGCTGGAGTGAATATTTTATGCAGGCCATAATTCCCTTTAAGACCTTCAAGGCGTCCCTGCAGCCTCCCCTCCCTGCCCTCTCCTCTAGGGAGTACAGACAGAAAGAAAAGCCACTTCTAATGAGGGGACAAGCCAGCCAGGCCAGGGCAGGCTGAGCCACCCCTGGGGCTCTCGGGCCCCGCTTTGATTTTCATTGTATCTTTATTTTGTCACTCCAAATTTACTTTTGGAAATGATAATAACAGCCTTGTTTACAGAGGGCCTCCTTCGGGGTCAGGCTAGTCTAGGAGACACACGGGTCCAAATCCTCCAGGGCTCTTCTCCACCTCTGGACCAGAAGTGGATCCTTCCTCACCATGGCTCCACAGTGTGGCTAAGGTCTGTTCCTTGCTGTGCCCAGCAGCCCCCTACCCCATCACCCCTAGCCCCCATTGCCAGCTTTATCAGGTCCTTCATGCTGCTGGCATCCTTTCCTCCCTGATCCTACCACAGGGCCTTTGGCCCTGCTGATTACCGTCCCTGAGTAATGACAGCGGTCTACCTTTGAACCGGCCACAGTCCCTGCCTTCCCACCAAAGCACCACCTCCCAGGAAAGCCAGCCCAGCTTTCATTCTTGGCGGCACCCCCACTGTCCCTCTGCTGCAGCTGGCCCTGCCTGCACTTTAAATTTTTTTTAATGTTTGTATTTTTTAATTATTTTAGTTATGTATTTGAGAGAGAGAATGGGTGCACCAGAGCCTCCAGCTACTGCAAGCAAGCTCCAGACACATGGGCCACCATGTGCATCTGGCTTTATGTGGGTACTGGAGAATCGAGCCAGGGTCCTTAAGCTTTGCAGGCAGTGCCTTATTCATTGAGCCATCTCTCCAGTCCTTAAATATTTTTACTTATTTATTTTCAAGCACAGAGAGATAGAGAGATGAGATACACACAGAGAGAATGGGCACTCCAGGGCCTCTGGCTTTTGCAAATGAACTCCAGACATATGTACCACCATGCACATCTGGCTTTATGTGGGTACTGAGGTATGGAACCTGTGTCATTAGGCTTTGCAAGCAAACACCTTAACCACTGAGCAATCTCTCCAGCCCCCTGCACTTTCTTTTGTGTGTGACAACTGGATCCCTTCCTGTCTCCCCACCTGGACCCTGTGTTCCAGATGGGTGGAAACCATGATTATCTTGTCCATGGATGCTTTCCCCTTCATGGAGTCACTGACACTCCAAAATGTGTGCTCAGTGGCTGACTGACTGACGGACGGACAGATGGATGGATGAGGTTAATAGGTACAGGCAAGGAGCAAAGTGTTCAGGTTCAGAGCTAGGATGAGACAACTCCACACACACTTCAGGCCTGAAATTTGTAGGACACTAAAATAAACAAACAAACAAAAGTCCACTAGAACAAAGTCTAAATGTTTTAAGTCAATGGCCATCTTAGAGGTTAAGGCCAAAAATAAACATGGGGTTATTGATTCTGTCTGTTACAGGTTTTATTGTGGCCCCCAGAGAGAAAGATCCTCAGGGGAGAGCATTCGCTGCACAAGCACACGAACCTGGGTTCAATTCACAGCACCCTCATAAAAAAAAATAGCTGGGCATGGACTCACACACACACCTCTAGCCCAGCTCTACTGGGGACAGAGGAAATCTCTGGGGCTCGCTGGTCAGCCAGACGGACTGCAGACAGGGGCAGTTCTGGGTTCATGAGACTCCGGCTCCAGGAAGCGACAAGAAAGAGCTGCGGAGGAGGACACCGACATCCTCCTCTGGCCGTGGCATCCGCACAACACACATGCATGCTAACATTCACACGCCACACACAGCACACGGGACATGCCACACCACACCCGCGCATGTATACGCACACACACCATCGCACACGCACAATATCACGCCCTCACAGGCACACCACATCCCACCACACCTGTGCACGCCACACCACACACACGGCACACACATACACGCATGCACAACACACACGCATCACACCATACCCCCCCACCCACCACAAACATACACACGCCACACACATATATGTTCCTCAACACATACACACATCATACCAATGTACACACACAACCCACACACACTTCTCCTGGTGATCTGTTCAGACTGACCTTCAGTTAAAACCCATCACGTTAGCTGGGCATGGTGGCACACACCTTTAATCCCAATGCTCCAGAGGCAGAGGTAGGAGGGTCACCGTGAGTTTGAGTCCACCCTGAGACTATATAGTGAATTCCAGGTTATCTTGGGCTAGAGCGAGACCCTACCTCAAAAAAAAGTAATAAACAACAACAACAAAAAACACAGCACATTAAAGCATAATCTATCTGAATTATTCTGTGTCCTTTATATTTTGTGTCCCTTATGTTTTGTCCCCAATGCTGCCTGGCTCCTGGTTATCTGGGCTCAGACAGCTCCATGGCTTCTCTGAGGTCTCTCTAGCTGAGCCTGGACAGGTGGCCATTGAGGAGTGGAGAGGACTGGAATCACAGCTTCCAGCACCCAGCTGAGGTAAATGGTAGGACACTGGAAGCTGCCCCAGTGGCCAGTCTAAGAGGCAGTCTTCCTTCATGGTGGTCTGACCCCTCCTCTCCTGTCTTCTCTGACGTCACGGTGTCATACCCACGTACTTGTAGAAGCATGGAGCAGTAGGAAGGAGCCATGTGGAGAGGAAGGTGTTCTGGGAGAAGAGGCCCCTCTGGGGAAAGCTTCTAGAGCCAGCCCTGCCCGGCTTCCTGCTCCACATTGTTCTCAGGAGAAGAAAAATGCTGCCAAAACAGAAAGGTCAGAAGCAAACCTGACCTTGGCTGCGTGACCTTGGAAAGTCACTCGGGCCACAGCATTCACTGGCTGGAAGTTCATAGGCTGCCATGAGAGTCACGGGGGGCCGTGGGGTCCTTTCTGCACCTGCTCGACTGCTGTTCCCCGTCACGCAAGTGGGATGATCCCAGGCTCACTCTTCCCCAAGTGGCGTTTCTGCTCGCCCGTGTGGCTCAGATGGGGTGAAGGAAGCTCAGCTTCCCGCGGGGCCATCCGGAACCTTCATCTTCAACGTGCTGGCCCAACAACTGCTCCAGTACCCCGTCCCCACAGTCCCTCCTTGTCCACATCTGTACAGTGGCACGCTGGCGATATGCATGCCATAGTGGAGGGACCGTAAGGGACATGCATGCAGGGATGGTGGTGGGTTCTGCCAAGAGCTCTGGAGGTGCCGGCCAACTTCAGCGCCAAGCTGAGTCTGATGCCTCCCACTGCTCCACAGCGTGCACCCCAAAGTGTGCGTAACCCCCCACGCTCAGCAACGGGACAGCCATGCGCCTTGCTTCATCTGCCCAGGACGCGCGTGTCCAATCTGAGACGTGAGTTCCACTTGAAATCGACACGGCCACGACCATGAGCGCTCGGAAATGGAGTGGGTACCGGGAGGGACCCAGAAAGGAGGTGTGTTTGCTCAGCACATACACGGGGATATCTACAATGAGAAGCCAATGTTACCAGCTGGAGAAAATAGCTACACAGCAACTCTTTTTTTTTCTCTGCCTAGGGATGTCCCTCACCCCTTCTGGCCAATTATTGCTTCTTAAGCGCCTGCAATACAGGGCTTACTGCGTGAGCATGTCCTCTGAGCACGCATAAGAGAATGAGCGGGGCTTCATCTGCATGCACTCCATGTGCACTGGCATGTGGTGCGCTAACCCTTCAGCTGAGGAGAGCCTGGTGGAGAAGGCAATGGACAAAGATCATGAGGTAGAGGCTGGAGAGATGGCTCAGTTGTTAAGGCACTTGCCTGCATAGCCTAAGGACCAAGGTTCGATTCCCCAGGACCCAAGTAAAGTCAGATGCACAAGGTGGTGCATGAGTCTGGAGTTTGTTTGCAGTGGCCCTGGTGCCCTCATTCTCTCTATAACTGCCTCTTTCTCTCTTTTTATCTCTTTCTCTCTCAAATAAATAAATAAAAAATATTTTTTTAAAAGACCATGAGAGGGCTGGAGAGATGGCTTAGCAGTTAAGGCGCTTGCCTGCAAAGCCAAAGGACCTCAGTTCGATTCCCCAGGACCCACGTAAGCCAAATGCATAAGGTGGCACATGCATCTGGAATTCATTTGCAGCAGTTGGAGGCCCTGGCCTATCAATTCTCTCACTCTCTTTCTCTCTCTCTCTCTCATAAATAAATAAAAATAGAATACTAAAAAAAAACCCACCATGAAATAGAAATAGTTGTGAAAATGTCAGTCAGGACCCAAATAGTCAATGGGTGCTAATAGTTATGCCCAGAGCACAAAAAGCATGCTGGCTGGATCTCCTGCCTCTTCTCTGCCCCTCAGCCTCCCTGAAATGTCCCAGTCATCAGCTCTGCCTCTACAAGGACCAGTGGACCCCAGCACATGTGACTGTCTAATATTCTCTAATTATCATTTAAAAAAAAAATCATGTCTGGGATGGAATCTATGCAAAATAAAACATGTTATCTGATGGCTTGGGGAGCGAGGGGACCTTTCTCATCTCTGGACAGGCTTAGCTTAGGGGTCAGAGTGCCAGACACTCAATGGTCGCTAAAATGCCCCAAGCCAGGGGCTCTTTAGCATTGTCTTGTGACTTGCAAAGAATGACAAGTGTAGGCTTGGTAGAAGGGTAGATTAAGCAAGGGTTTCTTAGAAAAGAGAGTGGAAGGCTGGAGAGATGGCTTAGCGGTTAAGGCACTTGCCTACAAAGACTAAGGGCACAGGTTCGACTCCCCAGAACCCATGTAAGCCAGATGCACAAGGTGACGCATGTGCACAAGGTGGCATGCACATCTGGAGTTTGATTGTAGTGGCTGGAGGTCCTAGAATGCCAATTTCTCTCCCTCCCTCCCTCTATCTCTCTCTCTTTCCACTTGCATATGCTCCCTTGTGCATCTGAATATGTGGGCATTGGTGAATCAAACCTGGGTCCTTAGGCTTTGCAGGCAAGCACCTTTTCTGCTGAGCCATCTCTCCAGCCCCACCCCTTTTTCTTGTTTTTAATGAACACATAACAATTGTGCACATTGTGGGGTATTTCAGTTCATGGGTACACTGCACACCAATCAAATCAGGCAACGCTCCATGTTGTCATATCTTTACCTTACTGTTTGGCAAATTCTCTCTTCTCGAGGATGCCTGTGAGGAAGAGGGGATAAAGAAACCATCCCAGGTGGGGGCCACCCACAATTTCCTCTCAGTGTGGGAATGTGAGGGACCAGAACCCGAGCTCCCCGTTTTCCATAAAACCCTCCCTGCATCCGGGCCTCTCTCAGCCCAGAAAGCCGAGCCTTTGAGCTCACCAAGCTGAAAAGGGGACAGCCTGGATGACAAGGGAGCAGAGAAGAACTGGCAGAGGCTGGCGGGGGGCGGGAGGGGAGGAGCCTGGCTGAGGACACAGCTTCCCTGGCAGGTGAGGGATGCGACCTCCCCGTGGGAAGCCAGCACTGGTGGAAATCAAAGAGAATTCCAGAAATCCTGGGACAGAAGCCCAACCCCATGTATAGTCCTGGGGCATCAATGGAGTGGATTCTGGCTTCAGTCCCCGCTGGCCAAGACCCCTGGGTATTTAAGGGGCAGCCAGGAGGAGCTGAGGAGCCATCTTCTATGCCACTGTGCCAGCTGCTAGCATACCGGCCTCCTGCCTACAGTGCCAGCCCAGAGGTGCCAAGGCACCAGGCATGCCAAAGCCAGCTGGCAGCTTTTGCTTTGAGCCAATGGCACGGCCGGCTGGCCCATCTGCTCCACGATGCCAGCTGTACCCTATGGGAGGTGGGCCCGAGGCCCATCAGAGTGGCCAAGGTGCCAGCCACCAGGCGCTCAGGGCCAGCTGGCAAGACTGGCCAATAAACCCATCTGCCTGCCTATGCCAAGGAGCGTGCAGGGGAACAGTGCCCAGGGACCTCAAGTTCCAAGGCACTGGAGGCCCTACGTTCCCTCTTTCCATCCCCCTTGGGAACCAGAGGCATGATAAGGAGTCGGTGCAGGGAAGCATGGGGCAGGGCTTGCACAGTGGGGAACACTGAACCCCATCTGTGAACGCATAGCATGTGGAGGGTGGTACGTCTATAGCAAAGCAAGGACCCAGATCACTCTGTCTGAACTCCAGCGCTGGCACGTGGGGCAGGCACTGATGAGCTTAGGTGGGCATGAGATAAGACATGCCCAAGGCCTTAGGGCTGGGGAGCTGTCAGCAGCACGTGGGGACTCTGTTGTTGCTGGTATGCTCAGAGACGGCGCATAAGCGCATGGGAACCATTGGAGCCTCTGCCTTAAGTTCACCAGCTGGATGTTGGGGAACCAAACCCAGAGGGGCGAGCCTCACACAAGGTGACAATCACCCTGAGAGTCATGTAGGGTGGTGGGGCGGGGGTTGCTGCTTGTGGTCGGGTGTTTTCTTTTCCCTTTCTTTCTCTCTTTCTTTCTTTTTTCTGAGGTAGTGCCTCACTCTAGTCCAGGCTGACCTGGAATTCACTCTGTAGTCTCAGGGTGGCGTCGAACTCACAGCGATCCTCTACCTGTGTCTTCCGAGTGCTGGGATTAAAGGCGTGCGCCACCACGCCCGGCTGGTCGGGTGTTTTCTGCCAGCAATAGCAGCCTGACTGCAGCAAGGGTTTATGTCAGGCTTACAGATTCCAGGGGAAACACCATCAACAGTGGAAGCAGCTCATTTCCATAGATCCAGGCAGAGAGACACTTCCCCCCCACCCCCCGCCATCCCCGTAGCCAGCAAGCCCCAAACACGAACAGCCAGAGCTCCAAACTGCTCTCCACACACCTTAGTTAAGGGCTGGTCTCCAAGATCCACCCCCTCCTGTAGCAAGGATCTGCCTGCTGGGAGCTCAAGTTCCAAGCTCAATTTTGTTCAGTTTAAATATTTATTGATTTATTTGAGAGAGAGAGAGAGAGGGGGAGAATGAGCATGCCAGGGCCTCTAGCCACTTCAAATGAACTGCAGATATATGCACCACCTAGTGCATCCTGGGGTACATGGGGAATCAAACCTGGGTCATTAGACTTCACAGGCAAGTGCCTTAACCACTAAGCAATCTCTCCAGCACCCCCCCCCCCAAACTCAATTTTAACAAAACACCCGAGTCTATGGGGCCATACATTCAAACTACCACCAGACCTTATTTGAAAGTACAGTGTTTGCAAATGATGGGATGGCAAGTGGCTCCTTGGTTCCCAACCCAATATGACTGGGTTCTTCTAAGAGAGTTGACAAGGGAGAGCTGGTGGTGCAGCGGGAACTCCAAAGCCACAGGAAGGAGGGGAGGGGAGGATTGTTCCTCTCAGCCTGGAGGATCTGCCCACCCAGGTTCTTCCTTAGCATACCCCGCCCAGGCTCTGTGCCACCTGCCTGTGGCACTCTGTTCCCCCGTCCTGGCAGAGGGGGCATGGAGGAAGTGTGATCACATCCGTGCCCGCACAGCTGACCCCATCCTGACGCTGTAGAACCCCACAGAAAGAAGGACGATTGATAAAGAGAGAGAGAGAGAGAGAGAGAGAGAGAGAGGGCACTCTATCAAGAGGTCCTAGCAGGTGGCTCTGCTCAGACAAAAGGAAGCCAGTCACCTGTCAGGACCCTACAGAGTTGATGGCTTGAGATAGCCTCAGCCACAGAGAGAGCCAACTCAACTCAGATGCCCGGAGGGCTCAGGCATCTGCGGGGAGCCTAATGGGAGGGCACGGATGAGGTACCTCAGGGACCTGCGTCCTGAGCTGTGAGTTGGCTCAGCTCCTGGGATGGCTGCAGAGGTTCCCCCAAAGCTCTCTCAGATCCAGCCATACCCTGAGCCAACACAGCGGTCATTGGCTCCTCAGCATCTGTCCCCAGGAGTTAGCCAACACTGACATGAGAAGTGAAAGGAGTGTTTAGACTGGTCATTCAGAATGCCCTCTAAAGGGTGAAGGCAAGGCTGCTCACAGGGCAAGGAGGGGGGCTTGGGACTTGGGCCTCTTGAGGGAGGAAAGATGGTCTGGGGACAGACTGGCGGACACTCACGATGTGAGTAGAGTAGCAATCACAAACTGACCAGCCTTACTACAACCTAACCCACCCCCCAAAAAACAATACACGGCCTCTAGGAGGCTCCAATGCCCAAATTGCCATCAGCTGGGTATCAAGCATTCAGCACACATAAGTTTATGAAGACACCTGAATCCCAACACAACATCTGTGGACCCATCAATTTCACTTCTGGAAATTTATCCCAAGCCAGTGGTCATGAAGTTGCATAGAGAATAATCACCCAGATCTCTCTGGAGGTGTAATGGAGATGGCCACAGATGAGAGATTGTAACCTTTGAGATTGGGCCAGCTGACCTGCCACTGGGGCAATGGGAAGAATGTTGACTCTTTTGAAGGGGCCTGAGTGCTCAAGGAGTGTCCTGTTCTTCAAAGCCTGCTTTATTCCCCCTTGGATTAACAAATTGACACCCTATCTGGTGTCATTATGGAGCATAAGAAATGCAGGAGAGGGTCATTGTGTTTGCAACACGGTCTTGTGTTTTGGAAATGGCCATGGGCAGTGTAAAGCAGGTTTGCTGGATGCCTGCACGGAGACCCCATGGGGCCATAAGGATGAACCGTGGATTGCAATGGAGACCCAGTGGAGATGCCAGGACCACGAGATGGCTGCTAAGGAAAGCTGCCGGCCCCAATGAAGGTTGCCAGGACGGTGAGTAGCCTAGCTGGAGGGGCAGAATTGGAACTCCAGAGAGTTGTTGCTGGTTAGAATTATCAGACTTGGAGACTTGTCCCTCCTGGAGTTGTTGGACTTAGAGCTATAGAGTTTGATGTTTGCCCTGTTTTAAATCTTGTATTGGTTGAATATTACTTTGCTATGTCCAATGCCGTCTTTTGCAGTGTGTTTATTCTGTGCCATTATGGTTGTTTTTGGGGGGGGATTTTTTTTTGTTATTATGGCTCAGTTACAAGAGCTTGGACTATGGGCATGTTTTTGAACATCGTTAGAATTGATAGAAACTCTGGGGACTTTTAAAGTTGGATGAATGCATTGCATTTTACCTCATGGATGGCTATCAGTTTATGGGGGCCAGGGGCGAAATGTGTGGTGGTTTGATTCAGGTGTCCCCCATAAACTTAGGTATTCTGAATGCTAGTCTCCCCAGCTGATGGCAATTGGAAACTAAAGCCTCCTGGAGGCAGTGTATCGTTGGGGGCGGGCTTATGGGTATTATAGCCAGCTTCCCCATGCCAGTGTCTGGCACACTATCCTGTTGCTATTGTCCAATTTATGTTGGCCAGGGGGTGACGTCCACCCTGTGCTCATGTCATCGTTTTCCTCTGCTATCGTGGAGCTTCCCCTCGAGCCTGCAAGCCAAAATAAACCTCTTTTATTCCCCACTAGCTGCTTTTGGCTGGGTGATTTCTACCAGCAATGCGAACCGGACTGCAACATCCAGTCTGCATAAAGCCTGGCTTTTCTGCACCATGATGGGCACACACTGAGTGTTCATAAATGTCGGTTGGGTAAATGGATTCCTTCTTTATTTGTGATTATTTTTTGGTACTTTCTACATCCCCCTCCCAAGCACGTGGTTCCTTTCTCTGTTGAGAGACAAAAACATCACAGGGAGAATTTTTCTTAAATTTTAGGCATTTACCACCTACACCCCAGTGGTAGATCATCAGGAGACAGGATTGAGCTAAATGCTGTCTGCCCAATACCATAAACCCTAGCCACACCTGTCCCTCCCTCCCTCCCTCCCTGCTGGGCTCTGAAAGAATCCCATCTACAGGACAGCATCGCAAGACAGCACTGGTGACTTCAAAGTTGCTAAGCAGAGCTGGAGTGACTGGGGAGATCCTCCTCCCTACCCACTCTTTCCCAACCCCAGATGATGGACAGCCACCTGCCCAGGAGACCCGCGGCAGAGAAGGCGGGCCCAGGCTCACCCCTCACTAGGTTCCTTCCTGTGAGACGTGCCCTGGCTTGGGAACCTCTGCTTGTCTAGAACAAGTGTGCTGGCAGTTTTGGAGACCTGTGTTTCCCTTCCCAGAGCCTGCTCCTCCTAGAGACAATCCACCCCTACAAGGAAAGTTCTAGATGGCTCTGGCCCTATCTTTGCAGGAGGTATCTGGACTCAGACTATGGACTTTCTGGAAAGAGGCAAGCCACAGGCGGTGCACCTGAGCTTCTGCATAACGAAGGTAGACCTGAGCCCTTGAGGGGCTAGTGCTTTCCAGGGGCCCACTACACAGAAGCTTCCACGAAGATTCTCAGAACAGAAGTCCATGAGCCAGGCTACTAAGCCAGCATGCCCATGACCGTGCATGTCAGGAAAATGCCACCTCCCCTTGGGAGAGCTCACAGACATCCCTCGGGTGTCACAAGAGACCATCGTCTGGTGGAGGAGGCATGACGAGCTAAGGGCCTACATATTCCAGGGAGCAGGGGCACGCATGCGTGTGGCAATCTGAATGCAGGTCCCATGGACACACAAGGTCTCCTCTGTGGAGTCTCTGGGGACTCTGCCCACTAAGCAAAGGGAGAAAGAAAGAGCAGCAGATGAGGGGACTGCCATTTTCCCCAAGTCCCCTGCTGACGGCTAACTGCTAATGACCTTAGTTCTCCAGATCCCTGTCTGTCCCAGATCAGTCTCTCTCCCAGATGGCCAAATGTGTGTCCCATGGTGCAGAGGGGGAAACTGAGGTTCCATGGAGGGAGAGGCTGGGATTGCCCCCATCACAGAGTTGCTGGAGCTGGGCTTGTCCTCCATCCTTTGTCACTCTCCACCTGACCTTGAAGGAAGCCTGTGGGCCCCAGTCTTGCCCCCATTTGAGCCCAGACGTCCACACCCTCCTCACCTCCCTCTGCCACCTCCTAACCACTCAGCGCCCAGGTCATGTATAAAACATTCCCACTAACCGCTTATTTCTCATGCATCTTCCATGAGGCTGGGCCCAAGTTAAAACATAGAAACATAAAAATATCAAGAAGCACTTTTTTTTTTGAAAGGCCATGTTTTATAAAATATCAAGAGACTCGTTTCCACATGCCCTTCTCCATGGGCCAGCCTCTGGTCAGCCCCGGCCCTCTCCTTGGCTGCAATAGTGTCTATTATTGTCACCCTGTGAATTCTCAACTTCCTCCCCTCCATGTTTTTTCTCTCCCTTCTTTCTGGACCTGTTATTTACCTCTGCTCATTCCTGGTGTTCCTCTCTCTCTCTCTCTCTCCATATCTATTTTTATTCCACCTTGCTTAGTCCCTGCCAGGGTTTTCTCTCATCCCTCTCATGGCCCAAACAGCTAAACGTAACAAAAAAACAAACAAACAAACAAACAAAAAAACCCACACCAAACTGGTGAAGTATGAGGCCATGGGAAAGCCCAGATGCTGTTTATGGCCTGGGTCCACTTTGGAAATCAGCCAATGCCCCAGCCCGTGTCCAGAGACTGTACTGTTTGGCACCCCTGGGGACTGCCGGGAGCCGTTCCTCCACAGACAACGTGAGCAGTGACTTCCTCACAGGCTAGATGGGAGCCGGCCCCAGGGGCCATCAATAGGAAAATGCTTAGCTGTGGCTTGATGTCCTCAAACCTTGGTGTCATACATTCACATACTCCGTCATAATAAGAATGGATGACAGAGGACTGGAGAGATGGCTTAGTGGTTAAGGCACTTGCCTGCAAAGCCAAAGGACCCACGTTTGATTCCCCAGGACCCATGTAAGCCAGACACACAAGGGGGTGCATGTGTCTGGAATTTGTTTCCAGTGGCTAGAGGCCCTGGCATGTCCATTCTCTCTCTCTCTCTCTCCCTCTCCCTCCTTATTTCTCTTTTGCTATCCCTCATAAATAAAAATAAAGTATTTTTTTTAAAAAAAAAGAATGGACGATGGAGCCAGGAGTGGTGACACAGGCCTGTAATTTCAGCCATTCAGGAGGCTGAGGCAGGGGGATGGAGAGGTCAAAGCCAGCCTGGGCTACAAAGTGAGATACCATTCCCCCCTTGGAGAAAGAAAGAATGTCTACTTGGGATGACCCCGGGTCGATCTCCAAAACTTAATATTTTTGCAAAAGAAAAAAAGACAGGACTTGAGAGATGACTTAGCAGTTAAGGTGTTTGCCTACAAAGCCAAAGGACCCAGGTTCAATTCCCCAGGACCCATGTAAGCCAGATGCACAAGATGGCACATACATCTGGAGTTCGTTTGTACTGGCTGGAAGCCCTGGTGCGCCCAGTCCCTTTCCCCCGCCCCTCCCTCCCTCTTTCCCTCTCTCAAGTAAATAAATAAAAATAAAAATAAATTTAAGCTGGGCGTAGTGGCGCACACCTTTAATCCCAGCACTCGGGAGGCAGAGGTAGGAGGATCACTGTGAATTCAAGGCCACCCTGAGACTCCATAGAGAATTCCAGATCAACCTAGGCCAGCATGAGACCTTACCTTGAAAAACTAAAAAAAAATTTTAATGGATTTTTTTTTTTAAAGAGGATTTATAGTGCATGATTCCATTGAACATGATTGCAGGAACAAGCAGGACTGGTCTATGGAGTGGGAAGTCAGAGGTGGCCACCCTTAGGGAGGGGACCAGGCAAGGCCCATGCCGAGTCAGAAGGAACGTGAGTAAGCAGGCCTCTTGCCTCTTGCTTATGACTGGTGGAGCTCGCTGGATGGGAGGCTGAGCTCAGGCGGGAAGAAAGCCTGAGCAGTCACTGGGGAGCATCATTCTTTCTATCAGGATGCTGCCATCATCACCCCGTCAGCCAAGGTTCCAGCTCGGGAGCCACCAGCTCCGATAGACGTGGGCGGCTGTGTCTCCTATAGCAGCGGGCCTGCTTCCTACTGGACCCGGGGTGAGGTCCACCGACCCCACAAATGTGCTCCTGAGATGACCTGCAGAGCCCTGTCCCAGGGAGACACTGTCCCCACCAGCCTCTCTGTCACTCTGTGACCTTCTCCCTGTGTCGTTCCTGGCTGCGATGACTCCGGACACTCCACACTGGCCCTGGCAAACCAGACGTTAACAAACAGCATAAAAAGCTGGGCCTGTGTTCCCCAGAAGACAGTGCCTGAGATGGGGACTGTTCCACCCACAGAGGCCACTAACAGCCAGCGAGGGAGGGGGGATGGACTCCAGCCTGGGGACTGAAAGACCCTCTGAAAGGCTCTTTATTTATGTTTTTCTTTTTTCAGCTGAGTCCTCCCAGGAGGGGAGGGAAATACAGGGCCCAGTTTCCCTGCCTTAACAGTGTGGGTGTGAGCCCAACACGCCGAAGCCTTGAAGGCGACCACAAACCCCACTTATTTTCATTGAGGGGAGGCGCAGAGACCAGAGAACTCCAGTGCTATTAGTTAAATAATGGTGCTTAAAAATGCATAGAATTTAGCCACCTCCTCCCCCCTAAAAAAATCTAGAATTTTCCTATTGAGTATACTTTTCCCCCTCGTCCATGAATATTAATGTTCCTCTCAGAGAGATCTACTTGAAAAAAAAAAAAACAAGAATGAATTAAGTACCTTACAGATTTTTCTAATTCCTCTTTTTGGTGACATGCCGTCATTACATCAAATTACTGAGATGGGCTCGCTCTTTCTCTCTCTCCCTCTCTCTCTCTCTCTATTTTTTTTCTTTTTGGGTGAAAATTATGGAATATAAAGTATATGTAAATGGAGCAAAGGAATAAAAAAAAACACCCGTGAAGGAAGAATAGGGAAGGAGAGGCATTAGGTATTCCGCCGGCGTCCTCGTCAGCCAATTAATCAAGCGCTGGCTAGAAAAGGATGCAGGAGGGATAGGTTCGCCCTTCATGTTGATGGGGCCGGCGCGGGGCAAACGCTACGGCACCTGAGCTCACGGTTAGGCATGCAGAAAGGGATCATGGGAATATCTTGCCGTCTTTGTCTTTCTCGTGAAGGATGGGAAATGTCAAGCTGTTGTTTGGCTGGGATGGGGCGGGGGGTGTGGAGTGGGGGAGAGTCGAGGAGAACTCGCAGGCTGAAGAGGCAAGGGTTTAACTCTTTGAGGACCCTCTGCCTTCCTTTGCTCCCCAGCCCCTTCCCCCACACAACGCGGTCTACTTTCACCTCCTCCCCCCACCCCAGCACAGCTGTAGGGAACTCAGCAAACAGCGAGTGGGAAGGGATTGATGGGTGGTGACATGTGGGCTGTACAGACAGTGTGTGCATGCGTGTGCACATGCATGTCGGCGAGAAAGTCTTCCTCTCCCCTACAAACGTGCTTTGTTTGCTCTGGAAGTGAGTGTGTGTGTGTGTGTGTGTGTGTGTGTGTGTGTGTGTGTGTGCGCGCGCGCGCGCGCACACACATGTTTCCGTGCCTCACCCCTTCTCTCGTCAGCCCCATCACGTCCCTTCGGAGGGGACCCGAGCCTGGATGTCTGACAGTGATTGTCAGGAAGACAGTGGAGGTGACACAGGCTGAGGCGGGCATAGGTGCCCCGTGCCGGTCCCGAGTCCACCGTGACGCTGCCAAAGCCGGAATTGGGATTGGGGAGGGAGCCTGGCACCGCAGGGACTCTCTGCCCAGGGTCTGGCATGCACACCGGTGACAGTGATTAGAACCAGGGGCACAGGTTTCCAGACCCTGTCCCAGTGCCTTTCATCCCTAAGTCATCTCAGTCTTGTACTTTTGTTGTTGCTGTTGTTGTTGGCTTTGGTTTTTTTTCAAGGTGGGGGTCTCACTCTAGCTCAGGCTGACCTGGAATTCGCTATGTGGTCTCAGGGTGGCCTCAAACTCACGGCGATTCTCCTACCTCTGCCTCCCGAGTGCTGGGATGAAAGGTGTGTGCCAACACGCTGGCCCATCTCAGTCTTCTTCAACTCTGGCAAAGCCGAGGTCCCAAGGGAAGATGCCCCAGGCTCTCACACCCTGTGAGAGTGACTGACTTTCCCAGCTGCCCCTGAGGCACCAAAGGTCCATGGGACAGAGGATGATTCCCAGGACAGAGATGGGAAGGACGGGGCAAGGGGCAAAAGGCTCACGCTGCATCTCAGGGACATACCGGAAGACTCACTGTTCTTAGGCCGGGGACTGAGGCCTTGCTTCAGCACACCAAAGTCACTCAGCTCACCCCACAGGCCAGCACGAACCCTGGACGCTGGATCCACATCCCTCTCATAGCATGGCCTTGAGCCATCAGCATCTCTCTAAGAGCCTGGTGCAGGTACACCAGAGAAAGAGAAAGAGGGAGGGAGAGAGAGAGAGGCAGACACAGAGGAATGGGTTACCAGGGCCTCCTACCACTGTAAAGGAATTCTACCCACATGCATGTGCCATTTTGTGTATCTGGCTTTACATGGGTACTGGGAAGTCGAACCCGGGCCATCAGGCTTTACAAGCAAGCACCCTTTAACTGCTGAGCCATCTCCCCAGCCCTGAGAAACACTCTTCTGAGACAAACTTCTGCCCCTCATTCAGTATCTGAAGTCTAGGTGTGTCTGACCATCAAGGGAGCTTCTACTCCATGAAATACGGTACGGGGTTCTATGGGGGAGACGGAGGGCACAGGGTGGACTCGGTTCTCCGGTTCTGTGTGGTTCTCTCAGTCCATCCACACACTGTTGTTATGCTCACGTGACAGATCAGGCCACAGGCTAGAGAGGCAGGGAGACTAGCCCAGGACAATAGGCACTGCGGGGGCCATGAACCCCCATACAGCAGGAGTATGGTCTCCTGCAGCTCATGGATTCTTGAACTGACTTTGAGCATACGGGGCTACAGTCACCTGCAAGGCTTGTGGGAACAGATCCCTAGGCCCCGCCCGAAGTTCACCGGGCAGTCTTAAATGCCGCTCAAAATCTGCATTTCTAACAAGTACGCAGACAGCCTTGCTGATGCCACAGGCTGGGGCCACTGGATCTTCTCGCGACACTTGCAAGTCAAAACCAATGGGCGGTTAGGCCTGGTGGTGCATTCCTGTCATCACAGCCGCTCTGAAGAGCCTGAGGCAGGAGGATGGTAAGTAAGTTCAAGGCCAGCCTGGGAAACTCAATGAGAATTTGTCTCAAAACAAAACTCAGGGGGCTGGGGAGATGGGAAGAAATGGGTAGTGTTTGGATCTCCAGCCCCCATGGAAAAGCCACGTGTGGGGCTGGAGAGATGGCTCAGCGGTTAGGGCACTTGCCTGTGAAGTCTAAGGACTCATGTTCGATCTCTCTCCAGATCCCACATAAGCCAGACGCACAAAGGTGAGACAAGCTCAAGGTCTCACTGCCCTCTAGGTGGCCCAAGTGTCTGGAGTTTGAGTGCAGTGGCTGAGGCCCTGGTGCTCCAATTCTCCCTCCACCACCACCCTGTGTTTGTGTGTATGTGTGTGTGTGTTTGTATCTCACTGTCTGTAAAAGAAACAAAAAAGCTAGGTATGGTGGTACACATCTGTACACACAGTGCCAGAGATGTAGAGACAGGAGGATCGCCAGTGCTTGAATCAGTGAGCTCTAGGTTCAGTGAGAAACTCTACCTGAAAGGAAGACGGAGAGTAACTCAGAAAGACTCCTGACATCGACTTCTGGTCTTTACATGCCTGTGTGTGTACCCACACGTACTCTTGGGTCAACAGGCATACGAATATGCATACACTCACACCATATGCACATGAGTAATAAAAAATGAAAATTTAAAAAAATGGGGGCTGGAGGGATGGCTTAGCAGTTAAGGTGTTTGCCTGCAAAGCCAAAGGACCCAGGTTCAAATCCCCCAGCACCCACGTAAGCCAGATGCACAAGGTGGTGTACGCATCTGGAGTTTGTTTGCAGTGGCTGGAGGCCCTGGCATGTCCATTCTCATTCTCTACCTCTCTCTTTCTAATTAATTAAAAATTATAATAAATATAAAAGTATAATAAATAAAATATATAAAAGTATAATAAAAATGAAGCATTACTCGGAGGTAAAAGCTTCCCGGCATGCACGAGGCCCTGGAGTCAGTCCTCCGTGATACCTGTTCCCCACCCCAACCCACACATACCTGGCAGCAGACAGGGTGCGCTTGGGAAATCCCAGATTTTCCAAACATGTGCCAACAGCACAGAGAGGCGAGCAGGTGCTCAGGGGAAGTCGCTGTTGCCATGACAATTCTGACTGGGTGACAGCGCTGCTCCCCTCGCCCTCCTCACCTCGGCTCCCTGAGGGTCACTGCCTCGGTGTCCCTGTGATGGCTCCGTCCTCGTCTGCCTGGGGCCACCCGTGAGAGCTCTGTGCCGCTTTGCTTTGTCCCATCACCAATGAGCATGCAAAACCCCCAGCCCCGCAAGCCCAGCCAGGCTGCACACAGGACACAGGACTCTCCTCCCATAGCCGCTCCAAGCAGCTGGGGAGTCCCAAGCAGGATTCACACCCCAGACCACCCGCTTATAGTTGAATGTGACTTGCTTATGGCCGAATGCTTTTGGGGAAAATTATATTTGTTATGGACTAAAAAAAAAATATTAAGAGGTAAAATTGGAAATAAAATCTTTAAAGTCCCCAAGAAATTCCCAAGAAGCCCTCACACATGTGTTTGGCCAGCATCCTTTTAGAAACGTTCCTTTAAACCTGGCGTGGTGCGCACACCTTGAATCCCAGCACTTGGGAGGCAGAGGTAGGAGGATAGCCATGAGTTCGAGGCCACCCTGAGACTACATAGTGAATTCCAGGTCAGGCTGGGCTGGAGTGAGGCCCTACCTCAAAAAACAACACAAAACAAAACAAAAAAATGTCCCTTTAATTCTCTCTCCTTCTTTTTCTCCCCATCTCTTTTTCTCTCCCTTCCCACCCCTCTATGGCCCTCCCTCCTCTCCCCCTTCCGCTCCCCTCTCTCCTTTCCCTCTTCTCCCCTTTTCCTCCCTCCCTTCCTCTTACCTCTCCCCACCACCCCATGCCATGCTGACCTAGAACCAAACACCTCACTCTACACTGGGGACAGGGAAGATGTCCTCAGCTGGGCTCCGCAGAAGGCCACTGGGGAACAGACGTCCCGATGCAGGCATATCAGCTCCCCATGACTCCACATTCCTGCAGTGTATGCCCCGTGGCGGGTTACTGCGAGACCAGCAATCAGCGAGCTGGAGGTGGGCAGGGCTGGAGTCGGGAAGGGGCATCCCAGAGCCCAGCCTGGAGGGATCTCACCCTTCAAGGAATGGGGAGAGTCATGGAAGAGTCTAGGTAGAATGAAGACTAGGTCATATTTCTAAATTGTTTTTATTTATTTATTTATTTAAGAAAGAGGCAGATAGAGAGAGAATGGGCGCACTAGGACTTTCAGCCACTGCAAACGAACTCCAAACACATGTGCCACCTAGAGCATCTGGCTTCCCTGGGGTCCTGGGGATTCGAATCTGAGTCCTCTGGCTTCACGGGCAAATGCCTTAACCGCTAAGCCATCTCTCCAGCCCAAGGTCATATATATATATATAGATATATATATATAGATATCTATATATCTATCTATCTATCTATATCTATCTATCTATCTATCTATCTATCTATCTATCTATCTATCTATATATATATATATTTTAAAATATCTTTCACTAGAGTTTTGTAGTCTTCCTAGAGACCATGTCCATACCGTGTCACGTTTTGGAAGGCGTTAATCTAAATGGTAATGTACTCTTTGCTTCACATTCGGGCTGGGTCCTTCTCGTGTTTTGAGTCAGGGAGAAGTCTCTGAGGGCTCATGACGGGTCAGATGAAGGAGAGGAGTCTGAAGCCAGGAGGCTGGTTTCTTCGGATGCACCAGAGCTGAGGGGTTTTAGGGACGACAAGATGCCGAGGAAGGAGCATGTTGGATGTGGGGCTCTCCTGGGTGAGGAGACGCCCCGGCAGGCTCACCCGTGTGGTGTCCACTCCAATCTGGACCTCAAAAGCAGATTTGAAATCCACACTTAGCAAAATGTTCCAACAGCTACGCTTTCCAAATCTTTTTTTTTTAATAATATTTTTATTTTTATTTAGTTCTTTGAGAGAGAGAATGGGCACACCAGGGCCTCCAGCCACTACAAACGAACTCCAGATGCATGTGCTCTCTTATGTATCTGGTTTATGTGGGTCCTGGGATTCGAACCAGGGTCCTTTGGCTTTGCAGGCAAATGCCTTAGCCACTAAGCAATCTTTCCAGCCTCCAAAATAATATATTTTAATATATTTGCAAGCAGAGAGAGAGAGAGAGAGAGAGAGAGAACATGAACATACCAGGGTCTCCTGCCATTGCAAATGAGCCCCCCATACATGCAGGAACAACTTTATGTATCTGCCTTTATGAGGGTGTTGGGGAACCAATCAGGCCATCTGGCTTTGCAAGCAAGTGCCTTGAACGGCAGAGCCATCACCTCAGTCCTTTGCAGATCTTTGCCAAGGGGGGGTCTTTGCTGTGGTCCCTGTGGCTGGGGGCCCTTGTAACTCCTGCAAACATCCTGGAACTTGGACCTTTTGCTTTCACCCTCAGTAGAGCTATGTTCTAGAACCTTCCACAACAACTGAAATGTTGGAGCCCATGCTGTCCCACATGTGAGGTACTTGGTATACAGAGCGATCAAATACCTGTCAGCTGGGACCAAGGGGCACAGTGGAGGTTTATTACGTCATAACTGATATTTATACCGAAACAGACTTGGTATCTGCCGTATGGGGCGACACGAACCTTGCGGGGGCGGGCCCTAATAGATGCATTTGGACTTATCAGGCCATTCCCCCATTACGGTGGAAGTAGGGAGGAAAGTTGGATAAGAGGAAGGAGAGAGGAGGGGAAGGAGGGAGGAAGAGCAGCTGCCTGAAAGGAGGCATAGGTAAATGAACGAGGCACTCACTCGTGCAGGTGGAAATGAAGCAGTTTAGGGGTGATGGGGTTCCAAAGTAAAGAACTTTCTCCTCCCCCAAAAAATTGAATCTTGAGGTGGGCTTCTCAGACCCCCTCCTGCCTCCCTGAGCAAGAGCTCTGTCTTCCTTCCTTCCCTTGAGGCCACTCCTTCTTAAGGCTCTCCCCCACAAAGTGCTAAGCTATAATACAATCCTCCTGAACCTTATCCTCTGGCCTGTAGATTTCATTCATCAAATTCATGAGACAGGACTGGAGAGATAGCTTAGTGGTTAAGCGCTTGCCTGTGAAACCTAAGGACCCCGGTTCGAGGATCAATTCCCCAGGACCCACGTTAGCCAGATGCACAAGGGGGCGCACGTGTCTGGAGTTTGTTTGCAGTGGCTGGAGGCCCTGGCGCACCCATTCTCTCTCCCTCCCCCTCTCTCTCTCTCTCTGCCTCTTTCTTTCTCTGTCTGTTGCTCTCAAATAAATAAATAAAAATAAACCAAAAAAATAAAAAAATTCATGAAACAAGAATCCAAGGACACCCCCAAATTATCAATGTATTGACACATGTTAATGCAGTAGTTGTGGGCACCCCCAAATCCCTGTATCAGAAGACTCCTGAATCAAAGTCCCACACAGCCAGTTGACACCCACACCACTCCACGCGAAATGACCAGAAACAAAATATTCCACCTCCATTTCTTGTCTCAAACATAGGGACAACAACAGCCCTGACGTCACAGCGAGGGCCGGAGGTGGAGGTGTATGCTGTAGCCCGCTCTGCACGCACCAGATCATTTCAGTGGATGATGCCACCATTTTCCATCACACAGATGGATCTTGACCCTGGATATCTTCCGTAGCAATTTGATAAATGAAGAGAAAAAGAAGTAAACCATTATTGACAGTAAGAAGCAGCTGGGTGTGGTGGCACACTCCTTTAATTCCAGCACTCGGGAGGCAGAGGTAGGGGGATCCCCATGAGTTTGAGGCCACCCTGAAACTACATAGTGAATTCCAGGTCAGCCTGGGCTAGAGTGAGACCCTACCTCAAAAACCAAAACACAGGGACTAGAGAGGGATTGCTTAGTGGTTAAGGTGCTTGCCTGCAAAGCCAAAGGATCCCAGTTCAATTCCCTAGTACCCACGTAAGCCAGATGCACAAGGGGGCACACACATATGGAGTTCATTCATTCACAGTGGCTGGAGACCCTGGTGTGCCTATTCTCTCTCTCTCTTTACCTGCCTATTTCTGTATCTCTCTCTCTCTAATTAATAAAAATAAAATATTAAAAAAAAACACACAAACAAACAAACCAAAAACCCAAGACACGAAGAAGCCACATGGTGAGTATATGTCTGAGAGGGACTTGAAAACCGGATGTCCAGAGAAAAGAAGAAGTGGTTAGAAATCAATGAGGCGAGTCTGGGGCTGGACAGATTGCCCAGCAATTAGGCACGTGCACAAACCCTTATAGTTAGGGTTCGATTCCCCAGTACCCACTTAAAGCCCAATGCACAAAGTAGCACCTGGGTCTGGAGTTATTTTGCAGTGACAAGAGGTCCTGGTGTGCCCATTTCTCCTCTCTTTTCTCTGTCTTCTCACTCTCTCTCTCTGTCTCTGTCAAATAAATGTATAAATGTTTTAGTGGGGGGGGGGTGGCGGGAGGAACCAAGGGGGGTCTGCTGCAGGGACAGCGGCGACTTGGGAGAACAACAGACCTGGTTCTGAGCCTGGTGCTTCTGCCTGGGAAGCCCGTGACTCCTGGCCGCGGCCACACCGCAGCTCTGCCACACCCCCATCTGCGCTGACGTCTGGGGAGGCTTCGGGGTTCAGGGACTTCCAGCAAGCTTCCTGGCCCAGCGTGGAGCTGGGAAGGCATTTTTCAGTGTGGCCCAGTTCCCTTAACCTCCTCCTGCCAGGACCAAGAGTGAATGGGGCCAAGAACAGCTCAGCCAGGGGGCAGATCTCCCATGTTTCAAGGGTCCTCATACTTACAGCAAGGACAGCTGGCATGAGACGAGCCCCGGCCACGTGCCTGGCACTAAATGCCTCACATGCATTCATTATCTTACTTACTCTACACATCGGTCGTGGGCAGTAGACCCTCCTGTACCTCCATTTCACAGAGAAGAAACTCAAAACCCAGGGCTGGAGAGATGGCTTAGCGGTTAAGGTGCTTGCCTGCAAAACCTAAGGACCCAGGTTCATTTCCCTAATACCCACATAAGCCAGATGCACAAGAGTTCTGGTGTTCATTGACAGTGGCTAGAGGCCCTGGAGTGCCCATCTATCTCTGTTTATGTCTCTTTCTCTCTCTTGTTTTTAGAGAGAGAGAGGGCAAGAGAGACAGAAAGAAAGGAGAGATAGAAAAATTGCCATTTCAGGGCCTCAGACACTCAACCAAACTCCAGATGCTTGTGTCAGCTAGTGGGCATGTGCAACCTTGAGGTCCCCTTTGTGTGTCTGGCTAACGTGGGATCTGGAGAGTAGAACATGGGTCCTTAGGCTTCACAGTCAAGCACCTTAACAACTAAGCCATCTCTCCAGCCCTCTGCCTCTCTCTTAAATAAATAAACAAAATAAAACGTTTTAAACAGTTTAAACCCATAGAGGTTAGCTAATTTGTCCAGGATTACACAGAAACCAAAATTAGAATTCAGGTCACCCAAAGCCTTATAAAACAAAACATAAGACGTTCAGCTGAGTATTTTACCATGTCTCATTTCCATTTAATTCCTCCCATGTATAAAGCATGGAACACACTTCATCTACAAGTTTACATTACCTCATGAAGGAAAGTTGTCACACCTGCTCTATACATGGTAAACAGAGGCTCAGAGACGTGAAGCCATTTGCCTAAGGTCATACATGCAGGAAACATCAGGTCTAGGATCCACACCACTCTTGTCATAGGGACACGTCAGAGAGAGACTCTCCCTCCCTTACAACTCCCTGGGAACTGGAAGCCCAAGCTAAAGGGTCATGGAAAATTCTATGACTTTCTCCACTCCAACTCTCTCCATGGCTAGTCCTTCTCCCTAACACAAAACACAATCTATTCTTCCTGGAGCCTGCCTATCCAGCTTCTCCATATGTCACATGTGTCTAAGACACTGATGTCACGCTGAAACTCTTCTCCCTCTCAAGGAGGAGACCTTAGTCCTAGCTGAGCCAGGCGCCGGGAACCTAGCCCGGGACGGGAGCATGGTTGCCCGCAGGCGCACATGAGTGAGTGTTTCTGTGCCTCGCTGGCTCTACCTCTAAAGTGGGCAGGGTCCAAGGTAGAGCAGGAGTGCAGCACGGTACCCTCTCCTGGACCCTTCGTTCCGGCTCCATCTTGGAATGATCTGCATCTCCTGATCATTTCTTACAAAAGATGGGAGAGGATAGGATGGAAGCAGAAGCGGCAATGCTCAACGTGGAAATCACAGAGAGAATAAATAAGTGAGGTTGGGAGTCTAGAGACGTGCCGGGGCTGATGTCCAGGTTGGCTACTGTGCGGCCCGAACTCCTCAAGTTGAAGGGCTCACGGTATCCGTGGCGGCTGATGGACGGTCTTGGAAATGACAGTAAAATCCAGGCTTTCCTAGCGGAGAGAGTTTCCTAGCGTAGATGGTACAGTCTCACAAGGGGAGTTTGGGGACCCTGGTGTGGCAGCTTTTACTATGATCTTCTCCACAGGGGGGTCTCTGCAGGACACATTCAACAGGATCCACAGATACTGGGGGTCATCACTGCTAGAGGACTGAGAGCCAGTGTCGCCAAAAGGGAGGGACCAGAGAGGGTGCTAAGTACCTTACAATGCACAGTGCTGGGGCGGCCCACAGCAAACAGCCACCTGGCCCCAAGCATCAACTGCACCAGAGTGAAGAAAACCCGTCTATGGTGGCTTGAATGTGCATGAACGTCCCCCACACCCCAGAGCCTCAGGTGTTTTTTTCTTTCTAATTTTTTTGGGCGGGGGTTTCAAGGTAGGGTCTCACTCTAGCCCAGGCTGACCTGGAATTCACTATGGAGTCTCAGGGTGGCCTTGTGTTCATGGCAATCCTCCTACCTCTGCCTCCCAAGTGCTGGGATTAAAGGCGTGTGCCACCGCGCCCAGCATCAGGTATTTTTCTATTTTAAGGTCATGCTTCCTGGCGAAGTGTCCAGGAACTGGCTGAAAGAGGTGTCCCTGTGTGAGACGGAGTCGATCTGAATTCCAGCGCAGTCTGCGCGCTGCAGGATTCAGTGCTGTGTTCGGGTTTTCTTGGTTTGGCTCACTGCACCTGTTTCCGTGAAGAAGTAAGCAGCTCCTGCTGAGATCCATGAAACGTCTTCTGGATCTGCGAGTTTGAAATAAACCCCTTCCTCCCATAACACTGTGTTTGGTTGGATGTTCATCCCAGCAACAAGGAGCTGACTTGGAACACTGTCCTCCTTGTCAAGGGCAGGAAGAAAGTCAGGAACACAGGCCAGATACCCAGGACAGTCCCACACCAAGATGGTGGCTCCAGTGTCTGGGGAGCTTCAAGTGTGCCCTGCTGGCTATTCAAGGGGTGACTGTCCTGCATCTGCTTCCCAGAGCCCAGGAATTCAATCCAACTCACTTTCAGTGTCTTCTTCAGGCTTTGCGCAGGATTTCTCTGGAACATGGATGCAGTGTGAATTACAGGAAGACAGTATTTCGTTTAATCCCAAACTCTATCATGAGCCGGATTCTACTTCAGAAAATCCGTCAACTGGCCCCTATGATGCTGAGCAGATGAGTCTGTCACTGGGGCCACATGGGGCTACACGTGCCCTCCCATTCCCCGATGCCACCCACGCCTAGGCACGCTCCTTCAGCTCTCATTCCAAAATGTCAAATATAGAAAATCAATGTGGGTAATATCCTACTGAGTTTTGTTGTTTGTTTGTTTGTTTGTTTTTTGGTCTGAAATCCTCACCTTGTTCATTGCAGCAGAAGCCTTCCTTGTGTCCCCTAGCATGCAGTGACTTTGCAGCACTTTGCCTATTGGAATAGGTATGATTTTAATACAAATTGCTTTCATTTTCCATCTCCCCCTCATGTTACAGTCAGGGCACGATATTGATGTGTTTTTTGAAATCATGTGTGTATGTACATGAAATGTATGAACTCCATTTCAGAAGAATTAAATTCGTGTTTTACGGCTGGAGAGATGGCCTAGCCATTAAGATGTTTTGCCTGCGAAGCCTAGAGACCCAAGTTCGATTCCCCAGTGCCCATATAAGCCAGATACACAAAGTGAGGCATGCATCTGGAGTTCCTTTGCAGTGTGGTAAGAGGCCTTGGTGTGCCAATTCTTTCTCTGACTGCCTCTTCCTCTCTGTCTGTCTTTCTCTCTCAATAAATCTATACATGCATATATATATATATATATATATATATATATATATATATATATATATATAAAATACACACATATACTTATATACATATACATATAGAGATAGATAGATAGATAGATAGATAGATAGATAGATAGATAGATAGACAGACAGATAGATTTAAAAGGGCCAGCATGGTAGCACATGCCTTTAGTCCCAGCATTCACAGGCAGAGGTATGATCATTGCCATGAGTTTGAGGCCACCCTGAGACTATATAGTGAATTCCAGGTCAGCCTGGGTTACAGTGAGACCCTACCTTGAAGACAAAAAAATAATAAAAATAAACACACACACACACACCAGCTCCTCCCAGGGACCTAGGCTCTGTGCCATCTTAAGTTGTCCAGCTGTGGAAGGTAAGTTGAATAACGGGGACAGGTGACACGTGTTTGGTTGTGTGGCTCCGTGAGAGGGAGGCCGGGGGCGCTCCGTGTCGTGTGCCTGCATGGCTAGTTTACATGCGTCATCTTGTTATTGCTGTCTCTATCCCACGGCCCGCACACTCAATTTCAATTCAAAGTTTGGCAGTGAACGTGTCACGGCTAAAAAATGGAATGGCCTCCCTCCGAAATGAAATAATTTTGTTGTTCAGTTCCGAGCGATTTTGTAATTTCATGCTTGTGTATGATAATTTTATGCTGTCCTGCCTCACGTAACTCAGTTCTGGCAGATCCTGACAGGTGATAAATACAATCTTTTCCGCCCTGCGTGCGACAGGCCGCTCCGAGGGGGAGGAAGAGCCGCAGCCTCACGGCCGAGGCCGGAGCGCCCCTGCAGCCTGTGGCAGCCCCATTCTTTCATAATTTCACGCCTGGATTCCAGCCAGCTCCACCTCTGTTGTGGCTGAAGGACCCACGGGTCAAGAGAGCCTTCCGGAAAATAGAATTGTGTCAGGCAGGGGCTGGGGGGAATCGGTGGCTGTGAGGGAAGTGGGGCGTTGGTGGTGGCAGACAGAGGATGACAGGGACAAGTGATGGTTTGGGGGCCACGCCCTGGATCGGTGGCGTGCAGCTGGGCCCGAGCCCTGATCTGTCCGTGCCTGGGGAATGGGTGCTTTTAGGGGAGGTTGTCTTTACAAATCTGTGAAGCTTTTCAAGATGGCTCATCCTAATGAAAAGAGAGGAGAGGAAGAGACAGAGAGAGAGAGAGAGAGAGAGAGAGAGAGAAAGGGAGTGAGAGAGGGAGGGACAGAGGGAGGGAGAGAGTCCTGAACCTTTATCCAACTATTGCTGGGCATGCAGAGAATGAACGGGTGGAAAGAATACCAGGAATCCACGGTGATGCAGGGGGATCATAACTGTGGCTGACGGAAGATCGCTGGAGGCGGGAGAGAGGAAGCGACAACAATGGAGGCCCGTGCCTTCCACCTGGAAGGCGGAGCTCAGACCTTGCTCCTCTCCCTGCCTTATGTGCGGGGCACTTTTCTTAAGGGCGAGGGAGCCATTTGATGTTGGCTAGGTGAGGCCCAAGAGGTGGGCTTCCAGAGCAGAAGTAGCCACTAGCAATAACAATGTCTGTGTGCCAACTGCATGCCAGGATGTCCTGTGCAGCTGCCCACTGACTCCGTCCCTTTCTAACGCCCCTGTGAAGTAAAGACTACAGGAAGCTTGCTTTATAGGCCGGAAGCTGAAGATCCAAGTCAAGCCCAGTTGACCAAAGTAACTGTATTCATTTCCCAGAGTGCCATAGCAAATGATCTCACACTTGGTGGCTTAAAACAACAGGGGAAGTCCTCTCTCTTTCTCTCTCTCTCTCTCTCTCTCTCTCTCTCTCTCTCTCTCTCTCTCTCTCTCTCCCTCTCTCCCCCCCCCACCCTCTCTCTCTCAGTCCTGAAGGTTGGACAGCTAGACATTGGCATGGAGGGGCTTGGCAAGTTGGTTCCAGAAGGCAGCTGTGGGGCAGAATCTCTTCCACGCCTCTTGCCCAGCTCTGGGCCACTGCTGGCTTCCCTTGCATTGCTCCTGGTTCTGTCTCCGTCCCCTCCCCACAGGACTCTCCTCTGGCCTGTCGCCTTCCTGTCTCTGTCCCCAATACTCTGTCACTGCATCCCATTGCCTCCCACCATGTTGGGGTTCCCTTCACATTGCTGGGACAAAACACCCAAGCTTAAAAGCAGCTGATGGGAGGAAAGGCTTATCTCTGCTTGGCAGTCTCAAGAGGCAGTTCTAGCATGGCAGGGTAAGGATGGCAAAGCAGAAGCTGGACACTGCTTCCTGCCAGGGAAGCTGGCAGGAAACAGTAAGAGAGTGAGCCAAGCTCTGGCAAGGGGAGCTAGCGATAACACCCCTAAGCCCACTCACAGCCATGCACCTCCAGCAAGGCTCCACCTCCCAATCGGTTGCCAGGTGGGGGACCGAGTGTTGAAAACCCATGAGTCTATGGGGGAACGTCTGATTCAAACCATCACAGCATGGCCGGTTGACAAATCCACCGCGAGCCGAAAGTGCTGGGGAGCCGGGAGAGAGGCGATATAGAAAGATCCTATGACTGACCTCCAGCGTCCTCAGTCCTTCACCCTGAGAAGCCACACTGCCTCGTGTGCCCTCATGTGACTTCTAGGTTGGACTTGGCCAGGGGGTTCCTTGAGAATCACTTTACTGATGTGATCTCCAATTATCTTGGGCTTGGGGAGATTCCCAGGTCTTATGGACCCAGGGACAGTGCTCACAGAATAGGACAGAGACCCTGAGGATTTCTAAGGTTCTCGTCTGAGCTCCACCCTCAGACCCCACTGACCTGAGGCACAGGTTCCACTGTCCCCATGTAGCACAGGAGAAGAGCAGGCCACTAGGACAAAGAGTTGCTAACCCAGGGACACAGAGATGGGAGGTAAACCTCAGAGATGTGACACAGGCTGGTCACCCACCCAAAGGCCTGGCTCTCTTCTCCCACCCAGACTAACATTTCCATGATTCAGAGCTGCCCCAACACACAGGGCCTCCAGGACCACAGAATATCTACCTGGAACTCTCTCACTCCATGAACCACTCAACTATAGAGGCTGTCTTTGATCTTCCCAGAGAGAGATGGCTAATGTTAGGAGAGGTAGCATTCCCTCCCAGCGTGACCAGCCTGTGAAAGGGTCCTGGGGTAGGAAACAGGCTTGAGTGGTGAAGGAAAGACCTGTGTGTTAAGCGCAGGCAGAGAGGGGAAACAGAGCTGGATGATGTTGGGGTCAGTGATCAAAATAAATGGCCTTTGGGCCACAGGCAGGCCTTGAAGCTCTTGAATGGAGGGAAGAGAGTATTTGATCTTCTTTTAGAAAAGTGTTCCATTGACCAGATGGAGAAGAGACATGGGCAGGGATCAGGAGAGAGGTTAGCCAGGGGACTTGGTGGCCGACTCTTGGCTTCCCAAGGATGAGATGAGCGCTGGTAACAAGTGGCATGCCACAGCTAGTGAGATGTGGTCAAACCTGAAAGATACACAGAGCTGTGTCTGGAGGCAGAACTAACAGGCTCCAAGGACGGGTCCCTCCCAGCTAGAGGAAGTCAGAAGGCAGCCTGCTCCTGGGCTGGAGAGATGGCTCATCAGTTAAGGCACTTGCCTGCAAAGCCAAAGGACCCAGGTTCAATTCCTCAGGACCCATGTAAGCCAGATGCACAGGGTGGCACATGCATCTGGAGTTTGTTTGCAGAGGCTGGAGGCCCCAACGCACCCATTCTCTCTCTCTCTTTCTCAAATAAATAAATAAAAATAGTAAAATAATAAAAGCCTGCTCCTTATACTACCCTTGAGTTTCTTAAAGACCTTTAGAAACTCCCTGCCCTGGGATGACAGGCCAATGTTTAGAGGGGAATTTGCAAGCAATGTCCAGCGTTGCCTGAGGCCAGCTCCCACCTGGACACAAGGAGGCAGGCCCCAGGGAATTCACCACCCAGGACTGTGTGGACCTTGAACCAGGGCGGAAAGGGGCTCTCTCCTTTACTACAGAGGTGACCTCACGTCAGCCAAGAACTCCAGAAAGAAACTCCTGCCTGGAAATAGGCTCTCGAAGACGTGAGCACACAGCCTGCAGCTGATCTCAGTCCCTCTTTTGACAAATGGCTCCTCGCTGGTCTCCTGTGGCCCATCAGTCCTGGCAGGATTGAAAACCGTCTGCAGAGTCCCCTTTCCCTCCGTGGTCAGCCATGGCCTCATGCCTCCTCCAAGGCTCCAGACGCTGGCGGGCACATCAGGCGCAGGGCTCCTGGTTGTCGTGGCATCATTCAAAATCAAGCTAGCTGGAGTGCCGGACTCAGGGATCATTGAGGGTGTGGGGAAACTGAGGTACCTGTGTGGAGACATGGAGAGGAAAGAGCACCCCTGTGTAAACACCTGTAGGGGGCACCCCTGTGTGGAGAGAGCAGTGGTCCTTGATGGGCTGGTGGGTATGGAGTCCTTATCCGACTTTCTTGATATAGGCACCTTGTGCATAGAGAAAAGAGGGCAGGTTAGGCTGGGGTCTGAACTGGCCTGCTTGGCCTCAGCGTCGGCGCTCACCCGACCTGGACGCACAGCTCACACACCTCCACGAAGCACTCAGCAGCGAGTTCAACTCTACCCGAGGTCTAGAGACACCACTTCCCATGGGGACGTAGAGTCCAGGCCCAGCGGTCACAGTGCTAGGCGGGGGCAGGCCACGCGGCCAACCACGCCTCACCGCTGCGCCCTGCCCCGTCTTCTGGGGCCGCAGTTCCTGTCTCTAGAAATCGAAGGAGATAAGGGTTTCCCTGCCTGGACTGGTCACCCAAATGTCTTTGCCCCTCCAAAGGAGATTGTAGAAAACAAGAAAAAAAAAAATGTTTCACAAGCTGGAAAGTGTGTTGTTTGTGGGAAGAATTTGATTATTTTCAGCTCGAGGCCCTCACCTCTTGGAGGGAATAACAGTTCCCATACAGGAAATGGTTCTACCCTTCATCTGGGAAATGCGGACACAGCCCACTGAATGCCAATGAGATGCATCTTTTAAAAAAATTAATTGATGGGCTGGAGAGATGGCTTAGCGGTTAAGCGCTTGCCTGTGAAGCCTAAGGACCCCGGTTCGAGGCTTGCTTCCCCAGGTCCCACATTAGCCAGATGCACAAGGGGGCGCACGCATCTGGAGTTCGTTTGCAGAGGCTGGAAACCCTGGCGCGCCCATTCCCTCTCTCTCCCTCTATCTGTCTTTCTCTCTGTGTCTGTCTCTCTCAAATAAATAAATAAATAAATAATTTTAAAAAAATTAATTGATTGATTTGAGAGAGTGAGAGAGAAAAAGACAGATAGAGATAGAGAGAATGGGCACTCCAAGGTCTCCAGCCACTGCAAACAAACTCCAGACGCATGTGACACCTTGTGCATTTGGATTGTTTGGGCCCTGGGGAAGCAAACCTGGGTTCTTAGGCTTTGCAGGCAAGCACCTTAACTGCTCAGCCATCTCTCCAGTCTGATATATACGTATATATATGTATATATGTGTGTGTGTGTGTGTGTGTGTGTGTGTGTGTGTGTGTGTGTTCCAGAAAGCCCTCTGTAGCTTTCACAGCAGTCCAAAATCCCTACTGTGGGGCTTTCCTTACACATCACACACCTTAGAGTTGACACCCCCTTTCTAGCAAGTGAGTCATGATGGCAAGACAAGCCTGTGAAGCCATGTGTTCCTCTGTTAATTCATTCAGGAATTACGCATGGAGCAAATCCTCCTGGAAGCAGAAGATGCATTGGTGGTAGAACATAGATCATTGAGCTGCAGTGTGGAGACGTGCCCCAAACACAAGCTTGTGGCCAGTCAGAAGCAATGCCACAGGGAAAAGGAAACCGTGGTCACAAGTGTGCACAGCTGAGCAGGAGTCACGGCGCTTTCCTCAGTGATCAGAAGCCCCGTTGGACTGTGAGCTCCTTCAGTCCTCAGGACGGTATCTGGCTCGTTCGTTCTATGAACACATGACATGCGCACTGCCAAGTACACAAGAGGTATTCAACACAGATACGTGATGATTTAGTGAGGAAGAGAATCTGCCGCTTCATCAGAGAAATGGATAGATGGATGTTAATAAGTGGATAGATGATGGATGGATGAATGAAGGATGTATTGATACATGGATGGATGAAAGGATGAGTGAATAAGTGAATAGATGATTGATGGATAGATAATTGATGGGTGGGTGGGTGGAGGATAACAGGTGGATGGATAGATAGATGGATGGATGATGGAAACATGGATGGATGGATGGATGGATGGATGGATGGATAGATAGATGATGGAAACATGGATGGATGGATGGATACATGGATGGATGGATGGATACATGGATGGATGGATGGATACATGGATGGATGGATGGATTGATACATGGATGGATAGATGGATGGATGATGGAAACATGGATGGATGGATGGATGGAAACATGGATGGATGGATGGATGGATGGATGGATAGATAGATGATGGAAACATGGATGGATGGATGGATACATGGATGGATGGATGGATGGATGGATGGATGGATACATGGATGGATGGATACATGGATGGATGGATGGATGGATGGATGGATGGATACATGGATGGATGGATGGATTGATACATGGATGGATGGATGGATGGATGGATGGATGGATGGATACATGGATGGATGGATGGATTGATACATGGATGGATGGATGGATGGAAACATGGATGGATGGATACATGGATGGATGGATGGATGGATGGATGGATGGATGGATACATGGATGGATGGATGATGGAAACATGGATGGATGGATGGATGGAAACATGGATGGATGGATGGATGGATGGATGGATGGATACATGGATGGATGGATACATGGATGGATGGATGGATGGATGGATGGATGGATGGATGGATGGATGGATACATGGATGGATGGATACATGGATGGATGGATGGATGGATGGATGGATGGATGGATGGATACATGGATGGATGGATGATGGAAACATGGATGGATGGATGGATGGAAACATGGATGGATGGATGGATGGATGGATGGATGGATGGATGGATACATGGATGGATGGATGGATGGATGGATGGATGGATGGATGGATGGATACATGGATGGATGGATGGATGGATGGATGGATGGATGGATGGATACATGGATGGATGGATGGATGGATGGATGGATACATGGATGGATGGATGGATTGATACATGGATGGATGGATGGATTGATACATGGATGGATGAAGGATGTATTGATGGATACAGGATGGATAGATGGGTGGGTGGATGGATGGATGGATGGATACATGGATGGATACATGGATGGATGGATGGATGAATTGATTGACACATGGATGGATGGATGGATAGATAGATGGATGGGTTGACACATGGATGGATAGAAACATGGATGGATGAAGGATGGATTGATACATGGATTGATGGATGGATGGATGAAGGATGTATTGATGGATAGAGGATGGATGGATGGGTGGATGGATGAGGGGTGGACAGGTGGATGGATAGATGGATAATAGGTGGGTGCATGGCTGGCTGGGTGGGTGAATGAAAGGACGGGTGTGCAGGTGGAAGGGGGACAGGACGGGTTGGGGTGCTGGTGGGCAGTGTAGGTGAACCCTGAAGGACGTGCAGCACACAGGTGAGTCTCAGATCGTCCAAGGCTTGGCGCATAGAAGGCAGCACAGGAGCAAAGAAAAGGTGAATTTCGCCCCCATCATGAAACCCACAGCAAGGTGGCCTGGGCAAACTCACAGACATGGGACAACCAAGGGCTGGTGATTTCCCGGTAGCGATGCGCTCCCTGCCTCACTAGTGACTTTCCACGCACGTCCGTCCCCGGGAAGCCCTATTTCCCCAGCGTCCCTGTCCTGACATGCTCCAGCATGATGTCATAGACAGGCTGGTACAGATGGCAGGTGTCCTATTGACTCCTGGGCTTGACGGCTGCCAGCTGTAGCTCTCAAGCCACATGCTCCTGGCTGAGCTCAGCGTCCTATGGTCACCCTGGAGGAGCTGCTGGCATCCTCATGGTGACCACGGTTAACTGTGTTCAGCACCATGAATGTGTGCTGCGTGGGTACATCATCTGTCCGATTAGCCAAAGGATTTTTAATTTTTTAATTTTTTTAAAATTTATTTGCAAGCACAGACAGAGAGAGAATGGGTGCACCAGGGTTTCCAGCCACCACAAACAATCTCCCAGACACATGCACCACCTTGTGCATCTGGCTTTAGGTGGGTACTAGGGAATCAAACCTGGGTCCTTAGGGTTTTGCAGACAAGTGCTTTAACCGCTGAGCCATCTCTGCAGCTTCAGCCACAGAGTTTAAACGTGCTTCTTGTCATTCTTGTCTCACTCGACACAACAAAAAGGCCTGTAGTGAATGTTTCACACACAGTCCTGATTCATTCTGTGTCAGTTACCTTCTCATTGCTGGGCAAAATGCCCAGCCAGGAGCAGCTGAAGAAGAGGAGAGGAGAGGAGAGGAGAGGAGAGGAGAGGAGAGGAGAGGAGAGGAGAGGAGAGGAGAGGAGAGGAGAGGAGAGGAGAGGAGAGGAGAGGAGAGGAGAGGAGAGGAGGATGGAGAGGGGAGGGGAGGGGAGGGGAGGAGAGGAGAGAAGAGAAGAGAAGAGAAGAGAAGAGAAGAGAAGAGAAGAGAAGAGAAGAGAAGAGAAGAGAAGAGAAGAGGAAGAGGAAGAGAAAAGAAAAGGAAGAGAAGAGAAAAGAAAGGAAGAGAAGAGAAAATAAGAGAAGAGAAAAGGTTGACACCCTACCTGGTATAGTAGAGTATAAGAAAGGCAGGAAAGAGACTCATTGAGGTTGCAACATGGTCTTGTGTTTTGGAAATGGCTCTGGGCAGTGTGAATCAGGTTTTCTGAATGCCTACATGGAGTCCCGATGAAGCCATGAGGATGAACTGTGGATTGCAGTGGAGATGCCAGGACTACGAGATGGCTGCTAAGCAAAGCTGCTGGCCCTGATGAAGTTTTCCAGGACTGTGAACAGCCTACATGGAGGGGCGGAATTAGAATATCAGAGACTTGTTACTGGTTAGAATTATCAGACTGGGAGATTTGCTATTGACTAGAGTTCTTGGACTTATAGTTACGGAGTTTAATGTGTGCCCTGTTTAAATCTTTTATTGGTTGAATATTCTTTGCTATGCCCAGTGCCGTCTTTTGCAGTGTGAATGTTTATTCTGTGTCATTATGGGATTTTTGAGGGGCTTTTTTGGTATTATGGCTCAGTTAAAAGATCTTGGACTATGGGGATATATGAACATCATTGAAATTGATAAAAACTATGTGGGGACTTTTAAAGTTGGATGAATGCATTGTATCTTACATCACATATGGTTATTAGTTTATGGGGGCCAGGGGTGGAATGTGGTGGTTTGATTCAGGTGTCCCCCATAAACTTAGGTGTTTTGAATGCTAGGTTCCCAGCTGATGGAGATTTGGGAATTAACACCTCTAGGAGGGGGTGGGCTTGTGGGTGTTATAGCCACTCTCCCCATGCCAGTGTTTGCCACACTCCCCTGTTGCTATTGTCCACCTTATGTGGGCTAGGGGGTGATATCCACCCTCTACTCATGTCATCATTTCCCCCTGCCATCATGGAGCTTCCCCTCGAGCCTATAAGCCAAAATAAACCTCTTTTTCCCACAAGCTGCTCTTGGTCAGGTGATTTCTACCAGCAATGCGAACCGGACTGCAATAGGGGATATTCTGAGCTGGTCAGAAGTACATCTGGAAATTACCTTTTGTAACTTCCCTTTTTCTAATATTTTATTTATTTTTATTTATTTACAAGCAGGGAGAAAGAGAGAGAGAATCAGCATGCCATGGCCTCTAGCCACTGCAAACAATCTTCAGCTACATGCACCACTGTGTGCATCTGGCTTTACATGGGTACTGGGAATCAAACCCGGCTCATTAAGTTTTATAGGCAAGCACCTTACCCACTGAACAATCTCTCCAGCACTAACTTTCCTCCTTTTTTGACATATGATCTTGCTTTAGCCCAGGCTGACTTGGAATTCACTATGTAGTCTCAGGCTGGTCTCAAACTCATAGCAATCCTCCTACCTCTGCCTCCCAAGTGCTGGGATTAAAGTTGTGCGCCACCATGCCTGGCTTTAAATAAATAAATACATACATACATACATACACACACACACACACACACATATATATATATATATATTTTGCTTATCTATTCTGTGAGGGACAGAGAGAGACAGAAAGAAGCAGATAGAGAAAGAGAATGGGTGTTCCAGGGCCTCCAGCCACTACAAACGAACCTGACACATGTGTCACCTTGTGCATCTGGCTTACGTGGGTCCTGGGGAGTTGAACCTGGGTCCTTAGTCTTTGCAGACAAGCACCTTACCCACTAAGCCACCCCTCCAGCCAACTCCCCCCTTCCCCATCACTTCATGAATAGCCACAAATCACCCTCGGGTTGAATTGCTGATTCCTACACATCACCCTTTTATTGTCTCTCAAAAAATACCAGCAATGCAGGCATAACCATCAGACCTCTCAGAATCTAAGTATCTAAGAATTTATTTGTCTCCACATGGATCACATGATCCACATGGATCAGACATGTTGTATTAAATTCACATCAAGGGACTTAATAGAATGGCAGAGAGGGACAGGAGTGGGGCATCTCAGGCATCAGGTCAGCAGCCACAGGCCATGAGCTCTCCGGTGACTGGTAAGTGCTCGGCAGATGGGCCCTTTTATTCTGCCAGGAAACGAGTTTGCCACCAGCCAATGGGGCCTGTGGTAAGAGGTTGGACTCGCCACGGTCATCCCTCTTCCGCGTGGTAATGCATCACACCGCCTCAATCTTTCATTCTTTGCTGCCCGAAATGCAAATTTCCTCTCTGTTGTTTATATTAGGTTTTCAAATATATGGAAATCTTGAGATCTGGAGGGAAATGCCAGGGCCACAGAGGCACTCGATCTGTCTTCTGCCTCCCACTGACTCCTTTCCATCATTGGCTGACACGTGATGGAAGCTGAGTGTAGGGCACAGCACAGGAATAGAGCAGTCCCCGCAAGGGGTGGGGGAGTGGCCCTTAAGGGTGGCTTGCCAAGTGGAGCCAAAAGGAGCTGGGGGAGGGGGGGCATCGTGTTCCCAGTGGACCAGAAGTTCCTCTGGGGAGAGATGAGGCTCCCAATCCTGGCTCAGCAGATAGGATGGGAGCATTCCCCTGTGTGGCAACAAGAATATATTGAGCATCTACTGCATACCAGGGGCTGTGAGCCAGGGAGGCTGAGACTTAGCATTCATTGAGCTCTTCTGGAATGCAAGAAGAGAGGGGCATCACATCTCACAGTCACAATCCCCTGGTAAATGAGGAAACGTGATTTCAAATGCAACACACACAGCCAGGAAAGGGGGAGGCTGGGTTTTGAACTTGGCATTCCCTATCATTAGTGTCCTATACCAAGTGCTGCATAAAAGTTCTCTTAGGCCTGGCTGGAGAGATGGCTTAGTGGTTAAGTGCTTACCTGTGAAGCCTAAGGACCCTGGTTCAAGGCTCGATTTCCCCAGGACCCATGTAAGCCAGATTCACAAAGTGGTGCATGCATATGGAATTCGTCTGCAGTGGCTGGAGGCCCCAGCACACCCATTCTTGATCTCTCTCTCTCCCTCTCTCTCTCTTTCTCTCTCTCTCTCTCTCTTTCTTTTCCTGTTGGTCTCAAATAAATAAATAAATAAGAAAAAAAAAAGTTCTCTTAGTGGGCAACATCTCCTCTGTTGCAATTGCTCAACTCTGTCCTTGATTGGAAAAGCAAACCCTGACCAAGAGGTTAACAAATGACACGTGCCAATAAAACTTTATTGATGAAAACAAGATGTGGCTCAGATATTGCTATAGTTTGCCAATTCAGTCTGTGTTCTCCCAAGGCTATTCCTAATGTGGTCGGCGCATTTGGTATTTCTCAGTGGTTCAGCAAGGTAATTTCATGGATGTCAATCTTTCAGGGACCGTCTGGACACCCAAGGTACTTTCATCTTTGTTATCATGGTAAGAATTATCTGGTCTGACTTCCCAGTAACCTGACAATGTGAGGATTTTAACAACCCTCATTTCCCAAGGAGGAAGTGGACACTCATGTTCAAGTTCACACCCTAACATGGCAGATGTTGCAGTCAGGTTTGCATTGCTGGTAGAAATCACCCAACCAAGAGCAGCTTGTGAGAAAAAAAGAGGTTTATTTTGGCTTACAAGCTCGATGGGCAAGCTCCATGATGGCAGGGAAAACAACGACATAAGAAAAGGGTAAACATCACCCCCTGGAGAGTGTGCCAAACACTGGCATGGGGAAACTGGCTATGACACCCATGAGCCTGCCCTCAACAATACACTGCCTCCTGGAGGTGCTAATTCCCAAATCTCTATCACCTGGGAACCTAGCATTCAGAACACCTAAGTTTATGGGGGACACCTGAATCAACCACCACATTCCGCCCTTGGCCCCCATAAACTGATAACCGTACATGATGTAAAACGCGATGCATTCATCCAACTTTAAAAATTCCCATAGTTTTTATCAATTTCAATGACGTTCATACATCCCATAGTCCAAGATCCTTTAACTGAGTCATAATACCAAAAAATAACCTCAAAAAAAATCATAATGGCACAGAATAAACATTCACAATGCAAAAGATGGCATTGGGCATAGCAAAAAATATTCAGTCAATACAAGATGTAAAACAACCAGGGCAAACATCAAACTCTGTAGCTTCAAGTCCAACAACTTTAGTCAATGACAAGTCTGATAATTCTAACCAGCAAAAAGTCTCTAGTATTCCAATTCCGCCCCTTCAGTTAGGCTACCCACAGTCCTGGAAAACTTCATCAGGGCTGGCAACTTTCCTTAGCAGCCATCTCGTGGTCCCGGCATCTCCACTGGGTCTCCACTGCAAGCCACGGTTCATCCTCATGGCCCCATGGGGTCTCTATGCAGACATCCAGCAAACCCACTTCACACTGCCCATGGCCATTTCCAAAACACAAGACAGTGTTGCAAACTTAATGACCCTCTTTCCTGCATTTCTTATACTCCACAAGACCAGGCAG
This sequence comes from Jaculus jaculus, assembly GCF_020740685.1. Taxonomy (NCBI): domain Eukaryota; kingdom Metazoa; phylum Chordata; class Mammalia; order Rodentia; family Dipodidae; genus Jaculus; species Jaculus jaculus. Next base: position 7,421,377 of record NC_059114.1, on the reverse strand, counting down.
GGTGCCAATTTGTTAATCCAGGGGGGAATAAAGCAGACTATGAAGAACAGGACACTCCTTGAGCATTCAGGCCCCTTCAAAAGAGTCTACATTCTTTTGTTGCCCCAGTACAGGTCAGCTGGCCCAGTCTCAAAAGTTATAATCTCTCAATTATAGCTGAACAGGCAGCAGTTCACCCAAAGATTTTTCTTTGTGTTCATTTCTACGCAAAGCAACCCTGCACAACTTCTCAGGACACGGGCATAACAGCAAGCTTCTCACACAACTGCTAGCCCAGTCTCAGCAAAGCTCTTTCTCACCCTCATAAGCCAAACGTCACAGTCCATAGTTCTTACTGCATTCAGGTCTGGCAGCTCAGACCAGAATAGTCACTCAAGCTGTACTTAACAGCACTGCAAGGCATCTCTTAGGCCAAGGTTTCAAATCCTTCCACATTTCTCTTTAAAATCAGCTCCAGAAAGCCAAAGCCACACAGTCAGGTGTCTAGCAGCAATCCTACTCCTTGGTACCACTTTACTGTTAACAGCAGTCAGGTTTGCATTGCTGGTAGAAATCACCCAACCAAGAGCAGCTTGTGGGAAAAAGAGGTTTGTTTGGGCTAACAGGCTCAAGGGGAGGCTCCACGATGGCAGGGGAGAAGGATGGCATGAGCAGAGGGTGGACATCACCCCCTGGCCCACAAAAGGTAGAAAATAGCAAGAGGAGAGTGTGCCAAACACTGGCATGGGGAAACTGGCTAAAACATCCATATGCTCACCCCAATAATACACTGCCTCCTGGAGGTGTTAATTCTCAAATCTCCATCAGCGGGGAACCTAGAATTCAGAACACCTAAGTTTATGGGGGACACCTGAATCAAACCGCCACAGCAGATGACTGGAGTTGGGATCCACAGAGTGTCGCCAAGCCTCTGCCTGAATGGTGGGGCGGGGGGGGGGGGGAATTGAGGGACAGTGTGTTCCTGGACAGAACCTTCTCCAGGTGGGGGCTGGAACCACTTTGGGAGACAGGAAGGATCCAGGCAGGTCCTGGAGTAAGACGGGCCTCTGCTGCAATTCCCTCCAGCCAGGGTGAGCACAGGAGCCCCTCCTCCCGACGACCCTTCTCTCTGGACCACACCCACCGAGAGGACACACAGTGAGGAGAAGGTGGCGGCTGAGGTGACGGGTGCAAGCCAGGGACACCCGGAGACGATGGTCAGCAAGGGATTGGGTGCTGGGCAAAGGCATGCAACAGCCTCTTCCTGGGCCTCAGAGGAGCCAGCCTGCCTGTGTGACACGCTCACTGCTCCTCAGAAGCAGTGCGCTGAGCAAAGGCTTGGTCTCCAGCATCTGGGGGCCATTGGGAGGAGGAGGAGCCTTCGGGAGGTGGAGCCTAGTAGGAGGAACTTAGGTCATTTCAGAAATGCCCTTGAAGATAATAGTTCTCTCTCTCTCTCTCTCTCTCTCCCTCTCTCTCTCTCTCTCTCTAATGGAGTGGTTTGAATTAGGTGTTTCCCCAAAAGTTATGTGCTCAGAATGCTTGGTCCCATGCTGGTGGCAATGTGGAGGTGGAGCCTTGCTGGACGAGGTGTTTTGTTGGTGGCGGGCCCAGGGGTGTTCTAGCCCAGCTCCCCCTTGCTAGAGTTCAGCTCACTCTCCTGCTGCTGTTTTCCACCCGCTGTGGCAGAGGTGACGTCCGGCCTCTGCCCATGCCATGCTGTTCCCTGCCATCGTGGAGCGTCCCCTCCAGACCGTGAGCCAAACGAATCCCTTTCCTCCCATCAGTTGCTTGTTGGGCATTTGTCCCAGCAAGGAGAAGGTACCTGCAACATTCTCTCTCCTTCCCAGCTGTCACCTGGCGAGGTACCCTCGACGCTGGGTGCTCCTACCATCATTATCTCAGGTGCAAAGGCAGCCAGGCCTGCCATCGTAGTCTGAGGCGCCTGAGATCAGGAGCCAAGACAAACCTTTCCTGCTTTATTGTGGCTGTGCATGGGTGCTAAGTTCAAAATGATAAATTCTGTTGCTTCACTAACAATCACTAAAACTTACTAGACAAATAGTCAAAAATCTGTTTGTTTGTTTTTTCTCTCTCCCTCCTGGCAGCGGCTGGGTTCAGTGGGGGCCCACGGTCACGGTCTCGTGGAGGCTCCCCTCGGGCGAGGCAGCAGCCTCTCTCCAGCAACAACGGCACCTCCACCCAGCTGCCTGGCCGGACCCCTCTCCCAGCGCTGGGCTCTGCAGCCACGTCCTGGCCGCTGTGGCTCCCGGCCTTGAAGACCCCGTGGAGAGAAGCAGACACCGCCCTGTGGCAGCCGAACCCCTCTCCCCTCTTTCACCTCCACCTACAGTCCTGGCTGCCCTCAGCCCTCCTGGCCTCTTGGAGAGGGCGCGGCCTCCTGCGAAGGGCTGGAAGCGCTTCTGATACACCTGTCTCCCCAGACCCTGCTCAGGACAGGGGTGGGTAAGGACACCCAGGCCTTGATGCCTCCCCTCCCCTACAGCCAGGAGTGGCGACAGCATCCATCACCTGTCTTCCCTTGGGAGGAAGCTGAGGGACTCAGGCACTGCCACAGAGCCCAGTGTGGGTGACCCTGGACTGGGGCTTCCGCACACAGCTCATCACCAGAGGGGCTGATGAGATGGTCCGGCGGTTAAGGCACTGGCTTGCAAAGCCTGCCAGCAGCGTTCAATTCTCTTGGTATCTACCTAAAGCCCACCGTGCGGTGCATGCATCTGGAGTTTGTTTGCAGCGTCAGGAGGTCCTGGCATACCCATATCCTGTCCCTCTCTCTCTCCCTCCCTCTGTCTGTCTCTTTCTCTCTCAAATAAGTAAATAAAAATATTTTTGCCAGGTGTAGTGGCGCACACCTTTAATCCCAGCACTCGGGAGGCAGAGGTAGGAGGATCACCGTGAGTTAGAGGCTACCCTGAGACTACATCGCGAATTCCAGGTCAGCCTGAGCTAGAGTGAGACCCTACGTCAAACAAACAAACAAACAAACAAAAAGCCGGGCATGTTGGCTCATATCTTTAATCCCAGCACTCAGGAGACAGAGGTAGGAGGGTTGTGTTAAATTCAAGGCCACCCTGAGACCACACAGTGAGTTCCAGGTCAGCCTGGGCTAGAGTGAGACCCTGCCTCAAAAAAACAAAACAAAACAAAAAATTTAAAGGGCTAGTGAGATTGCACTTGCCTGCAGAGGCTAACAACCCTGGTTCGATTCCCCAGTACCCACATAAAGCCAGATGTACAAAGTGGTGCATGCATCTGGCATTCATTTTCAGGGGCTGGAGACCCTGGCACATCCATTCTCTAGCTGCCTATCTCTCTTCTCACTATCTCCCTCTGCTTGCAAATAAATAAACAAATAGTATTCTAAAAAATATCGCCAGAGCGAAAGGGGACAAAGGGCTGTGCTGACCCGAGGCTCCCTTTCCCCTCCAGCATGCACCTGGCCCAACTCTCCCATTTCCTCCACACTTTCACCTGTTAGCAGATATGTCCCATGTCCACACACCAGAGACCAGCTTCCCTGTGCCCCCTCTGAGCCCCTGGAACCTCACGTGCTCAGCCACAGCCTGCCTCAGGGACGTTCCCAACAACTCCAGAGCCTCCACTGGGGAAACTACCCTCAGTTGCTCCCGAAAGCCGCCTGCTTCTGAGCTCCCACACCAGGATGGTGCGCCCCTCTCTCCTCCGTGGCTCCCTGGGAGGACGCTCTGCCCTTGGGGACCCCAGCTTCTGATCTCTGCAGGCTTCTATCCAGCCACGGCCAAGCCGCAGGTGTCTCCCATCATTTCTTAATTATAGGTGCCCCTGGGCCAACGCCGTAAAGAGGGTTGTGCTTGGCTCCTATTGATTAAACATCACTGGCTCCAGGGCGGGAGCCAGGCGGGAAGCTTGGCAGCCGGAGCTCCCTGCTCTCAGGGCTCCTCCTGGGACTAGAAAGGGATTCATTGGCTCACTCGGCATTGTAGTCATGGAGCCCTTAGCTGTGCGTGAGCCAGGCACGGTGCAGTTGGACCTGCAGACCCAGGTGAATAGGCACCCGCGGGAAGGTCCCCAAATGTTAAGACGTGATCTTAGAGCTGGAATGACAGGCAGGGTAGGAATGGCTGGGTCACGTGGTAGCCAGAAAAAGAATGTTTGGGGGCGGATGGAGTGGGGCGGGTGACACGTGAGAACTGCCTCATTGAGAATCCCACGAGCTTCGGAGATGGGGCGACGTAGCTTTCACTGTTGTCTTGACTGGATTTAGACTTGCCTAGGAGGCTGATGCACAGAGAGCGCGCGTCTATGGGAACTCCTCCGGAGAACTCAGCCAGGGGAGGGGAAGAGCAGCCACCCTGAATGCAGGTGGCCTCAGCCTGGGTCCCGTATATGGAGAGAAGAAAGCAGGCACGGCCTGGTACTTTTCTCTTTTCCCTGACCACATGAGCTGCCCTGCTCCACCGTCCAGAATGGACTGGAACTGCCAAAATGGTGGGCCAAAATCAGTCTTCCTTTGGGTCCACTCTTAAGTTGTTCCTGTCAGGTATTTTCTCAGGTCAACGAGAGGATGCAGGTAGGGAATTGAAGCAGTGAGCCTCAGGATAGCCACAGGGCACCAACATCTAAGGCACTGGCCCCTGAGCATCTGTCCAGCTCTATTGCTGATGCCATCCCTTTCAAGCTATTTGGGACCTGCCCTTCCTGCTGCCAGGAAGATACCAACTGATGCCAAGCACTTGGTATACGTCAAAGCTGGAATCTTTGGTCCCCTGTCCTACAAGGCCCTTTCTAGTTTTTTGTTTTGGTTGTTTTGCTTTGTTTTCCAAGGTAAGGTCTCACTCTAGCCCAGGATGACCTGGAATTCACTATGTAGTCCCAGGCTGGTCCTGAACTCACAGATATCCTCCTACCTCTGCCTCCCGAGTGCTGGAATTAAAGGTGTGCGCCACCACACCCGGCCAAGGTTCCTTCTTACCTTAAAGGAAAGAGAGCTCAGAGAGATGGTTACCTGCCCCAAACTCACAGTAAGAATGGGGCCATTACAGAGTTGCCGTGGGTGGGCAAAGAGAAGAAAAGATATGCCTTGTATTTGGGGGCTTCATCTCTGAGAGCCCCACTCCTCTCCCTTATTTTGCTCATTCACTCAGTAAGATGTGGCCACAAACTCCTGGAGCTCACAGCATGGCACAAAGGAGGGACAGCTGTCTCCAGATGGGTCCTCCTCGGGATGGGAGCTTTGCCACCACACATCCCTGCTCCCCTCCCACAGCAGCCCTATGAGATGGCTGCATTTGGGTCTGTGTATGGTTCACAGAAAAGAGGCACTACCCAAAGCTCTGTTTGCAGGGGACTCAGTAACAGCCCCAGACCGGGCTTCCCACAGCTCAAAGCTCCACCCATTTCTGCAATACTGTGACCAGGAGAGAACTGGGGCCCAGGTCAGGGGTATAAAGGGATACAATAGTCAGGTGGCCATCAGACATGTTTTGTCAAAAAACTCCCCCCTCCCCCCTACAAACACACACACACACACACACACACACACACACACACACACACACGTGAAATCTCCATCCCCAAGAGGGAAAAGAAGATATATTTGCCCTTCTTGTGATAGTCCAAAGTTCAGGACTCTAACCAGGGCCTCACTGTCCCAACAGAAGGCTGCATCCCCGCAATGCCCCTGGTTGAGTCAGGTATAAGCCGACAATGACTGGCATTGGCATCTCGTGGGCACCAAGCACAGCTCTCTGAACATCGCTGGACTTGTTCTCCCTCTCCAAGGTCTCCTTCAGTGAGCACCTTTGTTCACAGGTGAGTAATCTGAGAGGAAAGAGAGGTTGCTTGACTTACCCACAGTCACCTGGTGATCCTGACGTGACGGCACAGCTGTGTGTGACCTCCAGTGCTTGAGGCTGAACCTAATGCTTCTTCATATTCCAGGGAAATGCCACCTTCCCCAAGACATGTCACCAAAAAAAAAAAGAAGAGTACACAAACCCCTTTGGGAGTGCCCAGCGAGTGGAATAAAACATGGGCATCACAAATACTGAGCCATCAACGCATAGAAAAAATGAGAATATAAAAAGCAGATGTAAAATTACATTGTACGTGTCAGCAATATTTAAAAATATCAGTGCGGGGCTGGGGAGACTGTTCAGGGGTTAAAGGCACTTGCTTGCAAAACCTGCCTGTGCAGGTTTGACTCCCCAGTAACCACATAAAGCCAGATGCACAAAGTGGCGCATGAGTCTGGTGTTCACAAACTGACAAATGAGTCTGGAGTTCACAAACTGACAAATGAGTCTGGAGTTCATTTGCAGCAGCCTAACACAACCATCTTCTCTCTTTCTCTCTCATAAATAAATATAATGATTAAATTAGAATATTCAGGTGAAACTTGAAGAAGAACTGTTTATTGCCCATCCAGTAACTCATCCACATACCCATCCATCCACCCACCCACCCATCCATGCATTCCTCCACATATCCATCCAACCACCACCTACTCCCCCATAACCCATGAATCAGCCCACCACCTATCCACCCACCGACCCATCCACCCTGTCTCTCCTTCACACACCCATCCCCCACCTCCATGCAGCTGACCAGCAACCCGCCCCCCACACACACAGAGGCCAGCATGTGCTTCCTCCTGCCCACAGCCCAGAGATGACTGTGGCATCCATACACCTGGCTAACAAACCACGCAAGGTGGCCTGTCCACTTGGAGCCTGACACCCAAGTCAAAGTGACTGCAGTTAGTTACTGCCACACAGAGATGACCGATGGGCACTGTGGTGTGTGGGATGAGGGACAAGGACCATGGTGGTCACTGATGGCCTGAACTCTGTCTGGGAAGGAGTGCAGAGGGATCCCAGGAGAAAGTGGTGTTTGGGCTGCAACTTGGAAGTAATTAGAAGCTCCCAGGAGCAGAGACACTTGCTCACTGCAAACAGAGGGAGACCTGGGAGGGGGCAAGTCCAGCTCACAGCAGGCTGAGGGGAGGACGGCCAGCTTAGGGGTGAGCAAGAGGAAAGGAGGGGTACACTTTTCCCTGGAGTCGGAGATAGATGGTACTTTTCCCTTCCTGTCTTTGCAAAGAGAATGCATTTCTGTTTTTATATTTGGTTTATTTATTTGAGAGGCAGAAAGAGAGAGAGGATGGTACCCCAGGTACTCCAAACACATGTGCCACCTTGTGCATCTGGCTTATGTGGGTACTGGCGAATCAAACCTGGCAAGCACCTTAACTGCTAAGCCATCTCTCCAGTCCCAAGAGAATGCTTTTTTTTTTTTTGAAATGATGAGCTAAATGGTATAAGAAAGGGGTTAAAATTAAGTGGAGCTTCCTGAGGAAGATGGAAGCCCTGGTAGAGGCAGGGGGCCGGCTGTTGAGGGTGGTGGAGAACAGCGGCTCTGTGGACCTGCTCCACGCTCCCTTCCTCTCGGGGTCTCTGTTGGGCTTGGAGCAGGGTGGTAGGGGATGGGCTACTCTTGGCAAAGGATGCCAGAGGAATAGGTATTAATGTGGAGGAGGGGGAAGCTGGGAGAGGCAGACTATTAAAATTCTGTCGTCCTGAAAAACACAGAAGTCTAAAACAAGACTAATGAGACATTTACTGGTGAGGTTGTCTTGTATTAATGACCCCGCTGAGGATGAGATGGCTGAGTCTCTTGGTGTAATTAGCAGGCTAATAATAGGCTATGACATCACCAGGAACCAGGACGCGGGCCTGCCTTTAGATTGCTTGCAAAAGCAGAAAGTCCTGACCTCCTGGCCCCTGAGTCATCAGTGTGCATGCCTCGGCCCCTCTGCTGTTTGTGTGGCTGGCTCCCGTCCTCAGGGCCCATGCCAGCATTCTGGGCCCTTTCTTTTGTTAAATATTTTGTTTATTTATTTGCAAGCAGAGAGAGAGAGAGAGAGAATGGGTGCACCAAGCCCTCTAGCCACTGCAAACGAACTCCAGATGCTTGCACCACTTTGTGCATCTTGCTTTACGTGGGTCCTGGGGGACAGAACTCCAGTTGTTAGCCTTTGCAGGCAAGAGCCTGGACTGCTGAACCATCTCTCTAACCCATTCCTGACCCGTTTAAGGAGGTCTCTGGGACTGTGGACTTCAAGCCACAATTTGTCAGTGCTGGTTGGGGATGGAGCTGGAAAGTGAGGGTGACAAGAGTATCTGGAAAGTACTTTTAGTGAGGAGCGATTCCAAATGCCTGCCCAAGAGAGCTGGGAGGGTGGCGCAGCAGGCAGGCTCATCTCTTTTCATCTGAGAGGACTCCTGGCCCTCAGCAGGCCCCATGTACCCATTGAAGAGATGCGGCACACCGAGGCCTCAGGAGCAGAACTTGTCTGGAACATTGCCTAACAAAGCCTTCCCTTCTCTGTGTAAGTGACAAAATATCGAAGAGGTGTGTGTGGGGAGTGGGGTGCAGGCTGATACATCCATCTAGCCTTCCTCCTCTGGAGCCCAGGGCTCTACTTTGCTGAGCCCACTGCTCCTCACCAAAGCGCAGGTGTTCTAATTACCGCCTTCCCTGAGTTCAGACTCACACCTTCCAAGGTGGGGGAGGGGGGCAGCTGAGACAGAGGCTCATGGGAAGAGCTCAAGTTGGCAACTTTATGTGATAAATGCTGGGGGAAACAGGCCTGGGGACAGATGCTTCTGGTCCTGAGGATGGGGGAGGAGGCAGCAGGAACTGTGGAGGAATCAGGAGACTGAAGTCAAAGGCATGAGGAGCAGGAGGTGGCTCTGAGCCAGCACTCAAACCCATGGGGCTCCCTGGGAGTTCTTGTCCCCCATGAACTTAGCACTAGCCCTGTGATGGTGGCTGCAAAGCCATCTAGACACAGATAGACTACTCCAATGCAAAAGCCTCAAGAAGGCTGGAGAGGTGGCTCCGCAGTTAAAGGCACCTGCTTGCCAACACTTATGGCGTGGATTTGATTCCCCGGTGCTCACCTGAAACCAGATGCACAAAATGGTGTTTGTTCACAGTGGCAAGAGGCCCTGCTGTGCTCATATTCTCTCTCTCTCTCTCCTTGAAGATGAATAAAATATCTTTTAAAAAAATAAGGGGGCTGGAGAGATGGCTTAATGGTTAAGGCGCTTGCCTGGGAAGCCTAAGGACCCAGGTTCAATTCTTCAGTACCCTCATAAGCCAGATGCATAAGGTGGCACGTGTGTCTGCAGTTTGTTTGCAGCACCCATTTCTCTCTCTCTCTCTTTCTCTGTCCCTCTCAAATAAACAAAATATTGTTTTCTAAAACTTTTATTTATTTATTTATTTGAGAGAGACAGAGAAAGAGGCAGGGAGCTAGGGAGAGAGAGAATGGGCGCACTAAGGCCTCTAACAACTGCAAACAAACTACAGATGCATGTGCCACCTTACGCATCTGGCTTAATTGGGTCCTGGGGAATCGAACCTTTGCAGCTAAGTGCCTTAATTACTAAGTCATCTCTCCAGCCCAAGTAAACATTTTAATTAAAAAACATAGCTGGAGCAATGCCCACACAAGACTCTCATAATAGGAGAAAAAGATGATGACATCAAATTAGAAGAGACCAGTGGAGAGAGGGAAGGGATATGACAGAGAGCAGAGCTATGAAGGGGAGAGCGGGGGAGGAAAGGGGAGGGAAATACCATGGTTTGTTGTCTGTAAGTGTAGAAGTTGTCAAATATACATACATACATATATATATATATATATATATATATATATATATATGGTATTTTAAAGTACAAAAAATCATAGCTGGGTGTGGTGTCACACGCCTTTAATCCCAGCACTTGAGAGGCAGAGGTAGGAGGATCGCTGAGAGTCTGAGGACACCCTGAGATGACATAGTGAATCCCAGGTCATCCTGAGCTACAGTGAGACCTTACCTTGAAAAACCAAAATAAATAAATAAATAAATAAATAAAACAGGGCTGGAGAGATGGCTCAGAAGTTAAGGCATTTGTCTGCGAAGACTAGCAACCAGATTCAATTCCCTAGTACCCACATAAACCCAGATGCACAAGGTGGAGGGGGCACATGCATCAGGAGTTCATTTACAGAGGCTGGAGGCTCTGGCACACCCATTCTCTCTCCCTCTCTCTCTCTCTTTCTCTCTCTCTCGATCTCTCTTCTCTTCTGTCTCTCTCTATGCTTGCAAATAAATAAATATTTTTTAATTAATTTATTTATTTGAGAGTGACAGACAGAGAGAGAAAGAGCAAAGAGGCTGAGAGAGAGAGAGAGAATGGGCATGCCAGGATCTCCAGCCACTGCAAACAACTCCAGACATGTGCGCCCCCTTGTGCATTTGGCTTACATGGGTCCTGGGGAACCCAGCTTCGAACCGGGGTCCTTAGGCTTCACAGGTAAGCACTTAACCACTAAGCCATCTCTCCAGCCCTAAATAAATAATTTTTAAAAAGAAAGGTTGGATGGAAGGAAGGAAGGAAGGGAGGGAGGGAGGGAGGGAGGGAAGAGTGGCCCACTAATGAACAGGTGATGGTGGACAGGGGGCTGGAGGAGGGAAGGCAGGATCCTGGACATAGAATCCTCACAGAGAGTTCCCACATTCCAGAAAGTCCTGTTCTAGATCTTACTTCTTCTGGCTTTTCTGAGCCACTGGGATACCTCCCTTGCACATCAGAAAGGGTGTAGCATTTAGGAGTTGGGGTCACCTAGGAGGACTGAGAAAGGAAAGCAGCTTGAACAAAGTCCCCACCCCACCCATTCACAGAGAAAGAATCTAAGGTCCAGGCTACGTCCCAAGCTCACCACACTTCCAACCCTTCCTCGCTGCATGCAGACGTTGGCAAGGCAGAGGGGGAGAATCTGGCGCCCAGAACAGAACCAGCAGTGAAGGGATGTCTTAAGCAGCCATTGTAATTGCACGCTGAATGACTCCATCTGTGGGGAAAAGATGACACCATCCATGAGCAGTGCCAAGGATAGATGGGTTTCCTTGAAGACTTAACCACCAGGGAGCTGTAAGGTCACTTCAAGCAGGGCATGAGCCTTTCCCCGGCCCACATCCTCACACGTCTCACACTTACAGACATGGAGGGCAGCCCCCGTTCCTCAAAGGCCCAGATCACACCCAGAGGGGAACCACACCTGTGCAGGATAAACCCAGGCGTGTTTCCCGGTACCTTATGCTACCCCAGCGCCTTGCCTCCCAGCTCTCCTTCCAGAGCACCGCCAAGTGTCAAAGCCAGAGACAGCAGCGAACACCTTGGGATTCTGTGCCTCCCTGGCCAATGGCTTTAACTTAGGCTTTTCACTGCCCAGGTCTCAGATGTCATCCTTCAGATGTCACACCCACTTAGATGCCTAGAAAGGGGAGCTTCCGGCCAGGCGTGGTAGCGCAAGCCTTTAATCCTGGGAAGGCACAGATAGGAGAATTGCCAAGAGTTGGAGGCTACCCTGAGACTACATAGTGATTTCCATGTCTGCCTGGGCTAGAGTGAAACCCTAATTCCCTACTTGAAGGAGAAGGAGAAGAAAGAAAAGAAAGAAAGGAAGAAAGGAAGGAAGGAAGGAAGGAAGGAAGGAAGGAAGGAAGGAAGGAAGGAAGGAAGGAAGGAAGGGGAGCTTCCAGGTGAAGGGCAGCTCTTCCGAGATCTGGGGTTCCCTTTCTCAACTTAGCCCACTTTGGAGTCTCTGCTTTGGCCATGGTGAGTGCATGTCTCAGAGGCAACATCGAAGGCTCCCATTCCAGAGACCCGAAGTCCTTGCAACGCCAAGTCTCCAGCTACAGACCTGGTAGAACGCCGTGCCCTGTCTGGGATCATGTTCCTTGAATCTGGCCCAGGGCAGAATAGGTGTGAGAAGGGGTGTGGGCACACTTCTTGCTTGGGTGGCAAGCAACATGCCCAGGAGTCTAAGCTGAATGTAGCTTTCACCATCAGGGTCGCACAGGAGCCAGGCCAGCCTCTGAACGCTGCCTCCTCCTTAACGTGTGAACCTCTCTTGCATCAGCCCCGACCCCTCTCTGAGGCTCTGACAAGGA